>NC_080020.1:215356488-215667180 GCF_030020395.1 Manis pentadactyla
GGGAGGTCTCTCTCTACCTGAGTGACCTGCCACCAAGACTCAGGAGCCATACAATCCTTGGTTCTACCTGCCCCAACCTCAGGGGAGAGGAGCGTGGACCCAGCAGATCACTGGTCACTGCTTTTTCTTGGCTTGAACCCCTGGGGCTGAGGTGTCAACAGCCCTTGAGATGCAGTGCTGTCTGATGAGACTCTCTGCCACTGTCCTGCTGAGGCCAGGTGCTCCTGGGGCTCAGAGCAGAGGAGTATGGGACGATCATGGCTACAGATTTTATTCCAAAAAGCCACCCTGGTCAGGGCCACGGCTCTCAGAGTGTCATGCTCTGAACTCAAAGTAGCAATCTCTCTTCTGCCGCTCCTGGGGGGAGACCCTCTTTCCCGAGGGGAACGTCTGGTAGGTCTTCAAGTTGCCAGGGGACACTCTAAAAAGGTGCCACTTGTTCTTCGGGTTCAGAGGAGGCCTGGGGGGTGAGGATGGAGCCAGTCTTATGCAGTGTGCCAGGGAGGAGAGGGGGTGAAAATGCCCAACCACAGCCCCACAGGCCATTTTCCAGCCCATGCTGATGCTGACCCTGCTGGCTGCTCCCCAGCTCAACGTCTGACATGTCACCCTGCACTTGAGGTCAGAATAACTTGCATGTGTACAGCAGTACAGTGCTTATAATGAGGCTGCTAATGGTGATAGTGAAATGCTGATGATGGTAATGGTCGTGATGATGGTGATGGTGATGGCGATGGTGGTGGTGACAGTGATGTGGTGATGGTGATGGTGGTGATGGTGGTGGTGACAGTGATGTGGTGGTGATGGTGATGATGGTGATGGTCGTGATGATGATGATGATGGTGATGGTGATGGTGGTGATGGTGATGGTAATGGTGGTGATGGTCATGGTGAAGATGCTGGTGATGGTGGTGATGGTGGTGGTGACAATGATGGGGCTGACACCCAAGAAGGGCAGGGACTTGTCCCAGTCCACAGAGGTGATCAGGGGAGGGGCTGAGTGCGGGCATTGACCCTCTTACTCTCAACTACCTGGTCAGCCCCCTGTGTCAGCTAGGAAGCCATCAGCAGTGGTGCAGCCTGCCAGGCGGTTTGGAGAAGAAGCAGGGCTGGTGCAGCCCAGGTTCCCCACAGATGCCGGAGGTATGGATCCTGCCCAGAGTGGTCTCAAGATGAGTATGTCCCCAGGAGAGGTCCCACACTGCCTGCAGGTTCAGACTGACTCAGAGCCCTCCTGGGGTGGAGATGGCCAGACCCAGAGTCCTAGAGTTGGTGTTTGGAAACCTGGGTTCCTCCAGGTTCTACCTCCGGCCAGACTTACCATCCAGCACAAGTCCCCAAGGCCTTGCTAAGCCTCAGTTTCCCTACTTATAAAATGGACCCATTTATCTTGAGGAGAGGAACTTATAGAGGCAGTGATACCCGTTTCTTTAAGGACCATTGAGCTGTGGAAAGGATTGCTGCTTTACCAGTAATGATGGTGGTGAGCTCGGGGCTTCTGAGGCAAGCAAGGAGTCAGCATGGAAACCCAAGATCTGTCCACTGACCTCCAGATGCCCCCCACCCAACACAAAACCTTGGCAGCATAGACTTCTGACCTCTCTGCTGGGGCGTCAAGAAGGAGCAGAAAAATCATGTGCTTTTATCTCAGATTATCTCCCAGGGCAGAACTGGGCTTCCCTGGGGGAAGAAGCTTTCCCAGATAAAAGTAGCAAGGTGCGGGCAGTGAGGAGCTTTCATATTTTGTTAGATGGACAGCTGGACTTTGAAAGACAGTTTCATGTCCCTATGAGAACATTTTCTGAGTATGGATGGATGGGGTTATGAGGGACCAATTCCCTGCTCTGTGTAGTGCCCTCTGAATCCACCAGAGGGCAGCAGCTCCTTGCTGCTCAGAGTAGCTGCGCCTGGATTTGGCCGAGCGAAGCTGCATGCCTGCCATTGCAGGGGGAGAAGCCTGCAGATTCAGGCCCTTAGATTATGAGGTTTACTTCCAAAGTCCCAGTGTATCTGTCCAGCAAAACGCTCTTCCTGACTCCACTCATTTGGGTTCCTGGCATCCCTCCTGAGGCTGCTGAAACCCTTTCTTACTCTGTAACCATCACCCTCTGTACTGCTGGCTCCTTAGGGCAAGGTCTCAACTCCTCTCAGGCCGGGTGCCTGCGTGCCCAGCCAAGAGCCCGCGGCCTGTGACATGTGTTTGTCGAATGCGTGGGTGAAGGGACGGCAGGCACTCACAGGTCGGTGGGGATGGGGTACCGTTCCCACTCTCTCGCAGGCAGCACAAAGTAGGGAACCCGAGGCACCAAGCCCGTCTTGTCTTGATAGTACCTCCGCTGCTGCTGTGTCATCTGCAGTTCGACCAAGGAAGAGATGACAGGTCAGTAGTGTGCAGGCGGGACCTTGGCCACCTGCAGGCCCCGCCTGGCTGTACCTGGGCAGCGGGTGTGGACTGTCTCCACTTATGCCCTGGGAGCAGTCCCTGGCTGAGCGTCCTCTCCGAGCCCAGCTCCTCCTCTGTCTAGTGCAGATAATGGCATGCACCACACCACACCAGCTTTGCTATGGAGAGTGAAAGGAACTAGGGACCAGCAGTAGTAAAGTGCAGGAAGCCTGGCTCACAGGCAGCACTGGGGAGCTGGCATATTCATTTCTCCCTCTTCCCCACTCCTGGTCAGCATGTGCTCTGTGTGAGGGCTGAGATGGAGGGCGAATCCTTCCCAGGCCCACTGACATGGTCCACAGCTCCTCCCAGCTGATGGCACCCACCTGGCCCTCTCCCTGGGGAGGCTGCCTTCTCACACGGTTCTCCACCCTAGGGACCAGAAGACACTTTGTCCTTAATTCGGGCTGGAGGGGTGTGTGCAGGGGAAGTGAGGGAGAGAGTGAGGTTTCTAGGAACACAGCAGGAATGAGACCTGGACCGGACTAAGGTGGGCAGGCACGTGTATGCCTGTGGCCCCCTGGGCTGTGTCTGAGCCAGATCTAGAGGGGGCTTTAGGAGCCAGAGGAGCAGGACAGGGACAAGAGGGTGCAGGCAGTCAGGGTCTAGTCTGGAGCTGAGGTCGGCCGGGAGCACATCCACAGCCCTGGGTGCTGGGATGCCAGTGGGCAGAGACAGTTCAGAGTAGACTTGGGGCTGGAGCGGGGATGGGGGTGTACAAGGGCTTTGTGTATGTGTGCTTCATTCTGTGGGTGAATCTTTGGCCTTTCTCTCTGGTAGGAAGGAAGCAAGGGTCCATAGGGCCAAGAGTAAGGGCGGGAGCATCCCCAGAGGCTCTCAGCTCTATGGCAGTGGGGGTGACCCACAGCCCCTGGGGTGGGGAGTCAGGGAAGCAGAGTCCTAGGCCCTCTCCCCTGGGAACCCTAGACAAACTCACTGGGTTCCCTGCTGGCTTGGGGGCTTGGAAAAAGCAAAAAGGCGCTGCAGCCCCCAGGGACCCAGCTGTCACCCTCCCCGGGATGGGGGTTGGGGAGGCAGCCCGGCCCGGCGCAGCCCACCTGGTAGAACTGAGCGAGCTGGGTGCCGCGGTCACTGTCCAGGTTGAAGCGGGTATAGCTGGGGGTGTGCAGCCAGCGGTCTCGGCTGCGGGAGTGGTAAGTCATCACGAGGTTGGGGTTTGGGGAGAAGATGGTCGGGAAGTGGCCGCCTTTGCTGAACGGAGTGTGGCTCTTCTCCAGGGCTGCATTGCGGTGGTCCTGGAAGTACTTGAGGGTGGTGGTGCCATAGGTGGAGCCGAAGGTGAAGGCCACACCGGGAACATGGCCTTCGTACCTGAGATGGCAGGGGGAGGGGAAGGAGGGATCAGGAAGGGCTCCAGGGCTGTTCCGAGAGCAGCCCTTAAAATGGGGTGAGGCCAATGCACCTGGCTCGTCACCTCTGGGCCTTGAGAGGCTTCCTGAGGTGCACCGCCTGGCTTGGGTCTCAGGAGGGACAAGTGACAGAGACTCTAGGGCTCTTCCTCCCCACAGAGCTCTCTGCCTAGACGTCTAGGATGGTCCTCAGGACCAGAGGCCTCCCCAGGGGCCAGGACACCTGTGTGCCAGGCCTGACCTCTCAGCAAGGCTGTTGGCAAATCTCTTTCTCTCGGCCCTCCTTCTGCTGGGGGGCAGGCCTTAGGGTGCAGAAGCCTCCTGCAGCTCTGACGTCCTGCGGTTACCTCATTACGGGGTAATGAGAAGTTACATGAGAAGTTGGTGGGGGCTTAGCGATGACATGTGATGACAGATTTGTTATAGCTGAGACTGGGCTCTGATGCAGCCTCATTCCAGCACAGAGACCTCACAAGGTGCCACTCCAAGGGCCTGCAGAGCCCGACCAGGGTTCAGGGGCTCCAACACCATCTGCATCCAAGGCAGAGACTGGCGAGCAGAGACCCTTGGGGGCACAGAGAGCACAGGCTGCCACAGTGTGCTCATGAGCCCTGGGCGAGGGCAGCACCTTGTTCTGGCAAAGCGAGGGGAGAGTTGGCCTCACTGCAGCCTTTGTGTGAGCAAGAGATCAAAGCCTTTCCAGTGGGCGCCACGCGAGGGCTTCCCTCTGCTCCTCACCCCTTAAACCTGGCCCTGCCCCATCATGCCGTTAGAATGGCTCTCTGAAGGTGGCCAGAGGCCTGCCTGCCGCACTGGACGTTGTTGACCTCTCTCTCCTTGAAACACAGCTCTTGGTTTTCATGACACTGCTGTCTCCTGTCTGTGGGTTTTCACCTACACCTCTGACTGTTCCTTCTCATGATGCACCTGCTCTGCCCTCGTCCTCTGGGGTCTGTCCTGGGCCCACGCGGTCCTCCTGGGTGATGGCATTCATCCCATGGCCTTAGCCTTCACCCATGTGCTAGTGACCCTGTCTCTGTCTGCAGCCCAGAAGTCCCCTCCCAGCTTCGGGCTGCCATGCACTTGTACACTAGACACCTCCCTTGGATGTTCCCTGGGCACCTGGGCACCCACGCACCCCACCTTCCCATCAGTCTCATCCCAGATCAGTGAAGAGCACTCCCCAGGTGTCCAGGTCAGGGACGGGACATAGGTGCCCACCTCCCTCAGCCCCACCGCTCACGTCCAGTCAGTCACCAGGCCCTGAGTTCCATGCTGGCCTGAGCTCCAGCCCCGACTGCACTGTGGCCGTGGCCGCCTCCCTCTTCTCCCTCTTGGCGCACTTAAACCACTAACCTGTGCCAGTTTTCCACACTGAACTTTCTTGAGTCAATTTTTAGTGTGGCAGTCAAGTCTGTGACTTCACCCTCGCCTTGCTCTGCAGCCACCTCAGCGTCCCTGCTGCCCGGTCGCCAGCAAAGAGCCATGGCAGGTCCCTGCACATGACGGCTGTTGCTCCCCCGTTCCACCTCTTTCTCTTTCTCCCCAGCCCTCCCCCTGCCCAGTGCTTCCTGCCATCAGGAACCCATACCTGGCCACTCCCACCGCCCCTGCTCCTTGCCTCCCACTACTCCATGGCCCTTTAAGTCTTGCCCAAATGTCACTCCTTTGAAGAAGTCTTTCTTCGCCATGTCTTCTAGGCCCGGGCGGGTCCTGCTGTCTGTTCCCACATCTCACTCTGCACTGCTTGGCTCTGCTGCCTACAGCTTTATCTCCTCCACTAGCCTGGGAGCCTCTCAAATGCAGAGCTGAGCCATCTCTTACTCATCTTTAGATCCCTGGTTCTCAATGCCAGGACTGGCACATGGTTTGCGGGTAGGAAATGTTTATTAAACAAATGAAAAGATGAATGGCTGATGCGCCTATGACACCTGCGGTGTTTACAGTTGGGCCTGCACACAATGCCCAAGAGCATGCTCCAGGGGCCTCCTGTACTGCTGAGTCTGCCCTGCTGAGGCACCTGATGTCCATCTCTCAGCCAAGTTCCCTTACCACACATCAAAACATCCCCAGGGAAGCCCCAGGAAGCACAGGGAGCCCGCCAGACTGCTGCAACTTCTTGGGCGGCTCCATTTCAGGAGTTCATCCTGCACCTGAAGAACATGGAGGTCTTTGAAGTGAGTGCTTCCATGTCACCTCTGTGGCCACCTCGGGCCTCAGCCTCCTCAGCTACAGAATGTATATTGGCCTAGAGTTAGACAGCAATGCATGATCCCCTTCTTCCCATCTTCAGGTGAAAGGCAAGAAGGTGAAACACAGTGATTGCTGACAGGTCTTCCAACTGCTCTCTACTGCAGGCAAAACATAAAAAGACTCCCTCCCTGGCTCCTGGTCCTACCCACCCTCAGCCTTTCTAGAATCTTGTATGCCTGAGGTTGGCTGGGCACCGAGCATATAGCAGAGGGCAGAGACCCTCCAGCAGACTTAGGCCTTTCTCCATCTCACCTCTCTTGTCCCTTGGCTCCTCTCTGCCCTCAGCCATGACCTTGGTGGTCCTAACCCTCCCCCACCTGCCTCTGCCCTTCTGCTGACCCCTCCTGAGGTCCTTGCTAATGGGCCTTATCTCTTCCTGTGCTGGGAAGATGTGGGGCTGGTGAATGCCCGTCAGCCCATGTGGTCGCCAGGGCTCCTTCCAGAACAGAGTCCTCCTCTTGGCCATGGCTGCCCCTTCCGGGTCTGGAGCCTCCCTGCCTCCCTCACCCAGGGCCTCCCTCATCACTGTTGGTCCCTCCCTGTTTCTCTGGGCACATTTTCTCTAGGCTGCAATATTCTGCCACAAGCTTTGCTGCTTTCTCACATACGACCCTTCCTCTTCCTGTATTTCTGAATACAGGCTTACTGCTGACCCACCACTAAAGGCGAACCTGTACTTTCTCACTAAGGTCACATAAAATCATCTCGCTGTCCTTGGTTCACATTCTCCCCACAGGAGCTGCTGGTCATTGGGTGCTGCCGGGTCCTGACAATACAGAGAGTAAAGCAACAGGATGGAAACTGAGGAGAGGCTATCTACAGCAGCACTCCGTAGGGAAAAGAGCATGTCCTGAAAAGACACGGCCAGGTGGCCACTCAGATGCTGCTCCTCTCCCGGCAGGAAGGACCTCAGGGAATAAAGCACCTACATTCTTCCCGACAGTAGTGCTGAGTCAATATCCTGCAACTAAGAGATGACTCAAAAGGAAAAATACCCAGTACTTAGAACCTCTGTTAGAATGACTGATGATCAGCTTTTCAAATCTAGTTCAGTACAGAACTAGGAATAGTAACTAGGTGAAGGCTGGTTACAGAACAGAATGTAAATGTTATAAAACCTGTCAAAGTAAAAAATAATTTAAGCCACTAAAATGGGGCATGGGGGTGGCCGGGGAGATGAGAGCGCACTTACTAAGAAATTCTAAGGCAGAGTCAACCTTTGGCTTTCAAAATTGAAATTTTGTCAAAAAATACATAGCATAATGACTCTAACCCCTTCATGGTTTTTATCCTCTCTCTTCTCTAGAGGGACCTTTTAGGACTAATATCTCTTGAGATGAATTGGCGTTTATCTAAAGCCTAGTTACGCTCCTTTTTCTTGAATCTTTCTCTTCAGTGAAGTTCTGGGATGATTACATTTCATGCTTTCATTTTTAAATAGCAAATATGGTGTGATGGTATTTTTTTAAATTGCTTTGTCTTTCTATCCATCCACCCACTCACCCGCCTAGAACTGAGTATACACCCAAAAAAAACCTGGAATGATGCACCCCACAGACTGACCTCGGTTAAGTTTAGGTGTTTGGAGTTGGGGTGTCTTGTTGTTTTCTTCTTCACAGGCGTATTTTTTATTTTAAAGGGAGTCAGACGGTCCTAAGAGTACCTGGGAGCCTACTGTGTGCCAGCGCAGTGCCAGGTGCCAGGACTGGGGAGGTCCACACTGCTCTGCCCTCCTAGTTCTGCACTAATTGAGTCATGGCCATGTGGTGGCCAAGGCTGTCGTGGCAGCAAACTCAAGGAGGGAGGCGAGGGCCCTGGTGGAGCTCCATGAAGGGGTTTCCCCTGGGTGAGGCTTTGAGGAGAAGCCCAGGGCAGAGAGGGCAGACTGGAGTCTGACTATCCTCCCTTAAACTCATCTTATAGGTGCTCTGGTGGCCCAAGAGTCCTCTCCTCTTCAGGGACCCACTCACCCATGTTAGACTTCCAGTACTGAGGACGCTGGGTCTACAGTTACGGCCTCAGCCCTTCTCCTAGCCACAGGTCCATATACCCAGCCGTCCATGCGGGGCTTACTCACAGGCACCAGGCTCAGTCCAGTTGAAACTAGCCTGCTCCTCCTCCTGGATTTCCCTGTCCTGTTTAACGCCACCCCTACCCACCAGAATCCACCAGAAACAGGGACTGCCACCCTCCATGTCCAACCTCTCCATACGTCCTGCTCTAGCTCCCCTCTTCGTGACTTTCCCGTGACCCTCCTCTGTCCCACGGCTACAGGCCTCCTTCCTTTCTCACCTGGACAGCGTTGAATCTCCTAGCTAGTCTCCTAGACTAAGTTTCAGCGCCTCCAGCCTGTCATTTCATGTTGACGCCAGAGCGATCTTTCTCAAACACACTACAGATGACCACAGTTCACTCTCTCTCATCACGTCCTATGTCCTGGAAGTGTAACTAAGTCTCTGGAATCTGCACGCTCTCCAAGCCTCCACACACATTTCCTCTGCCTGGAATGCTGTGTCTCCTCCTGTCCCTGGGGTGTCTCCCACTCTCACGGAGCCAGGGCTCTCTGTCACCTCCCCTGATCTCGCACCCTGTACCTAGTATCTAGGCTTCACATTAGGATTGCCCTTCATCCACACTGTGATGCATTTAGTGCATCTCCTCTGCTAATTTGTGATCTCCATTATCATCAGTACCTACACAGCGCCTGACACATGACAAGTGCTTAATAAATGTTCTCTGGAGGAGGCAAGAGTCCAGAAACCTGGGGCACCATGTCCTGGAACTCTTTTAAAAGGGGCTTGGCTCTGATCTGCAAAGCATCTGCCGGCACAAAGCGTCCCACCCACAGAAGCTCAGAAGAAAGCAGCTATAGAAATGTGATGTGTTCTTGTGATTCTTCGCCACCCCCAGGCTCTCTGCCATACTCCTCTGCTCTCTGCTTTTTCACCTTCTCTGAATGCCAAGATATTAGCATCCCAATAGGATAGAAGCCCTCTCCTCCACAATGCTAAGATTCTGCCTGGATCCCAGGTTCTGTTTAGAACTTGCTGCTTAGGGAGGGGCGCACACTGCACATGTGCAAGCACAGTCAGCACTCAGCCGGCACCCCTTGGCTAGCTAGGTTTGTGGCCCTTGTACGCACTTGCATTTGTGTGCCTCAGCCATGACCCCATGCCGTTCCATGGTAGAGCCTTCCCAAGACCTGTTTATGTTGGTCAAGTGGCAGGCCAAGGTGGAGCAAACAGCGGGAATGGCAGGTTTCATAATGGGGCATCCAACAGTCCCTATGGTGCCGCTACCCATCCTCCCCGTCCCTTCCTCTGTCCCCTGCCCCTCACCCACCTGCACGCCACACAAGCTAGGAGCTGGGCCCTCAGCAACCATCCCATGTGCATCCTAAGGCCCACTGTGGTTACCCTGATAACAGACAGCAGTCCCTGCCTGCCTCTTAATAGTACTTTTTGGTCCCATAGCTAATATTAAAATTAATTACCATGAGCAATCAAGATCCCTTGAGCAGCCTTAATACCTAATTAACTTGCTGCTGTTCAGCATGTCCTCATTCCACACATGCCCTCTTCCCCCTAACACTTCCGGCTGCATACAGTTTTGATCATATCCTTCCTCTGGGCAAAAACTTTCAGGATCTCCCCATTGCCTATGAAATTAAGAACAAATTGGGCCAGGTGCTCAAGACCCTGCTGGACCTGGCCTCCATGGGAGGTCTTTTGAGCCTGTCATTCACTTTCAAGTTTCAGCTTTTCCACCCCAGCCACGTGGGCTGTTTGCTTCTTTAGAAGCATATCCTACCATATCTCCTCTGTGCCTTTCCTCAGGCCAGTCCCTACACCCAGAAGAAGCTTCTCTCCTCCTCTCCCTGAATTGTGATCTTATCCATCCTTCAAGGTACATTTCCAATATCCCTTTCCCGTGGAGCCTCTTCTGACCCGCCCCACAGACCATGCCTGTCCCTTCCAGTGAACGGTCTTCCCTCTTTGCTTCTGTTTATGTCTATGTTCACATTCTGCTGTATGGTAATTACTTGGGCCTTTAGTATATTCTTTCTTCCTGAATTACAAACTCAGTGGGGGGAAAGGGCTGTGTTCTACTCATATTTGCATCTCTGGCCTTCCTGGCACTCAGCAGATGCTCTGTAAATATTTGTTGAATCAAACTCACAAATGGAGGCACATTTTTAAGGGCTGGTGATTCTTACGGAGAGAAGGAAACTCCTTGTGACAGGGCCCAGGTCTCCAGGGTCCGCTGACCCGTTCCTAGGAGGGCTCCTCAGTTCCTCTGGGTCCTATGAGGCATCAGCCACCTGCCTGGGCACACAGAGTTTCTTACACCCTTCTGGGCAGGTGGCCCTTATTTCATACTCGGGAGCGACACCTCCAGTGCCAGGGCCTGGACTGTGATGGAAGGAGCTTTGGAAATGCAACAAACTTCCCCATTACTCTCCAGCCTGCAAGGTAGAGTCTGAGGCCTGAAGAAGCTGGCGGGATTGGCAGGATCGGCAGGATCGGGCAGGGCCGTGCCGGAGGTGACGAGTGCTGGGTCTACTGGCTCAGGAGAGCCAATTACTAAATCCTCCAGATTTTTGTAAGCCTGTTTTTTTTTTAAGCCAGCACTAAAAAATTAAAGTATATAAAGTTACAATTAAAGGAATTATACTGAAGAAAAAGGTAATAAATACTCAAAACTTAACACTACTTAATTATATATGATGTTTTTTTATTATCTGTGTTCTTGAGGTTATTTATGTCTATTTATCTGTATGCTGGGATTATTATATAGGAGGTCGTTGCTGCATGTCTCTTCCCAACTCTGCACTGTGATGCCGTGTTGGGGCATTTGTACTGCAGATAATGGGTAAATGCTATAAATCAGGGCTTTTCCCTCCAGAGAATTGGTTGTTAAACATTTATAGCACAGGATTCTGGAGAAAAGGACACAGTCACCCCTGTGGGACCATCCTCTTGACAACAGCAAGTGTGTAATGCACTGATTTTAGGGTCCTGAGGCCCCTGAGGCCCCAGCCCAGCTCAGTGGCAGGTATGGGCACCTGCCATTCCAGGCAGATGGAAGGAGGTGCTGGGGTGCCAGACCCCTGCACTTACTCCTAGTGAGAGCCACTGAGCAGGAGCTGTAGCCATCACAGGCAGTAGCAGCCTGGGTGCAAATGACATACAGGGGCATATCCACAGTTTGGACTGAGCCTGGTAAGGTTGGGCAAGAGGCAAAGAGCAAGGGGATGGATACTGCTTAGATCTGACCTGCAAGCAGCAAGCACCAAAGCTCACTGAGGCCAGTCTCATCCCTTTAACGTCTTACAATCCCAGGGACTCTGGTCCAAGAAATCCCTGCTCACTGCAGGGATGGCACACAGGCTAGATAGTGGCAAGGAGCCTTAGGGCTGTGCCACCCGGAGCAGCAAGGGACCAGTTGGAGCACACTGGCCAGCTAGTCTGATGAACAGCATCCTGTTTCCCTTGGTACCTAGAATCAGACCTTGAACACTGCAGGAATCTATTAAGGATAAGAGACAACAGTTACAGGGATTGAAGAGAGCCAGGGTATTAAAGTTACAAAGACTTGGCTGAGCAACTTGATGAATAACCTTGAGCGTGCAGCTCATTTCTCATCTGGGATGTTGTGAAGGGTTGTCTGTAAAGAGCCCAGTGTAGTGCCTGGCACACAGTAGGCACTCATACAAGGGGGTCACAGTGCTACTACAGGGCTGGTTCTAGCCCCAGGACCTGGTTCCAGCCCAGCTCTTCCATCACCAACTTGGGGCTCAGACAAATCCCCACCAGACCTCAGTGACCATGTATAGGACAGGATGGGGCTGGGTTATGTGATCTCTGAGGTCCTTCCCACTGTGAATATTCTCTGCCTCTATGAATAAAACTGGTAAGGGGGATGGTTTGAGTGTCAGAAGAGACTAGCTGTGCTTAAAATCCTGTGATTAATGTTTGAAAAGAACACAAAAATAATAATTATCCAAGTGTGGTGTGGAATCTTGAATTCTTTCATTAAGTTAACAAAATTGCCAGTGAGGTAGCATTTGGAAACACATGAAGACAACTCAATTCATTTTTCACTGATGCGGATCTTTAGGGAGAGCATATGCCTCCCAGGAAGATTTATCTGAGAAAGCAGCATATACAGGCGCAGCTCTTCAAACTGGCCCAGACCATGCTTGAAGCCTTATAAGATTCACTTGTTATCACAATTTCTTGATCAGTCACAGGAAGGGATGCTCAAGGGAACTGTAGACCAGTGCCATGGATTAAGAATCCTAGGATGGCATCTGAAACACGCAGTTTCCCCAAACCCAGACATGAGGGAACTGATAGGGGAAGCTTAGGTTCCAACTGGAGAAAGTGGTGGGCTTAAGAAAAAATTTTAACAATGTATATCATCAAACTTCATGGTAACACCCAGAATGTGGTATAAACATCACTAGCCAAGGCTACAAAAACAGCTTTGTACTAAACCTTATATATTTATATCAGACTGGGACTGGGTCTAGGGCCGCCCCCAACTTGTTTGTAACACAACACCTAGCACAGCCCAACCATTCAACGTGTCTTTATCAAAGGAATGCCTAAATGAATAAAAGAATTAGGAAAATCCGAAATCACCTTTTCTAACATACCTGGCTTGACTGCAGGAAACAGTTGTGACCTCATAAATCAGCTTTGTTTGATGGGAACCCAAGCAGTTTTAGAGCTCCCAAGACCCAGAGATAGGTCCTGGCCACAAATGGGCTGGATTACCATTATAGCACATTCCCCTAAGTACTGCTCTACCTCTGTGTAGATATGATCTTACTATCACAGCCCCTCAATGCCTTGCTTATTCTGCTTTAAGACAACCCAAACTTTATGCAAAGTATACGGTGAGGTCTTTTCTTCATTTTGCAGTCTGTTCAGTTTGTAGAACACGGTATTATGATTTTTTGTTCGTTTTTTTTTACCCACATGGAGAGTCTGCCTTAGGAACTCTCAAGACATTAATTTCATTCATTCATTCATTCATTCTTCCTTCCTTCATTCATTCAATACAGATGTACTGATACAGTGCAGGCTGCTTCTCAGAAGCCAGGCCCTGCCCTCAGTGCCCACTTTGAATGATGGGAGAGAGAAGACAATCTTACACCCTGAAAGAGGAGATTGGGGGTGGAAATCTCAGACACTTGGGGAGAAAGGGCCACAGAACAGAGGGAGCAGTCAGACTCGCATCTTAGATGTTTGGAGTTTGAAAACAGCCTGAGAAAGGGAACATAGGTTTGACCGAGCATCTGAAAATGCTAAGGGCAGGGCAAATCTGGGGCTGGGAAGGTTCAAAGCCAGAATCCTGCAAGGATTAAGTGCCACAGGTGGGAGAAGCGGCCACAGCTCCGGTGGAGAGTGATCCTATTAACGCGAACTACTGCCCGCCCTGCCTTCCAGGTCTCTGAGTCGCCCCCTAGGCCCCCGCCGGTCTCCTTCGCTCCTCCTCCAAGTACTAATCTTGCGCGAATCCTGGGTGCCCCGCACTGTGCTGGGGCCCCAAGAACCCGCTCTTGCCTTGGGGGCTCCTCACCCTCCCTCCCGCCCCGGCGTCTCCGAACACCAAGCCCGCCCGGGGTCCTCTCCTCCCCCTTTCCCGGCCCCCATGCCCTGGCGGTCAGGCATGCCCCAGCTGGGTGTGCTCCGCGCTCGCGCGGGACTGACTTCCTCCGAAGGCGGAAGCGCCAACTCGGGGAAGGCCGCGCAGCCAGGGCAGGCTCGGCTCCCCAAGCCCTCAAACCTCAAGGGGAATGGAGGGGCGCCCAGGGGCTCCGATCCACAGGCTTAGGCGGGGCTGGGGGGCGGCGGCCTTACCCGGGCATGAGGCCGGGGGGCACGTAGGCGGCAGTGAACTCGGTCAGTAGGGTGCCCGCGCTGCGAGAGGCCATGGTGGGTACGGCGAGCGCGCAGCGAGCCCGGCGTCTGGCTCTCTCCGCTCCACGGTAAACAGCCCAGGGTCACCCGGCAACCGCGCGCCCGGCAACGCGAGCGGAGTCACGCCGCCGCCCTGCGTTCGCGGGCCTGAGCCCTGCTCGCCCTCCCCGCCTGGAGCACCCCGCGGGCCGCCCCCAGGAGCGGCGCCCGTCTCCACGCGCTCTCGTGTGGACCCCGCAGATGGCCGCCCGCATCCACATTCAGCTTTCACAACCATGAATGGCCTCAACATTGCTACCCCGCCGGCCAGGGGGTGCTGCTGCTCAGCTGCCCGACGGAAGTGGAAGCTCCGTGGGGAAGCCAGGCTGGTTGCGCCCCAGGTGTCCTGTCGGCTGCAGGACCTACGGTGACCGGGCCAGGAACGCGTTGCTTTGGAGGTGGCGCAGAAAGCTGCGGCCCCTTTGTGGCCCAGCGCCACTAGGGCCTGCCCACTCCCCAAAGCAGCCCACTGCGCTCCAGATCCCCAAGGGGCATTTTAATGATGGGTTTGTCATCTTTCCCGGGGGAACTTTCTCTTCACCTCGTCGGGGAGCTTTCTTTTCACCTCGTCTTGCCCTTCCAGCTACTCCACAAGAGTGATTGACAAGTAAGGGGCAAAATGCAAATCGTGAAAATGTCCATGTGATGTACAGTTGTCTCGGGTTCCTCAGTTCAGTCTGGCTGGCCAATCTACAGGGTTGGTGTATTTGCCCCAGAGAGCAAATCTCCAAAGACCACAGGGAGGTTTTCTTTGGAATAGTGCCTCTCTCTGTACCCGGGGCTCCCACATCCAGATTTCTCCAGTGATGGTCACACCAGCTGTGGAGGGCAGAGCAGGGCTTTGGGTCTTTAATTAGGGGTGAGTGTGCAGTTACAGCCTCCAAGGTGCCCTCTCTCTTTTCCACTGGGACCCAGACCTGCCTCCCACCTCCCCTGGCAGCAGGCCTGGTGTCAACAAGGACTCTCTGCCGTTTGCCCTTGTCCTTCACAGTCTCGCTTCATCCTGTCAGATAAGTGTTATCGTCACACTTGGACTCTAAATGGCAGCTATTGAAGACCATAGACCCTAATGAGCTCTCAGGAGGCTTTTACAACCAGCATTCTCAAGACCTCCTGACAGATAACAATGGAGTAACAATGGGAGGAGCTTCAGGCTTCCAAGAAGCATAAGAAGCAGGGAAACTGAGGCCCCCAGAGGAAAAGAAACTGTACGTGAGTGA
Source organism: Manis pentadactyla (assembly GCF_030020395.1). Classification (NCBI taxonomy): domain Eukaryota; kingdom Metazoa; phylum Chordata; class Mammalia; order Pholidota; family Manidae; genus Manis; species Manis pentadactyla. Next base: position 215,371,745 of record NC_080020.1, read on the forward strand.
GTGGCTGCAAAAGAGGTGAAGGACTCAGCACTCCTCCTTCAAAATGCACTCAGATCTGCGTATTGCTAAATTCTCATGCGAACACAAGCTACAATCAGAAGAACATTCATAAAAGTTGTGAAAGAACAACCCTCAGTTCAGGTGTGCCGAATTCCAGGAAGGCTTCCTGATGACCCCCCAACCCTGGACAAGTGCGCACTCCTGGCCCCACTCACGGCTTCCCAGCTGACTCTGCCCCTGGGCGCATCACCCTGTGTTCCTCTCACCTGTGTTCTGTCCCATCTGACTCTTCTGCTAGGATCCAGTACCATTACCATAGTCATCCCTGAATCCCTAGCACCTGGTGCTAGAAGGAGTTGAGTACATGTTCACTGAACACATTTTATACTATGAGCTACTGAAATAGGTACTAGTCAGGACAGCGGAAATTTAAAAATGGGATCTGGCTTAGGTTTCTCAAGGGTCCACTGGCTCAACTAAGGTGTGCTATGTTTTGGCAGGGTGGAATTGCTGTCATTTTATAGATGAGGAAACTGCGGTTCAGCAAAGCTCAGTGCCTTGCCTAGGGAAAGTTCATGGGCTTTTTTCCTAAAGATGCACAGGTCTATAGGAGGCCTCATGAAACTACCTCCTTTAGGAGAGAGCTTCCAAAGGGCATAGGGAGGAGGTGAGGTTTTTTCTGTTGAGCTCCACCAAGTCTTACAAAGATCACTGGATGACCCCATGGATGGAACATGCTGGTCAATCTAGTTTTTTAAAGCAGAGACATTAAACTTACCTGGTTTTTAAAAATGTTAGACATTCACTTGTATTCAAAAAGGAATATATTAAAATAGTCTTTGATTGAATATGTCCAGATAAAAGTAAAATAGGAGAGCAGGAACTGAAGAAGGGAAGAGGGAGAAGGAAATAGAACATAAATAGAAAACAAAAAAGAAAGCCAAGTAGCAAGGAAACATCCGGAAGGAGGCTCTTGTGATGTCGTGCTGGTCACTTGGACAAGATAGAATCCAAAGAGAGCTCTTGTTAGCACACTGGGAAAATTTAGTTTTGCTCTTTTAAAACCTTTGGACTCTGTTCCAAATAGGTCACCAGGCTCACCTGTCAACCTTCACTGGGCATCCTATTGTACACAGGACATTGTGCAAGCCTCTGGGAATGCAAAGATGGGGGACCTCAGGGCCTCTCAGTCCAGGAGAGAGGAAAATGGAGCAGCCCAGTGGAGCAGTGAGAAGGGTGGTGCAGCACAGGCAAGGACCCTAAACTAGCCTGGGTGGGTGCGGGTACAGGGTCACTTCCAGGAATAGGCACCAGTTGGGCTGAGCCTGCCCCCAGGGTCCCCTTCCCTATGAGCCCCATCTAGGGCAAGTCACTGGAAGAGAGGACAGTTCCCAGACATCCTTTCTCCCACCCCAGCAGCTGATCAGAGCAGTTCAGCACCCCCAGCCTTCTCCACCACCTTCATCCCCAGCCCTAGGATGGGGCTAGGTCGGTGCCCTGGACCCTAAGCACTGCTCTTGCAGAAGGTAAGCATCTGAGGCCTTCACCGTCAGGCATATCCGATCATGCCCAGACTGGCTCCTGCACTCTGCTCAAAGAGCACCCCACCTTCGCAGGTCCAGTGATCGTAGAGCAAGGGGTCAGGACCCCACCTCATGGAGAACGATCTCCGTTAGAGCAGGTGGGTGGAGTACATTCCCTTCTTCTCTTAGCGCTTCCATTTCTGACATCAGCCACCAGACACAGCCTTGATGTCTAGTAGATCCAGATTTTCCTGCTAGGGGTCCCTGGGTTGGAAGTTCTACATGGTATGATATGACTCTGAGCATGCCAGAGCAGCCAGGCCAGGTTCCCTGAGCCTCAGGGACACGAACAGCCTTATTGGCCAACTGAACTGTGGTGGAGGCAGCATGGATCACTCCAAAACACCAGAGCAACAGTCCTGCTTCTTGTGCACACAGATCATCAAGTTCCTTCTCCCTTGTTTGTGGTGGGGGTTGTCAGACCTTTCCACACTCATGCCCACTCCCATCTGCCCACTCCTGGTGACAGAAGAGCTCGCCTAGCAGGATGTGGCAAAGCTCTGCAGAAAGGTGGGCAGGAGCTGAGAGAAGACACCTGAAGCCAGGCAGGGCTTTATCTGGGAGCAGGTGGCTGCTGAATAATGAATTCCGACTCTGTCTGCACTCCCAGGCTGCACGCTGGGTGCACAACACACACACACACAGATAAACACACACTGGACTGACAACTTGGAGGAGCGGGGGACTGGCAGGGCTGCGAGTCTCTGAGTTTCTGTGAGTCGCTGGAGGGAGCAGCTCAGCTCAGTTGCCTGGTCTCTGTGGGCAGCAAGTACTGGAGGGGGCGCGGAGTGGGGAGGAGGCGACAGCGGCAGAGAGGAGGGAGTGTGTGAGCCACATTCCCCCAGTTCGCTCCTTCCGAGCTGCTCTGGTCTGGCAGCACCCAGGCTCACCGCAACAGCATGGCCCTGCTCGTCCATCTCAAGACAGTCTCAGAGCTGCGGGGCCGCTGCGACCGGATCGCCAAAGTGACTTTCCGAGGTAGGTAAGGAAGCCCCTGCCTTAGGGGCACCCCAGCTCTGGGCTGATGGGGATAGAGCAAGGCAGGGAGAAAGGGTGGGAAAAGTTCCAGCAGGGTTGGGGTAATGAGGCTTTTCAGGGCAGCCATCTACCCCTGGCCTGATGGACCACTGTGATTTCTTGAAATCAGGGTCCCCCGTGTTTGCATGTCTGCATCTCTGTCTGCCTCCCTCTGCACTTGCCAATGTGCCAGAGCCCTGGTGGGGTGCACAACTCTCTGCCTGCATGGCATCCTGGGGAGGCAGAAGTGGTGACTTCACCCTTGGGCTCAGGGGGACACAGGGCTGAGGGGCCCGGCCCTGCAGAGCCTTCCTGGGCCCCCACCCCTCTTCCACTTCCTCCCACAGGTTAGTTTCCTGGGGCAGAGGGTGCATTTGGGGTCTGCAGCCTGGAAGACATAGGGTGGCTTCTAGAAACCAGGCAGCCCAGGGCTCTCTGGGCCTTGCATGGTGGGGAGACCGTTGGCTTCTCACAAATTTACCTGTGGGTGGGGATCCTGCAAGCCTCCCGCTTCTCCATTCTCTTCCTATCCTCTTTTCCACTCATGCAACCAGCAACCATTTGCTATGATCTACGTGGCAAGGCTGGGGTCTGAGCATGACCCAGGCCCTGCGCTCGAGGAGCCCACATCTGGCAGGGCAGGAGGAGCCATGGGCAGATGTGTAGGACAGGTATGTGACAGGACAGCAATGGGGACAAGCCAGCTTGCAAGCAGCACCCTGACCCAGGCTTGGGACAAGATGGTTCAAGGGAGGTTCCCAAAAGGAGGTGACACCTTAGCTGAAACCCAAGGGACCAGCAGGAGGGAGCAAGGTGAGGAGGTGAAGACAGAGCAGGCAGAGGAGACAGGATGCCCAGACCTGGTGGAGGCGGTGGGAGTGGGAGCAGATGGAGGCTCCGTGAGCCTGGAGCCCAACGGTGCAAGACCTGAGGCGGAACAGACAGGCAGAGCAAAGGGAGTGGTCCGCCTTCGCCCAGCGAAGGTTTTCAGCAGGAAAAAGCAAGCCCAGGCTTACCTCTGCTTTTTACCCACCCTCCTCTGCCTCTGCCTGGCTATAGCCCAGCGCTCTGGGCCAGGCACATCTCTGGCAGCCTTCCCCAAAGGCCAGGGTGCTCCTCACTAGACATGGCCCTTTCTCCCAGAGAGGGGTCTGAGGCTCGGGGGTGGGGGCAAAGCTGAGAAAAGCCCACCACCAGAACAAAGTGTGCATCAGGGCCCAGGCTGGGCACTATCTGCAGCTTCATCAGGAGGGAGAGGTGAGACCACAGGGCAGCCTTCCCTGGACTCTCCATAGAGGCCCCAGGTACCCACATCACCCCCTCACTGGGCCAGCTGCAGCCTGTCATGCATAGGTGGGGGCAACAGTGGGGGGGATCACAGTGTGTCTGCTGACAGGAGGGAGAGGAAGGGGGGCTAGGCTGCTGTTGCCTCCCACGCCAGCCCAGTGACTGCTTTCTCTACAGCACCCTGGATCTCCACCTGCCGCTTGCCGGCTCCTACTGGCTTCAGAAAAAACAAGTGTGTCCTTTCATCTGTGAAACGTATCCGTGTCCGCGTCTTGCATAGACTGTATAGTATTTGGCTATTTAGTGACACGTTGCTATGCTGTTACAGTTGTGACAGCATAGTCCCAGGCTGCACAACCAGTCCCATTTGTGGGCAAAGAAACTAAGGCCTGGTTGTAAAGGGATCTGCATGGCATTAGTGGAGGGGCTGAGGCCCAGTGGCCCCAGCTCATAAGACCTCACTCCCAGCCCTGGTTGCCCAATGCATCGATCTCCTGGTCAAGGCAGGGTGAGCCCCCTGTCTACCTGATACCAACCCTTTTCTTTGAAGAGGGGGGCTGTCCCTCTTTGCAACTCATGTTCTCTGGACTGCGTGGAGAAATCCACTTCCAAGCTCTGTATCTGCAGCAGGTGGCCACAGGCGGAACTCCGGCACACAGGGCTTGGCAGCAGGACCAGGCAGATGGCAAGCAGTTTCCAGAAAGAGGCCTTTGTAACAACCAGAGATGCCTCAGCCACTCACCTGTTGCAAGCCAGCAGCTGACAACCATAGACACCCCAATAAACCAATGCTAACAACTCCAAGGAAAACAGTGCACTCTAGAATGTTCCACAAGATTTTTTGGCACACAAAACAACTGGCATCCAAGCAAACAGCTACAGGGAGAAATGAAAAACTGGTGAACAGTCAGAGCGAGATGCTAGCCTGAGCTCCCCTGATCCCTTTAGTGAAGCTCAGTGTCAGACTGGGTGAGGGAGCCCTAGGTGATTTGTGCCCACTGGCAGTAGCTCAGGTGGACCAGATGATCTGATTGAAATAGAACTTGAGTTTCTGTGCTGTGCCACCCAAGATACCTAGGAAAGCCCTATAATGCTGTGGTGGAGAAAGTTCTAGATATGGGGTCAGAAGCCCTGGGCCTACCTGGGTTCTGCTATTTACTTTGCCTCTCTGACCCTCGGTTTTCTCATCTGTTAAAATGGGCATGATGATAACACCCACCTCACCAGGTTGCTTCAGTGAAACAACAGGTATCAAAGAATTTGAAGAAAGAGCTTTCAAATGACTGATGCGTTTGTGAATGGCCATTCCAGTTCTCCTTGGGGCAGCTGCGGGCTCCTGAGTCACCTTCTCTCCAGCCCAACTCCCTTCTCCTGTCAGCCAGGAGCAAGTAGAGAGGGCTCCACATGAGATATAAAGGGAACAGAAGAGCACAGCTGAGGGGCTCCCACCTATGCCAGGACAGGCAAATTGGGCCTTGGCCTCTGCGCTGTCCAGGCCCTGGCTAGGATGTTCCACAGGGACCTGGGCCTAGAGCAGACCTCCCTGAGACCCCTGCTCCCGTGTGGACTGTGCATGCAGCAACCTTGTCCCTGGCCACCCCTCCTTCCCTGTCACCCCAGGTCAGCCGGCCACCCCACTCTCAGGCTCACCCAGTGCTCACCACCCAGCTCTGTTTCTAGCTCTTAGTTCTTACCGCCCAATAGCTGTTCTGAACCTGATCCTGCTCTTATTCATTCCCTCTCTGATGGTGCTGATATTTAGGGACAAAGAGGACCCTGGTGGTGAGGAAGACACAGCCCCTGCCCTACAATAGTTGCAGTCCATTGGGTCAGATGGGAGACACCAGAAGCCCTGGACCTCAGTCCCAGTCATGCCCGCAGGCTGCAGGGCCTCAGAGCCTTCCCATGAATGAGACAAGACAACGGTCCCCATCTTACACAGAGGCCTGCAGCCACAATCAGGAGTGGCTGTCTGGGAAGGAGCCATCTTGGCCAAAGGTCTCTACTCAATGAGACAGAGTATTAGCTTAGGGTTTGTCCCTTTTCAACTCCTAAAATAACTCTTAGCATCAATCAGAGCCATAGAATGCAAGGTAGGAGGGCCTTGAAGTTCCTGTAGTCCAACCTTCTGTCCCATCCAAACCTGGGGTACCTGGGCTATTGGGGAACCAAATGACACCCTATCTGACGCCATCCCTGGGATCTGCCTTTACTCTTCATCCCTGAGCTTTCTTGCCAAAATACTGGGTTTGGGGACTTGATGTCTGAGGTGGCTGATGTCTGCAGGCTGGATCTGATCTCCATGCACTCCACCTGAAGTAGTAATTGGCACAAAGGTTTGCTTTATCAAGGCTTGCCCCTTGACCCAGTTGATTTTTCCTCCTGACCCTTCTCCCCACCCCACACCCTTGTATCCTACTTCACTGACCTTCGTCCCATTCCCCAAAGATGCCAAATCCTATATATCTCCAGGCCTTGAGACCTAGTGCTTCCTCTGCCTGGAATGACCCCCCACCCTTCACCTGGAGAGCTCCTGTTAATTCTGTTCATCTCGTAAGGCCCAGCTCATATGTCACCTCCTCTGTGAAGCCTTCCCACTCCCTTGCAGAACATATGCCTCCCACAGCTCAGCTAGGGCACTTTGTACTTAAGAAACTGCCCCAGTTCTGTTTGCTGCACTAACTTCCCAGTGCCTTCAAGACAGGGATTGATTTTAGGTATCCTCATAAAGCTCCATGCTGAGCACTGGGCCAGTCATCAAAATGCATAGGAAACAGCTTCTATTTTTGAGGAAGTCATTCGTTAGGGGGTTTAAATTATTCTTCCCCTATGGTACTGCCATCCTTTGACTCAGTTTCCTCAACTGTGAACCCCACCACCACAATCACGCAGCTTTCTAGCCAAGGGGGATCACAGAGTCAAGAGCAACAGGAACCAAGAATCAAGAACCCTGGCCCATGCTGCTTCCATCAATGTCCCAGCCAGGAAATCTGCCAGGGCCTCATCCTATAGCAAATGTTGGGGAGTCCAGCTGGGCCCAGTCAGGAACAAAAGGAGCTGCATGTGGCCTCAGCCCTTCACCTCAGGTGCTCTTTCTGAGCATTGCTACCTAGCATGGGGCCAGGGGGTAACTGAGGCCCCAGCCTGGCCACCGCAGACAAGATTCCCCCTACTTTTGGCTGCAGGACCACCTTGAGCTCTAAATTAAATTTATTTCCTCCATTAGAATGGGGGAGCCCTCCCTCTTGATGATAAATATTACTTCTATCTGGAGGCCTCTCTGCCTCCCTGGTGAAGGAAGCAGAGTATCCCCTGCACCCAGCCCTGAGCTGCTCCTGGGCTGCCTGGGCCCGCAAGTACGCTCAGGCCCAGCCCAGCACCTCCTCTCTGGGAGGACGTGGAGTGGGTGTTGCCCTCGCTAACGGGGTGGGCCTTGCCCCCCACTGAAGGCGGCCCATAGAGGGACCTTTAGGTCAGCCTCTGCAGCCACCGGTTGCTGTGGATGCAGCTCTGTGCTTTTGCTGTCCACCTGAGGGATGTGCCCCTGATCCTGCATCCTCCACTCTTCCCGGAACATCAGGCCCCTCACTCCCTGGAGTAGAGAGGGATCTTCTCTGCTTAAAGTCCCCTCCTCCCACCCAGAGCAAGCCAATGCAGGCCTCAGAGAGCAGGCAGAGTGCTGAAAATTCCCCAGGCTTCTCCAGCTTTGATGAGACGAGTGTGTTTTTATGATATGGAAATAACTATAAAACTCTTCTGTTACAAAGGAAAGTGCTGCTGGAAATATGCTCAAGAATACACTTGCAAATAAATCCCCTGAGTTGAAAAGCCTTGGTTATCTTACCCACCTTTATTGATAATATAAAAGCTACATTCCTCCCACCTACTCCCACTTCTGGGTCTGATCCTTTTGTTATTATTAACTTTTTATAATGGAAAAATCTCAAATATGAGCAAGAGTAGGGAGAATAATAAAATGGCCCCCAAGTTAATGCAGTCGTAACAACCATCTGTTCATGGTCAATCTTACTGCACTCATACACCATCGTACCCCCCCATCCCAAATTATTGCAAATCCCAACACCATATCTTTTCATCTGTAAGTATTCACTACACAGCTATGAAAGAGACAAAGACTCAAAAAAAAAAACCCACATGTTCTATCACTCCTAAAAAATAATTCCTTAATACTATCAAATATTCAATCTGTGATCAAATATCTGGTTGTCTCATCAATGCCTTAAGTTTTTTCCAATTCATTTTAATGTGTTCTGTAAATAAGTATTTAACCATTTGTTCACTCATTCTTTCATTCATTGAGGCAATGATATCCACTCAGGGCCAGTTCTGTGCCAAGAACTATTCTAGGCACTGGGGTGACAGCAATAAATGAGACAGACATGGTCCTTGCCCTCCAGGGGAAGACAGTCAATGCACACGTCACTGTGAGCATGATGCATATTCTGGAAAGGGAGGTACAGGTGCAGGGCAGCCCACGCAGACCAGGAGGTCTGGAAGCCGCCCTGAGAGGATGAGTTGGAACTCTTAGGAAAAGACTGTGGAAGGATACATGTGGAGGGAGGCGGGACCAGCAGCTCAGAGATAGTCGCCCAGGCACCAACAAGGTGAAGCTGGAGAAGTGCAGAGGGCCCAGGGAGATTCTCCTGAGAGTGGTGGGCTGGTTTAAGAGCCCACCTTGAAAGAGGATAGCATTTTAGCAAGGACAAAACACACAGAAGGCCCATTCCAGGCAGAGGGGTTAATATCGATACTGCTAGGTTGTGTGGAGTTGTGTCAAGGGTTTGGGCAGCGGGAGTGCTTGCTGGGAGTAGCGTGGAAGGGAGGCTGGGGCCCAAACACAGAGGGGCTTCAGTGCCACACTGTGGAGTTTGAACTTTGCTTTGTAAGTGAACGGGAGTCCCCAAAGCTGTTAGCAGAAGGATGGGATGGGAAGATCTGGTTTGGGGAAGGACACTCCGGAGGTCAGGACTGCAGGCCAGTAGCCCAGGGAGAAAGCTGGGAAGCTGGGGCAATGGTGAGTGGTCTGGGCAAAGGGCTGTACCTCCAGGGCAGGTGGGGGTGGGGGCTGTGGGTTTGGAGAGAAGGAGTGACAGCAGTTCAGAGCGGGGGTGGCAGCTCTGGGACTGGGAATGAGTGAGAGGGCAGGACGAGGGTGCCTCTGTACTTAGGTGGACCACGAAGCCACTGTTGGCCCTGGGGAGCACCAGAGGAAGAGCAGGTGTGTGGGGAGGGCACAAAGAGGATGGGCTTGCCTGTAGGTCATTCTAGTGAAAAGGTCCCCTGGAAGCCAGAAATCTGGCTCAGTTCTGTGAGTACCCAGGAACGTCATTGGAGCCCTTTGCTTTGGGAGTCCTGGTGGTGAATGACTGTCTTGGAGAAGATAGCTATGCCTGAGTTCTTACAAGGCTGCTTTGAAATTAAATGACAAAGGTGATAGATATGAAAGACTCTACAAACTGCAAAGTGTTGTGTAAATGTAAGGATTATGCTAATTATCCCAGGGCTCCTGGTGCTGCAGCCTTCTAGAGAGACCGAAATGGGGTAGATTGTGACCCTGGAGACCTCAAGGACCTAAGAATTTGTGGGGCAAAGCCTTAGTTGATCCTCCTTTGGACTCTTGCCAGTTGCTAACATCCCATATTCTGCCAGACTTGGAGATGAGAGGGTAAAAACACTTGCAACCATCACCGTCCAGGTAGGCTCCTCCAGGGCAGCATCTTGGCTGGTCCCCCGGGGCCAGCATAGTGCTTTGCACAAAACAGACCTGAAATAGAAGTGACAGGAAGGAGCATGGCCTGCAGGTGAGGCAGGAGCATCCATGCAGTTAGCAACAGGGTCCACCCTGCAGCCCCGATCCAGGCAGCACCAGGCAGTGATTCATTTCTCTCACTGATAGTTCCAGAAGCATCTCCTGAGACAGAGAATATCATGTGGCCATTTTTACCTTCTTCCCCTTGTCTGCTTCCTGCCTGGTCTGGTTCACTCACTAGGCACTGTCTCAACAGTCTTTGTTTCTTTTATTTTTTCTTAACAGAAGGGCTCATCAGTTTAGTTGGAGGTCAGTTTTCACTCACTGGCTTATTTTTTTGTTAACTAAAGTTTAAGATAAAATCAGGACTGCAGTTTTAACAGTATTTTTACCCCTTTAAGGATGTAAGAAGAGTTGCCCTTCCATCATGCCTCATTTTATTTCCAGTGCCTGGCACAGAGCTGGTACTCTTCATGTCTTGTGGATCACTAGGACCACAAGCTCCTCTGTCTGTCACAATAGTGGGGGAACCTGAGACCACGCAGTTGCTGAGTGGGAAGCTGGTGCAGTCCTAGGCTCAAGGGAAAGCACCACACTCTTCTTCCTCTGCCTCGGTGCCCGGGTCTGAAAAATGGGTACCAGAGCCATCAGTTAGTTACATGGCAAAGTCAAAGTTCGCACACCTGGAAGGAAGTACAGGTTTGAGCTGAGCCAGAGAGATGGGTTTTAAAACCCCTGCCCTGTCCCTACCTCTCAGAGAAATGCCTGAGTTTCTACTGCTTGCACCTGGATGTTAACAGTGGGGTGGGGTGGGGGAAGGGGAATAAATGAGTGTCATTAGAATAATACTTGAATAAGGTTTGTGGAAAATAAATGCTAGAAGTAGATGGGGCTCCCATCTAGCTGAGAAATGAGGGGAAGAAAAGGGGCAACCTTCCCAACAGGAGGCCCAGGTTCTCTATATAACCCAGTCTGGCTCTCTGAGTTGCTGGTGATTTTCAGAGAGCACCCTATTCAGGCCAGTTCAGGAAGAGCTGCCTTCCTGGGCAGCTTTCTTTCAACTGAATTTCTTCATTCAACTGTACCAGCAGCTGTCACTGTGAAATTATGTGTTCCTCATAGGGGAAAACATGTGATTACAAGAGATAATCACAAACAACTAGACAAAATCATTAGGACTATAGATGATTTGACACCACCAACAGCATTTCTAGAACATTTCACTCCAAAACTGAAAAACACACACTCTTCCCAAATGCACATGGAACACTCATCAAGATAGGCCATAGGTCAATCCAAAAAACTGACATCTTATAGAGAAGGTTCTCTGATCTCACTGGAATTCAATTAGAAATTAATAACAAGAGATCCTAAAGAACTCCAAATATTTGGAAATTAAACAATACTCTCCTAAATAACCTGTGGTCAAAGAAGAAAACAAAAGAGAAATTATAAAACATTTCTAACTGTGCAATAATGAAAGAAAATACAACATATCAGCATTTATAGTTTTAATTGCAGCAGAAAAGAAAAACTCTAAAATCAATCATCTAGGTTTCTGCCTTAAGAAGCTACTAAAAGAAGAGCAAATTAAACTCATCTTGAAAATATTATGCCAAGTGAAATAAGCCAGACACAAAAGACCACACACATATCACATGATTCCACTTACATGAAATACACAGAAAAGACAAAACCATAGAGAAAAAAGTAGATTAGTTGTTGTTAGGGGCCAGAAGGAGATAATGGAGAGTGAATGCTAATGGGTGTGTGTTTCTTCTGGGGTGATCTAGATATTCTTGAATTAGATAGTGGTGAAGTTTGTCCAACCTTGAAAATATACTGAAAATCACTGAATTGTACACTTTAAACAAGTGAATTTTATGGTATGTGAATTATATTTGAATAAATAAAAATTAAACAACTTCAAAAAAAATTAAATCCAAGGGGAATAAAAAGAAGGGTATAGAAAACAACAGAGAAAATTAACAAAGCCAAAAGTTGCTTTGCTAAAAACAATTAATAAAATAGGTAAACGGTAGCAATAATGATCAAGAAAACACAAATTACCAGTATCAGGAATGAAAGAGGGAATATTATTATATTAAAAGAAAAAATAAGGAATTATTATGAATAACTTCATCTCAATAAGTTTCTATAACTCAGATGAAACAGACAAATCCTTTGAGAAACAATTTACCAAAACTGACACAAAAAGAAATGGAAAGTCTGAAAAACCCACTATCAAGGAAATCAGTTTGTAATAATGGTGATGATGACAATGATAAATTGCTTTCTCATAAAAAAAACTTTAGGTCTAGATAGGTTCACTGGTGAATTCTAGAAAATATCTAAAGAAGAAATAATATTAATCTTCCACAAACTTTCAGAAAACAGGGAAGGAAGAAACTTCATAACTTATTTTATGACACCAAAACCTGATAAACACCTTACACAAAAAGAAAATTAGAGCCCAATCTCCCTCATAAACAAAGCTGTAAAAATCCTTAATGAAATATGAGTCAATTGCATAGCAATATATAACAGGGAGAATATCATGACAAGTGATTTTTATCCCAGGAATACAAGGTTAGTTTAAGATTAGAAAATCAAAGTATTTACTACATCGTATAAGAGAAAAACCACCAACAGATACAGAAAAAGCATTTGACAAAATTCAACACCCACTCATGATAAGAACTCTCAGCCAACTAGGAATAGAGGAGAACTTCTTTTAAAGGGCAACTACAGAAACATCTAGCTAATATCATACTTAATTTTGAAATATTAAACATTAAGATCATGAGCAAGGCAAGGATGTCCATTCTCACCACTTGTATTCAACATTGTACTAGAGTTCTAGCCAGTGCAATAAGGCAAAGGGGAAAAAAACAACATCAATTCATACAGATTGGAAAGAGAAAGTCAAACTGTGGTTTTTTATGAAGAACCTGACTGATTATATAGACAATCCTAAGAAGTCTACAAAGAAAGCTACCATAATTAATGAGTGAATTTAGCAAGGTTTTAGGATAAAGTTTAATAGACAAAAAAAAAATCCTGTATTTCTACAGAAATAAGCCAAATGGAAAATAGGAATTGAAAAGCAATTACTTCTACAATAGCATAAAAACATAAAATGTTTACAAATAAGTTTCATCAGAGATATGAAAGACCTCCACACTAAAAACAAAGAAAAAATACTGAGAGAACTAAAAGAAACTCAAACATATAGAAAATACGTTATGTTTATGGATTGGAAGACTCAGAATTCTTAAAAATGCCAATTCTGTACAAATCTGTAGGCTAAGCACAATCCTAATAAAAGTCACAACAGGCTATTTTGCAATTATTTTAAAATTGATGTGGACATGAAAGAATCTAGAATAAAAACAACTTTGAAAATGGAGCAGAAAGTGGGGAATTCACACTATTCGAATTCAAGACTTACTATAAAGTTATAGGAACTAAGACAATGTGGCATTAGCCTAAGTGTGTGTGTGTGTGTGTATATATATATATATATTCTTATAAATATATCAGAAATTATCTAGCTAATATCATCCAGAAAGCATTCCCATACATAAAGTGTTAACTGATTTTCAATCACGATGTTAGAGATCTAGAAGAAGTAGGTATCTATAAGGGAAAAAAAAAAGAATATCAAACTCCTACTTCATACTACCCATAAAAATTAATTCAACATAGATCATTAACTAAATGTTTTTTAAAAAATCTATAAGCTTCTAGGAGAAAATAGAGAATATCTTTGCTGTGTTCTTGGGTTAGGCAAAGATTTCTTAAAGAAAACAGAAAACCACTAAACATGAGAAATAAATATCACCCCAAAATTGATAAATTGGATCTCTTAAAAATTTAAAACTTGTACTCATCAAAAAACACATTTAAGAACATGAGAAAGCATCAGATGAAAATATTTACTATACATGTAAGGACCAGCAGCCAGAAAATATGAAGAACCCCTACTAATCCATAACAAAAAGACAAATGACCAAATTTTTTAAATAGGCAAAAGACTAGAATGAACACTTCATAAAATAAGGTAGACAAAAGGCCAATAGACGAGTGAAAATGTGATCAACATCATTAGTCATCAGAGAAATGAAAATCAATACCACAATAAGATACGATTTCCCATGCACTAAAATGTAAGGCCTGTCTCTTTTTCTGGACACAGGGGTGCCTGGGCCCTGCTTCCTGGCGCTCATGGGCAGAGCTGGCCTTCAGAAAGGAACAGGCTGATCTGAACCAGAGAGGCAGTGGCGGGGTGGGAGGGTGATGAAAACAGCAGGGCCACCACTGTGGAGCTGCTGTGGAGGGACAGGGGAGAGCAGAATGTGGGGACGTCACGGCATTGCGGCGATTGCCAGGCTGCCCTCCACACAGTGCATCCCAGGCAATACGGATGATGAGGTTTTGCTGATTTTAAATAATGCAAGGAAATAACAGTGATGGAAAATAATAGTCACTTTATTTGTCAGCTCACACGGGAAAAGAATGATGGCAGGTGCCAGTACAGGCCAGAGGGTTAGGTCCTGAGGACCTTCTCCTTCCCTTTAGATGGCACATGACCCCTCCTCTGCCCTCTCAGGGCCCCAGGTGTTCCTTCAGTGGGCCGCTCCTTGAGGGGAGACCTTTCCACTCCGCCTTCCCTGTCAGAGCCCGCCGCCCTGTGCCCTGCTCCTTCGGGGCCTGTCTCTCCTCCACACTTTCAAACATTTGCTCCCACTGGTCTCTCTGCTTGGCTGTCCCTCCCTCCCTTCTCCCCATGGCTCTAGCAACCTGAACTGTCTGGAAGAGGCCGGTGCTCGGTGCAGATGGAACATTCGTACCCTTAGTCCCATCCCATGACAGGCTAGCACGCCATCCTGCACACCAGACAAGAGCTGAGCTCACCTTCGTCCCGGACAACAGCTGCAGCATGGGTATTATTAAATGTCGAATGATGTACAAGTTCCTTCTACTAAGCTTTGGACTCTTGAACCCCTCCATTGGGTATATTGGATGTCATGACACTTATTACAGTTGTGAGCATACAGTCTACTATCCCAACGTCATTTATTGACTTAAGGAGGAGTTCATTTCAAACCAAACTGCTCAGCTCTCCCATGAGCAGCTGCCTGCCTCTGAGGGAAGGAGGATGTCGTTCAGTTTTCCCCATCTAATCTCCTTTTCACTCTATCCATAAAAGCCTCTGCACTACAGGAAACAGGCTATTTTCCTTCTCTCAAGACTTATTTTCAATCTCTGTGGCAAGAAAGGTGATTGGATACTGGGAATTTAAATGGTTTTGTCTGAAAGCCATTTAAAGTGGAGCTACACAGTCAGTAAGATGGGTGTTGAGCAGAGTAGCTGTTAAGTGGAAATGAACTTGAAATGAGAGACAGGGCTAGTAATCCCCACTGAACTTGGAAGGTATGACAGTGGTCCCCCAGCTTTGTGCTAATGAATAGAATGCCCCACGGGAATGACCGCTGGCCCTGTTTGTATAAATGCTCCTAAAAAGTGGCTTTTCAAAAGAGCTTAAGGACATTGTTTTCTTAGTAAATTGCCCATTCCACTGTTTCTGTACCATCGATTTGATTTGTTTCAGCCAATCTTTTTTTTATATCAAAAGGTAAAATTTAGCTCATCCTGTTTGACAATATTCACCACATTTAAATCCTTAGGGCCCGAGGCAATAGGGTTTTATTGCATTTGAAAACAGCCCTGCTGCATAAAGTCTGCAATGGCTAAGTTTGTTGTATTTTATATCCTCTCTAATAAGGCTATAGGACATATGCAAGCAGGGAAGGCTTGAGCATCGGTGGCTTCACGCTCCTTTGAACACGGCACCATCGTGGACGGTGCCTCCCCACGGCCCCTCCCCTGGCTGCTCGGTTTTCATTTTGAGAAACCTTTGAACACAGCCATATCCAGGTTCATTACCATCTTCTGGAATGAAAAGGCCTTTGGTTATTTAGAACAGCAGGTCCTTGGGGAAGCCCCAGTGCGCAAATATGCTCACCTGATTCTCAATTTATACTGTGTGTTTCCTGTGGGAAAAATTACAAGAAGCTCAGGCACCAGCTCTCATGTTTGTTTGCCTCCTCCCCTGGCTGCCTTGGGGTTTGTTGTTAAGATTTTTCTTTTGGTTTTTTGCTTTGTTTTTATCCCTGGCTAGTGCTAAAGCACCTTGCTCTCCCATCTGTCTACTTCAATCTATTTTCTGTGTATATAGCTTTTGCTTTTATAGCTTCTTCCTCATTATCTTGGATGCAGCCTCTCCCCACATGCTCCCACCCTCCAAATACACACACACACACACACACACACACACACACACCCTTTCCCTCCTGAAACCACCCACCTTGCCTGTGACATCAAACCCCTGGCCTCCTCTTTGTCGGGGGTAGGGGGGAGCTCTGTGCTGAGCTAGGACGGGCTCACAAGTTCTGAAAACCTGCAGGCCGTGGAGATCTCTGTACCACAGGTGAGGCCACGAGGCCAGAGAACAGTGGTTCCCCCGGGCATGAGCCTCCTCGCAGTGGAGGGTCAGAGGGGCCCCCTCCATCCCATCCTGGCTGCCTCTGGTCGTGCCAAGTCTCCGGTTTTCCTGTCGGGAGGAGACTGCTGTGTGTTCCCCTCAGCCAAGTCATCTCATGGGTCTGCAGCCTGCCCCAGTGACAACCCAAGCTAACCCTCAGAATGGCACTGAGTTCAACCTGAATATAGCCCTTCAATGAAATGCCCGCTGGTTACATTGGTGGGGATTCAAAAGTATTTTTCATTCAATTACAAAAGTAAAGTATGGTCGTTGAAAAAATTTCAAACTCAAGTGTATACACTGAAAGATTAAAGCATGATGCTTTGAATATCTTCTTACTCCCCTTCCCAGAGATAACCAGCTTTAATATTTGAGGTCTTGGTCTATTCACACATAAAATAACTGGGTTGGGGTTTGGGAGGGATTTTTTTGGAAACAGAATCCTACTATGTATGTTTTGGGGTTTTTTTGGTATGCAATTGACAGAAAATAATAAATTAACCCTAAATAATAATTTCTTCTGAATCCATGCCATCTCTGGGTTTCTCCTTCCCATATGCTCCCCACAAAAGAAACAGTATGTATCCTTCGCTCTCTATAGCACTTCTTCACCTCACACGAAGGGGGCGTATTTCATATGGCATTGAACTGCTGACCTGTGCCTGCTGCCTGACCACCCCTACTAGACTGCCAGCTCCCTGAGGGCTGCATTTTACCCGCCCCTCTATTCCGAGTCCCCAGGAGGTAGGTAGCCCGGCACATTGCAGACTCCACTGAAGGTTTCTCAAAGTGAACCGACCTGGCCTGTGTGCCCCACACAGTGCCCGCCTCATCCCCTCAACCTGCCCTGTCCTGCCCTGATCATGGTTCTTGCAGCAACCTGGGCCAGTTCTGACTGGATGGGCTAGAAAAGCTCACAGCTTCACTCCTGCTCTGGTGGGTAGGGTATGAATGTGGGGTGGAGGCGTCTGGGAGAATGTGTGTCCACATCACACCATTACCTGTGCCCGTGGGGAAAAGAGGAGGTGCTGCATGGCAGAAACCCCCGAGGCTTTCCCCTCTAAGGCTGCCAGGAAAGTGAGTGCGGGAGTGGGGGGAAGGTAAAGGCCCTCAGCCTACGGCCTATGGCGGAAGAGGATCTGCGATGTGCCAGCTTACTTCAGGCCTCGTGCCTCGGGTGGGAGCTCCTGGGCCCAGCTGCAGACTCAGTCATGGGAGGGGGCTGGCTGGGTGCCCACCGCCCTGAGGCCAAGGCCTCTGCTCAGGGCAGCTGCAGGCCAGGGAAGGTAGCAGAGCTGAGGACACTGGAGAAAGGGGCCAAGACAGCTTCTGGGAAAGCAGCTTGGTGGGATGGAGTCTGTGGCTCCACTCCCTCTACCTCTGACCAGCCTGGGCCTTCTTGCTTGAATATCCCCCTTTGTAAAAAGGAGCTAATGGCCTTTGACCTGCCTGCCTCACAGGGTTGCTGAGGGGGTCTAAGACAATATGGGAACTTGCCTCATCTGGGAGAGTGCTGCCAAGATAGGAGGCCTCAGAGTTGACCACAAGTGTTGTGCAAATCCAAACGCTATGACGACCGGGAGGTCGGACCCAAGCTTGTGGTCCAAGAAAGCCCAGCTCTAAAATTTCCTTTCTCCCACCCAGGGCAATGCTTCTACTCCCGGGTCCTAGAGAACTGTGAGGATGTGGCTGACTTCGATGAGGTAGGTTGCCCCTGGGGGCAGCTCAAGCCCTGAGTCCAGAGGACAACAAGCACTCCCTGCTTCCTGGGGCTCACCGGCCCCAAGTTCTGGGGGGCTGGCTTGCACAGAACTCCCCGTTTCTGGTTTGCTTCCTGGGAGGAGGCAGTGGCAGGAGGGCGTGGGGGAGGCTTCCAACAAAGCCAGTCTCACAGGGACTTCAGCCCGTTCTCTCAAAGAGCTATTGGGGTACCTCTCCCTCAGTGTCTCCCTGGAAAGCTTTCTTTTCTTTTGAACCTGAGCCTCAGCAGGTTGAGTAAACCATTTGCCTTGTTTACAGCATATTATCTCGTTGGTCCTTACAAGGCCCGCTCCTGTTTCTACGTATGTATATATGTGTATGTATCACATTGCTTCTGATCTGCTGCACAGTACTCCACAGGCGTATCCAACACACATCAGGGTGAGCAACCATCCTCGTGTGCCTGGGACAGAGAGGGCTCCCGGGACACAGACTTTCAGGGCTAAAACTGGAAAAATCCCGATCAAACTACAATGAGTTGATCACCCTGCACATTTTACCTATCCACTCCCTCAGAGAGGAAGCCCCAGCTTGCTTCCAACTCCCCACCACCAGAAAGGCAATGCATATTCTTAGGCATGTCCCCTTTGGCCTTGTGGGAGCACATCGCTGAGATGTACATCAGGACCTGGAGTGGTTGGCCCACAGGGTGTGCATACACTTAACATGACCCAGCACTGCCGCGGTCTACCTACCACCAGCAGTGCATGGGGATTCCTGTTTCCCACATCCTCATCTGTGCCTGCATCTTTTCACCAGTCCAACAGTGGTACCCCCTTGTTGTTTTAAGGATACATTTAAAGTTTCTTCTTTCGTAAATTGCCTGTCCATGTTCTTTACCCTTTTTCCCTATCCATATAGCTATCTTTTTGTCACTGATTTGCAAGAGATCTTTGTACCTTCTAGATATCAACCCCTTGTTGAATTTCAGTATTGAAAATATCTTCTCTGTCTGCCATCTATCTATTAATTTTGTCTATGGTGTCCCTCAGGGACTAGAAGTTCTTAATCCTGGTCCATTTTCAAGTTTTGCTGAAGAAGTCTTTCCCCTCTTCTAGGCTACAAATATATCTTCCTACATTTTCTGATTTTATAGTTGTATAAAATTACCTTGTATGTGGTTTTAGATAGAGGTGCACTTTTTTCCCCACATAAGAAGCTACTCTTCCTAGCACAACTTGTTAGACAATCAGTCATGTTAAGGTCTATGTCTGCACCTTCTCTTCTATCCGTTTAGTCTGTGTGTTCTTGAACTTTACCACACTGTTAATTATTATGCCTTTTTTGTATGTCTTCATATCTGATGAGGCAAGTGCCCTCTCTTTACTGTTCTTTTTTAAAGTTTGACCTACTTGTGGACCTTTATTCTTGCAGATAAATTTTAAAGTAAGTTTATCAAGTCCTTCCAAAAATCAACTGGAATTTTGATTAAATTTCATTGAATTAGAAAATTAACTTAAGAAAACATCAGTTTTTTATAATATTAAATCATCTACTCATTCACCATCCTTTACTAGGATTTTTAAGTTTTCTACATGGAAGTCTTAGATGTTCTTGATTATTTCCTAGATGGTTTTGTTGTCCTCATGATGGTATCCTACTTTTATTACATTTTTAGTTGATGATTGCTGCATAGAGAAATGCTTTCCTTTCCTCTGTAAGTCCCACTTTTATCTGGCAAACTTGCTGAACTCTCTTATTAAGTTTCATAGTTTGTCTATTGATTCTGTTTTTTGTACATATATGATCATGTTATCTACAAAAAGAGCATGTTTTATTTCTTCCTTTCCAATCCTATCCATGTACTCCTTTAACTTTCCATTGAGCATTGGCCAAAATCTCTGGTTCTATGTTAAATAGTAATGGTGAGGGTGGGCATCCTTTCTGTGCTCCTAATATTAAAGGAAATAAATGTATCTAGAATTTTGTTATCAAATATAATTGTTGTATTAGGATCTTACTATTTAACCTTGTCTTACTAGTTTACTAAGAGTTTTTATTATAAAATGTTGTTGAACTGTATCAAAAGCTTTTTCTGCACAGAAACAATCATAATTTTGCTCCTTTAGTGTATTTCATAATATATTATTTTTAATACACTATTAGATGCAATTGGCAAGTGTTTCGATTTACAATTTATACATCTATGTTTGTATAATTTTCATAATTCAATAATACATAAAATGATGTGGAACAGCAAGCATAAAGTAGGGATTTATTCTTCCTTGACATTTTGGAAGAATCAAATGTAAAAACAGCTAAATCTGGATGGTTTGGGGAAGGAGCTCTTTGACTCCCTTTTCAATTTCTTTGTGTCTTCTTGCAAAAATCCAATTCTGGATTTTTATATTTTTCTAGGCATTTTTACATTCCATCTGTGTTTTCAAATTTATTGGCACATATTTGACTGTAATGTTTTTAAATCTTTATTTTTGTGCCTGTAATTATTTCCCCCTTTTTAGTCCATATTTCCCTTATTTATATCTTCTCTCTGTTTTTCTTGTTCAGTCTTGCTAAAGATCTGTTTCTCTTATTAATCTTTGTAGAGAACCAGCTTTCTGCTTCATTAATCTCCCCTGTTGTTCTTCTCCATTTCATTGATTTCTGCCCTTTTCTTAATTATTTCCCTCCTCTCTGTTTATTTTATTTTTCTCTGAGGCTTTTTTCCTAACTTCTTGGGTTGAGTGATAAGCCTATTGTTTTTAACTTTTCCTGTTTCTTAATAAATATATTTAAAGCTATAATTTTTACTCTATATCAGTTTTAAATTTATCCCACAAAATTTTATGTGTAGTGTTTTCATTATTATTGTGTTAAACATTTCTTATATTCCTTTATTTTCTTTTAAACCCAAGAGTTATAAAATAATATGTCATTTAGTTTCCAAATACATACTACATTTTGACTCCTTATTTTATTCATTTCTAGTTTTGCTGCATTATGATCAAAGAACAAAGTCTGTATGATATGGAATTTATTGGAATTTGTTGAGACTTCTATTATGGCCTCATTCGTGATCATAAATGCTCCCTTTGCTTAAAAGGAATGTGTTCATGGTAGGGTTTATATATAATAGCTCAAACTAAGCTCAAGCTCTTATTATGTAAGCTCAAGCTTATTAGCTGCATTACTCAGTTCTTCAAATTTTCTGCTTATTTTTCTCTGCTTGATCTTTCAGTTTCAAAAATAATTGCAATAAAATCTACTACTACAACTGTTGATTTATTCCCTCTGCAGTTCTTGTAAGCTGTTGCTTGAGGTGTTTTGAAACTGTATTACCAGTTGCCTATTAGAAACTGTATTTACAAGATCACCCTCTCAGAAAATTTTACATTATTTGCCTGCTTTATCTTTTCAAATCCTTTTATTTTCTTGGTATATCTTTTTCCATGTTCTCATTTTCAACATTTCTGTTTTTAAATTTGGTGGGTCTTCTTAGCGCATGTGGTATTAGATCTTATTTTCTTGCACAGTTGGAGAGTCTCTGTGTTTTGATCAGCTTTACCCATTTACATCTATTTATAATTGCTGTGATTATAGGGCTTCTTTCTACCACCATCTTATTTTATCTTTTCCATTTACTGTACTTTTTGTTTATTTCTTTTTTTCTACTTTCCAGCTTTCTACTAGATAGGTCAGGCTCTCTCTTCTGTTAGTTGAAAGTTACACATTCTGGATTTGTTTCTTTTTCAAGAAAAATACTTCCTTGCTTTTTTGTTTATCCCTGGTGATACCTTGAAAACAAATCAATGATTATAGTTTTCCCATATCATGACAAGTACTTTAATACTCTCATGCCTCTTTGATTTCCCTGTCTCAGCCAACACCCTCGGGCTGATACTGTCTAGATTAGAATTGTAATCCTAGGCTTATAACTGTGTGTTCTCTTTCCTTTATTTATCCTGGCCGCCTTTTCTCTTTTTTGCAACAATGATCTTCACCAAGATATTGGAGCACCTTCATTTCTCATATCCCTTGAGGGATCTCTTGGAATTGTTTTTCTTCTTCTTTGAGTACTTCCTCCAAAAGTTTTTTAATTGGGGTCTTTGTGTAACAAGGCTTCTAGAGCTTTGTAAAGCTGAGAATAGCTTTCTTATTTCTTCAAATATGAATGAGAGTTTCACTAGCTATAAAATTCTAGGCTCAAAGTTCTTTACAACTTCGAAAATATCATTTCCTGTTGCTGTTGAGTCCCATGACCACCTGACTTAATGGGTGATCTTTTCTTTTTCTCTGGAAAAAAAAAGTATAATTCTTTTTTCTTTAATATTCTTAAATTTTATTATAGCATGTCCAACTGTGGGTTTCCTTATCTTTCCTGTTTTGCATTATTTTGTGAGTTCTTTTCAAATACAAGGCCTTTCATCTTTCACTTAATTTAGAAAATTCTATCTCCATTATTTTTTTTAAATATTCACTCCATTCAGTTTTATATTGTTCTCTCCTCTGCAACTCCTGTCAGATGTCAGCACCACTACTTCCAGCTGCTATTTCTTAGCTTTTACATTTTTTTCATCTGCTGATCCTTTCCTGCTGTCTTTTGAGGGAGTTCTTCAAATCGATTTTCCAATTTATTGATTTGTTCTTTTTTCTTACAACTCTTTGTCCTTTTTTCACATTGCTAATGTATCTCTTTATGGTCCATCTGTTCTAATGGTCCGGCTCCAGTTGCTATATACTGTTCAGTGCGTTGTCTTGCTTTTATAGGGCATATCCTCTCCAAGTGTGTCTTTACCCTGCCCTGTTCAAACTTCCCCAGTACGGGCTACTATGTCTGGCAGTCAGGGGAACGTCCTGGACACTGGGGAAGCATCCAAAGCTTGGCAGTATCAGTCCCTAAGGGTTGAAGGGCAAGCATGAGCCCTGGAGGGGATGGGCAGTCACCACAGAGACAGGCAGAGTCTCATCTCTAAGCCTTTAAGAAGAAACATGGTTGACAGAAAGCAGGCTAGATTTTGAACACACTAACTCTGGGGTTTCAGTGAGAGAAGGTGTGAACAGCTGGTCTATCAACATCTAGTTTTATCAGTCCTCACCCTAGTGGGGCTGAGGCCCCAATTTATCAGTAAAGGAGCAGGCAAGGATCTTTGCCACGTAACACCAGGGAGGGCTAAGAGCAGACTGCGCAGATTTTCCCCACCTCTTCTCCCACTCTGCTTCGGCTCACCCCCACACTGCCCCCCTGGGCAGGTTCCATTCCCCCTGACACATATCACCTCAGACAGCCTTTCTTCTCCCCTGGCTTCTCCTAATTGTTTGACTGTTTGTTTGTTTATTACTTCCTGGAATCCACATTTCCCTCTTGTTTCTGTAGCTTCTCCATCTTGGCACAAAGGAGAAGCTCTGTTGTGACCCCCAGAATAACTTACCCCCTGTTTCCTGGGCTTTGCCTCCCATGCCTGGATGTTTGGGCTGGGAATTCAGCAGAGCAGCTGCCTGGCTGAGGGGCCACCCAGAACTTCTGTCTCCTCCTCACCCTGGATCCATCCCACACAATGCAGTTGTATCTGTGGACCCAAAGCTGCAAGCATAGGGAGGAGAAGCCTCGACTTTCTCACCTGGGCCGGCTCAACATCAACCACTGGCCATCACTGCCCCCAGGCTGTCCCCCCTCACCCTCATCATTCCAGAGACTGTCTCCCTCAATTCCCACTGCACCAGTGACTGTTGAATTATCCATTAAAGTGAGTTGCCAGAGCTAAGGAGGGTTCTGTCCTGGCCTCCTCCCCCTCTTGGGTGTGCTATCTTCGGCCTCAGTTTCTAAGCCTCAGTTTCATTTGTCAAAGGAAGCTGTTAATGGAAAGTTTCTTTGTAAAATGGTGAACAAAATGAAGGACTGTCGTGAGGTCAGAGCTGTTGCTGCAACTCAGTCAGCCGTCTGAGCCTCAGGCTTGCCCAGCAACACAGCCTGCCTGCTCCCTCCCTCCGCAGTGGCTCAGTCAGGCCCACCGTGGGGGGTGGGGGCTGGTTGATAAAGATGCAGGCAGGCTGGCCCACTCTCCCACAGTCCTGCCTGGCTGGGTCTCTGCCCCCTCCTAGGCCAGGCAGAGCGTCCAACTCCCTCCTTCCCACCCACCCAGTCTCCCTGGTGACATGTCCACCCAGGCTCCAGGCTCCAGCCAGCAAGCAACCTGATGCCCCTCCCAAGGGCACTGCCACCCCTTTCCATCAGCTGCACCCTGGGACACCTGAGCCACAGGTGTACATGACATTCAAAGTTAATCACCGTGTCCTTCCTCTTCCCAACGGTGCCCAACACAGGACAGGTGGAGATTGGTCCCTGCTGTCCCCAAGGACAGGACCACATTCTGAGCACCTGTGTGTGCCCGCCCCCAGGCTAGAGATACCCCAGAGGGAGAAGCAGGCTCAGCAGCACAAAAGGACCCAGGAACTGGGGGAGTGGGGGGGGCTGGGGTTGGTGTGGATGGCGTGGAGGTCAGGGAGTTATGAGCACGTGCCCAGGAACAGAGAGCAGCTGTGAGATGGGGAGATGGGGTTCTCACCTGGTGAAAGTTCTACCCACCTGCAGGTGGATAGGGAACCCACTGGCACTTAGTGGAATGGGGGTGAGCATGCTAAATGACTTGGGTTGCTCAGGCCTCCCACCCTACAGTGGACATCTCTTCCCCGTGACAGCAGCTTCCAGCACCTCGCTGTGCTGCTCCCGCAGCAAGCACCCCTCACCCAGTCTCCACAGCAACCTACCATGACAGAACTCGGGCTCAGAGAGCACGTGTCCTTCCCCGGGCTGGAAGTGGCAAAGCCAGGGTTCTGAAGTCTCGATTAGATTATGAATGTACTCTGATGCAGCAGTTGGAAGCTGCTTCTGGGTCTGAACCCCCCTACCCCTGCAAGGCCTTGATGGGGTCTTTCTATGCACCCTGCCTCCATTCCTCCCTCTGAGAAGTGGCCCGAAGCCTGGCTGTCCACCTGGTCAGCAATGCACAACCCACAAAGCAGGGGAGGCAACCCTCACACCCCAGCTCAAGGAGGGCCGAAGGGCCTGAGTCAGCAGAGCCCCAGAAGAAAGCTTAGAACTGCACCCATGCCTACATCCGTCTGCCCAGACTGGGCTGGACAAGTCCTAAACTTCCTGGGCTGGCCCCCAAAAGAACCAGCTAGTCAGTGGTTCCAGAACAAGCCTAGAACAGGAACCTCAGCTGCCCCTTGTCAAACTTCTGAAGGCCTCTTGGCTTCCCAGAAAGTCTCTCTTCTCACCTACCATGCCCAGGGGCCTTCAGAAACCAGCTCAGTGAGGTACCAAGCACATTGGCCAGGGAGTCATGAGACCTGGGCTACAATCCTTGCCTAGTTATAACCAACTCTGTGACCTTGGGCTGGCCACTCAACCTGTCCAGGTCTCACGTTCCCCTTCTATAACATGGCAATATATCCCTTGCTCTACTTGTCTTTCAGGACCCTTGTATGGTTGGAAAATGAAATAAAAGACAAGAAAACAAATATCTCTCACTCCTCTACTCAGACAAGGGTGGGAGGGGCTGCTGCAGGCCAGGCTAAGGAATCTGAGTGAGGCAGAGGTGGCCTTGGAAGAAAGACAATGCTCCAGACAACAATGGATGGAAACAGATCCTGGACAGGGTATCTCCTTTCCCAGAGGCTGGAACCTGAGCTCCTGCATTTAACCTACATCCCTGGAGAAGTAAAGAGACACATACCTTCTGGGCAGACCAGCAGCTAACAGAGGACCCTGCCCTGGGGCAAGGGGATTGGCCATACTGAGCCCACCTCAAGCCAGTTTGATTTGGCTCTAAGCAGGCCCTATGTGGACCAGAGGAGAGGCCAGAATAACAACAGTACTTGTAGGAACTGTAAGAAGAGTAGCTGCTATTTACCAAGCACTTAGTAGTTGACAGACTGGGGTGAGAGCTTCACACAAGCATTATAACTCACAGGGTTGGTATCCGCCCAGGTGAAAAGTAGCTACATCAGGATTTGAACCCTATAGCCACTTGCAAAGTAGACAAGGCTCAGTCCTGTTCTCAAAGGGCTCATTCCAGTGGGGAGATGAACCCAATACAGACAAAAATGGACCATGGGCCTTCTGAGCCTAAGGAGGGAGAGATCATCAGCTGGGGGAGGCGAGGCAGGTAGGGGCCTTGGCCTCATCTGCCCTCTTTCACTTGTACCTAAAGTCAAGGGCTGTGAGGTCCCTGGGGCCAGGAATTCCCCTGTCTATTCATCAGTGGACTGGCACCCAGCATGGGAATCAGGGAATATTGCTGAGCAAAAGAATGAACGTAGGAGTGAACCCACGCCTTCAAATCCTCAAGGTAGTCTCTTGCCATCACACCCTAAAGCTTTGCAACACAATCTAAGATTTCCCCAGAACATCTAGAGGACTTTTCCTTTAAGGACATTGTCTTGCTGATTGAGGATGGTTCCAGACCCAGTTGATGCAGCCAGGATAACCTAGTCACTTTCCAACTTGAATCAGGGAAACCTTTCCGTGGAATCCTTGATCACTGGGCTGATAGGATACAATTAACTCTGCCACCTGGCCAATACCAGCCAGGTCAAGGCCAAACCAAGAGCTGACAAACTGGGTTACAGCATCACACCCCCAGGGCTCCTGAGACCCCCCTCCAGACAGAGGTCCTCTTTCCCTCCCTCTGTCTCTAACTCCTTACTTGTCAGTGCTCTTATCACAGGCTGCTATTTAGGGTCTGTGTCTCCCGAACTATCCTGAAGCTCCTGCAGGACTGAGAAACACCCCTGCATCTCAGCACTACCTGCAGTGCCATGCCCAGAGTCTAGCACACAGAAGGTGCTCAGCAAATGTTTGTCCCTGAATCTGTCATTCTGACTTGTGACAACTTGAGTGGCAATGTTCGGCTTACCTACTACCTGGGTTCCCTAGAGTGTTTGGAGGCTGAGATGGAGTGGGGTTTTAGATGATGTGTGGGTTCCCTTGGCAGAGTTGCAGCTGCCAATTTTCAGCATACTTCCAGAAATAGAAAAGACAACCCTCAGCTGTTGTGGCCACAGGAAGGGAATCATGCTGATGCTGCATCAGACTGGAGAGAGGCTCTCTGTCCCCTGAGGCCCCCTGCAGTCCCCTCTGTGTCTGCCCCCAAGAATGCCAAGCCTGCTCTGACTCCTGGAACTAACAACAAAAAGATAGGGACCACTATAATACGCAGCTTTGTTAATAGCTCTTACCCTGTGCCTGGCACTATGCAGCACTTCACCAGCCTCACAATAACCTGAAGATGCAGTACTGTGGCTGTCACCCTCACTTTACAGAGGGGAAACTGAGGTAGGGAGAGGGGAACTAACCTGCCCGAGCTCACACTGCTGCTGCAATCCAGGCAGCCACGTGAGGCCTGTTTGTGGCATACCCACCATGTGCGAGGCCCTGCACCAGGTGCAGGGAGACCTCAGTGGATGAGACAAAGCTGGGTCTTTTGCTCTGCTCCAGCTCTGGACTGCTCTGACAGCAACAGTCAAGCTATCTCTAGAGTTCTTGGGGCAATAGGAAGAAGAGGGAGCAAAGAGCTGGTGTGTGGGAGGCAGGATGCGGGCCAAGGACCCGGCTCTGCCACCAATGACAAGCCTTCCTGGCATGAGTCTACTCTTAGAAAGAGGCACAGAGAGCATGGCGCAATGCCACCATTGTCCAGTGCTGTGTAACAAACCATGCCAAAACTCAGTGACTTAAATTATTGACATTTTAGTGTGATTATCGACATTTCTTGCGATTCTGCATGCTGGCTGGGCCCAGCTGGGCAGTTTTTCTGCTCCACGTGGTGTCACCTGCATCCAACTGGGAGCTCAGTTGGTGCTGGCTGTTGTGGGGGGCCCTCTGGGTCTCCTCATGGCTTCACATTCTCTCCATGGGGTCTCCTGGCAGGGCGGGGTTTCTCTACATGGCAGTTGGCTTCTGAGAGCGTCTGGCTCCTATCTCAACTACTAAGCTATGTCACCACTTACTAGCAGGATTACTTTGGGAAAATCCTCTCTGAGCCTCAGTTTCCTCATCTGAAAAGTAGGGATTAAGTTATATAATGTATGTAAAGTAGGCAGCTGATGCCTGGCACATAATCAGCAATCAGTAAATAAATGTTTTTGTTGCTAACTATCTGGAAGGATGATCAGAGCCACCCCTCTGAGATTTAGCCTCAGCTAATCTCCCTGGCTTCAGAAGAGGGTCCCTAGTGGCTAAAGCCCTAAGCTAAGAATCCAGAGAACTGAGTTCAAATCCTGCCTCTGCCACCAGCCAGCTATGTGCCCTGGAGCAACTCACACACCTTCCACTTCCCCACCTATAAACGAAGCACATCTTGGCCATGTTGCTGTGAGCTTTGGTTACTAGTGAGAAGCGCTCTGATTAGTACCTAGTCATGCCCAGCTGTGCCCCCGGCTCTGAGGGAGCGTGCACAGGCCCTGGGGTCCTGAGCCCCCAGCCTCCCTGTCTGGTCTTGCTGCTTTCTCTGCACATGTCAGTGTACATCACCCCAACCGGGGAAAAGGAAGTAACAGCAAAAATGAGGAGACAATAGAAATACTTTTTTTCTGGTAAAAGAGAAATGGGAAATTGACAAACCAAGGCAGAAGAGGTGGTCAGAAAGTGACGGAGGGAGGAAGGGAGAGGCAGCGAAGGGTCAGGGAGATGTGAGGATCAGTCCCAGGCAGATCCAAAGTTCCCCTGGGAAAAATAAATAAATAAAACAAAATAAATCATGCTTCTAATTTCTACAAAATAATGTCACATACAAAATCTTGTTACCTGTGTGATCCCACTTGGTTCTCTCAACAGCCCGGTGACATAGCGATTGTCACCCTCATTTACAGATGAGGAAGCTGAGGCGCCATAGTGACAGGGGTGGCCTCCAGTCACACAGCTAACTAGTGGCAGAGCCAGGGCTACACCTGTTAGTTGTCCGAAGAACTAAGACAAGTGACCAGTGGGCACGTCCTTGGAGCTCAGGGACCCTGGGCCCCCATTTCCGCTCTTTAGCCCCTTCCCTCGAACTAGGAGGCTGGTTATGTTGGGAAGCACCCCCTGCTCCACCCCTGAGCCCGGCGGGGTGAGGACCACTGAGGTCGGGCGGCGGAGTGGGCCTTTTCCTCTGCTTTGCTCCTCACGGTCTTTCCCTTGGGAGGCTCCTCGGCCTTGGCTGCGCATGGACCTCCTCCCACAGACCCTGGACACCCCCAGAGAGCCCAGGTTAACCGGCCTCAAAGGCAGTCTGGGCTTTAGGCTTTTTTAAAGCTTCCAGAAGTGTTTCTAATGCACAGGTGAGATTGAGAACCTCTGAGAAAGGGATAGAGACAGAACTGGAGAAAAGTCAATCTGAGATTAAAAAGGATGTGGTGAGGAGAAGACAGCAGAGAAGGAACAGAAACAAAGAGAGTGGTGTGGGTGGAGAAGGTGGGGCAGAAAAGTGAGAAAAGGAAAGAATATGTCGGGGGGGTGGTAGGAAGCTCAGGGACTCCCCCAGCCCTGGGCCTTTCCCCTGTGTGGAGAGCCTCCGAGAAGGGCCGCACTCCCGGCGCCCCCAGGCAGCTCTAGCTTGGCTCTCTGGGCCGCCTCCTCCTGAGGCTCTGTTCTGGCGGCGCTCAGTGTGTGCCCTCCCGCTGGTAGATCCTGAAAGGGCACCCAGTCATCTACCCAGGCGGGTGGCTGTCCCTGCAGTCTCCTCTCCTGCCAGGGCTCCCTGCCCCAGCCCTCCCTGACTCCCCGACCCTCCACTCGGCAAACTGGCCTGTGACAACCAGCTTTTCATTCCTTTTGGCCCTTGTGACCCATTAAACTGCACTTCAGTCGCTGGGCAAGTCAGCACATGGCCATGGGTAAAGTGGAAATCACAGCAGCTTCCTTCTCTGGGTCCCTGTTTCCTTGAAATGACTTGCGTTATTCCTTTGCGTTCACGTCATTCATGTCACTGTTCAACACCCCCTTCTTCTCATGGTGCCTTTCCACCATCATCTCCTCTCAGTCCTAATTCTTTCTCTCCTGCCAAAGCCAAATTCCCACCCACATGCCCTCAGGTGGATCAAACACCAGGAAGGGCTTCATCCCAAGAAAAACGACTCCCCCAGCCCTCTCCCCTCAGCACGGGGGCTAATGAGTTGGGCCTTTGTGAGCTGGTTTATTTCCCTGACACTCAATACAGCAACTTCATGAAGAAAACCACACATTCAGCAGAGCTGGAGACAACCAGACAGCCGGAGCAGAAGCAGCTCCGGAGGCCCATGCGCTCTCCCAGGCTCCTCTCCTCCTGCCCTGCTTTCTTCTGCATCCAAGGCCTCCAAAGTCCTCCCCGGCCCTGCTCAGCACCCCCCCACCTCCCTCCTTGGTGCCATCCTCCCTCACCTGCCTGCTCCAGCTGAACCTTCAGCCTGCTCCCGAGAGAGGGGACATGAAGGCAGTGACCTGCCAGGCTGGCCCAGTGCCCCTAAGCCCCAGGGTCCCCACACTATGAGAAGGAAGCACAGCTTTGTTGCCGGGTGGGCTGTCCGGAGCCTCTGTAGGGTCTGCTCAGCCGCTGACAGGACTTCTCCCAATCACATGACGTCTCCGAGCCCTAGTTTCTCTGTCTATAAAACCCCTCATGGGCTGTAGTAAAGACTAAACCAATGAATGTGTCTAAAGCATTCAGACCCCTGCATAATGCAAAGTGCTCTGTAAATGGTGGCTATCATTAACTTAGCGATGATCATTTATTTCTAACCTATCAAGCAGCCTGATTTGGTGAGGTATAAAATCAAAACAAAATTTAAGTCACTGCCTTCCAGCTTCTTTGTCAAAGTCCCATCTCTCAACAGCATCTTGAGCTTTCTGGTCATTTGCAGTTATTCTGAGTTGAGTCGGGAAGGGCTTCCTACTTCATCTGGCATCTGTGTAAGCCTGGTTTTCTCCCTCCTCTTCGGCTTGTGGCTCAAGGCACAGTGCGGGCCTGGGATGCCAGCTCAGGCCCTCCACATCAGCCTCCCACTCCACGCACAGCTGGGGGTGAGGAGAACGCGGTCTGATTCCTGGGCTCTGCTGTGGATGTGGCCCGCTTGCGGTGTGGCAGCTTCTCGGGAGCTCCACCCAGCTCTGGAAGCTGGCAGCGTGGAGGGCCTGCGCAAGCTAACTGTCTCACAGGACCACGTGGGTAGGCTCCACCAGAGACCCGAAGGGCCTGCCAGATGGTCTGGATCCCCAGCCTCGGACACCTGGCTCCACCCCATGCCCAGCGTGGGGCCCCACACGCAGCCTTCCCCAGGCTGGGGACCCCTCCCCTGGCAGGCAGCTTGGGATGGAATGTCAGCACGCCTGCTGGAGCCTGACTACCTTTGCAGCACCCGCTTGGCCCACAGAGCACAACCCATGTTCTTGATGCATCCAACAGCCGTATGCCAGGCTCCTCCAGGGTCACTGTCCTTGCCCCGGGGGGCTCCCGAGAGGCTCAGGGGACAGATCAGCCAGTCCACTACCCAGGCAGATGTCACTCCCCTTCCTGCTGGTGCCTCAACCTCTCTGAGCTATTCTCCCAGGAAAGTGCCACAGAAAGCTGGCCTAGGATGTGACACTTTCCAGCTTTCCCTTCCCCAGTCCTCTTTGGCTTCCCAGGAGGGAGGAGGGCTGGGGTGATGCTGGGGGAGCAGGTCTCTGAGGAGCCCTGTGGGAGGTGCCTGGCTCTGCCTGCCTATTGGCAGCTCAGAGGACTGGGTGCTCGGCACCTTTTGGCCTGTCTTGGGCCCCCAGTGCCATTTCTGGGGCATTAGGAAAAGTCCCACTCAACTTCCTGTTTGCCATTATTATTGATTTAATAATGAAGCCAAGGTAGAAGTGGTGAGGGTAACTCTAGAAACAGTGAGTTGGAGACAGGCTGTCCTTTCTCTGTGGACCTGACCCTAATAAACTGCTAAAATCTGTCTCTATAATTAATATTGCCAGTGTGAGGGGCAGTTTGATCTGAATGGGGGAGTCCAGGACCTCCCACTCAAGGCAGAGTTTGGACTGACCCAGATGATTCCGACAGGAGAGCGCTGGACACTTTCAGCTCCACTCAGAGCACAGCAAAAACCAAGCTCATACCCACATCCTTGCTGTGCCCTGCAGCCGGCCCCACCTGGTTGCACCCCCCACTCACGAGCACACCCCAGGATTGTGAGGCCGTGGAAGGAGCCCTGGGTGGTGAGACAGAAGTCCTCGTTAGCTCTAGGCTCTTCCACCTGCCATTCGACCTTGGGCAGGTCACCGGATCTCTCTAAGCGCCATCCTTGAAAGAGGAGTGGAAGACAGTCCCCACACTGCAAGGTGGCGGTTGACTTCAGTGAGACTCCAGATGTGAATTTTTTCCCCATGGAGTGCTGGACCAACGTGGGGGCCACCTTACCAGGGCTCTCCTCACCCCCCCTACCCCTCCCTGTCCTTTCCACCCAAGGCCACAGCTGTCCCTCTCTCCCCAGACCTTCCGGTGGCCAGTGGCCAGCAGCATCGACAGCAGTGAGATGCTTGAGATCCAGATCTTCAACAGCAAAGTCTTCAGCAACAAGTAAGCTGGGGTGGGAGGCGAGGGCCTGGAGGCACTGAGGCTGCCCTGCTCCCTGGCTGCCTCTCCTTTGAGCTTAAAAAAGGGGACCCACAGCTCCCACCTGCTCTGGGTTGACCTTCAAAGAACCCCACCATGCGTTGTCCTCAGAGTCCCCCAGCCATCCCAACATTGTCATCCAAAGACCCCCCTACCCCCGTCACACTTCCTGTCCCTTCCTTTAAGCCTCCCCCTCCCACTATGCTGGGTGACCATTACCCCACAGACAAGACAGAGAAGGCTGATTACATCTTCCTAAAGACCTTCTGTAGCCTTGGGGGCAAATGTCACACCTGTGGAGGATGCGCAGCTCTGAGGCAGTTTGGTGCCATGGTTTAGGAGCCAGGCAAGCTGGACCTCAGGCCCCACCTCAGTCAGCTGCTTAGCCTCTCTGATTTCCATGGACTCACGCATAGAAAGGGTACACACTTAGCTCAAAGGGAAACCATGAGAATTAAACACCACAGATGTCTGCCCATTCGTTGATTCCCTCAATGTTCAGTAAGTGCTACTGTGTGTCAGGCACTGGCCTAGATGCTGAGGATGGCGAGGTGCCCGCCCTCATGGAGCCTACGTTCTGCCCAGAGGCACAAGTACCACGTGAGCACTATCACTACTGGGGGCTCAATAAAAGTACTTCCCATCCTTCTCTCTGGGCAACAAGCAGAATTCAGAACCATCTGAATGGTCTGGAATAATGGCTAAATACAATAAATGTGAAGTCCTGTCTTGGGTTCAAAACTCCACTGTTCTCATACACGCCAGAGGGGGTCATGGCTGAACGGCAACAGAATCCAAAACGTGTGGGGCTGTTGCTCAGAGAGGTCAGCATGACTCAACAGTGTGAGGAGACTACAAACAAGACCGATCCTAGGTCATATCAATAGAAGCAGAGCAACCAGAGGCCCCGTCCTTCCCCCCTTCCTGGCCTTCCAACTCCCAGACACCAGGATGTGTGAGCAGTGACAGTGGAAACCAAGGACATGCAGGAGACTGGGAAATCGTTTACGATAAAAGCTGCTAGGCCATCACTGAAATGCTGGAAACCCGTGGAAACATCAAAACTCCTGCTTAAGCAAACTGTTTGAGAAATTGACTATCATAAACTGTGAACATGCTGAGATTTAAGGCTTCAGTTTGTTGTTCTAAAATGCCAACAAGAGGGAGACAGAGGTGAGGAGCTCCTATGCTACTTCTCTCCTTCTTCCTCTCTCCCCACCACCCAAGAGAAGACAGGAAGACCCCCGGGGGAGGCACGGGCCTAGTGGGAAAGGGCCCTGCCATGTCCTCGGGTGTCTGGGGTGCTGCTGGCTAAGAGCTGGAGAAGGAGCATCTGCCTCGTAGAGAGCAGGGCTCATCCTGACTCAGGCCGGCTCGAGGTGCCAGGGAGGGAGGGCAGGTGCTTGGAGTCAGGCTCGGGTCTCCCCCAGCCCTGGAGTCGGGGCTGTATTTCTTAGAGCCAAAGAAGGCCCACCTAGTGTTTACCCAAACCAGGCCAGAGCGGCTGTCAAGGCTAGAGTGCTCTGTCCCCACACAGCCCGGTTCAGTCAACAGGCCCCTTCTCATGGAACAGAGCTGAGGGGGAGCCTCTCGGGGTTTGCACTGGGCTTAGCAGCCAGCAAAGCCACAACTGCTGCTTGGCATGGCGCCTGGGACCCAGAGGACCCCCAATTGCTTTGTGGAGTGAGTGAATGAGTAAATAAAGGTCTCTGTGGGGTCAGGAGGCAGGGGGCTTACAGGGTGGGTGGGTCTGGGAGCAGGAATCCAAATGGCCCTTCTTCTCTGAAGAGGCCAGGGTGTTCCAGGATGAGAGCTGAGTCACATGACTGGTGCATTTGGGAAAACTGAAGTAAAGGACGCTGGTGTGAGAAATAGAACCTACAGGCCTGATCCCATCACCACCCATCTCAGAACAGGGACTTGATGTAGAAGCAGAGGGCAGCTTGGAAACTGGTGCCTCACCCAGTGGTTGTAGGGGCTGCTGGGAGGAGGAGACATGGCATGAAGAAAGAAAGAGTCTTAATCAGAAACTAGGGGACCCCAGGTCTGTTCAGCCTGCCTTGAACAAGGTCCGCCTCCAGGAATGTTGGGCTTCCCTGTGAAGACAAGGTGTTGGGTCCAGAGGCTATTTAACATCCACTTCTGCCTCTCTGAGACCCTTGATGGGGTGGACTGACCCAGGAGCCAGTCTCCTGGGACTTCTGAATAATTCAGGAGCCAGGACAGCAGTGGAGGCCTGGCCGCATCTTGGGCATATGACACCAGCTTCCAGGGGAGATCAATGAATTATTGACAGGTGCTGGCGCCCGGTTGCAGCTCTGCTGCGGTCAGTGGGCCTCAGTCTGTGGGCCGCCTCCCTGCTGGCTAATTACCCAGGAATTCTGCCCCTACCCAACCTGCCCTGCCCATGGGGGCTCACTTGGGGGGTGCCCTCTTTGCTTGCCCTGCCCATGGGTGAGCTGGATGGGCCTCACAAGGGAGGCTGTGAGAGGGCACCTAACAGCCTAGGGATACAGGCCCAGAAAAGGCCCTTTCCCAGGGTCACCCAGCAGAGTCAAGGCAGAGCTGGTCTTCAACTCAGATCTCTAGACCCCTGAGGCCAGCACTCCTACCCACAGAATGAACAGCCTCACCCTCCACCTTCCAGGGAAAGGATCCAGCTGTTTAGGGGCATGTGAGCCCACCCTTATCCTGTTGCCCCGAGGCCCACCCTTCTAAGCAGCTCCTCCATGCTGGCCAGAGGAAGAGAAACAGCAGGCAGACCCCGCTGAGTGTGCAGCCAGGCTGGACAAAGGGCAGCCGTGGTGGACGGGGGGTGCTCTCCAGGGTCACGAGGGGGCTTCCTTCCTGCACCAACTCCTGCCCCAGAGAATGTCTGTAGGGGGGGCTTTGCGGAGGCATTTTGTTAGGAGCAGCATTAGGGCACTTGTTTTAAAGCTGTGCTTTCATGGCAAGCACTATTTTTGCTTAGATGGCATGTTACAGACCTGTAAAAGAGCAAAGTTTTTAAAAGAATGCTTTTCTTCATACTTCACATAAGACTCAATTGTCCATTTCAAAGAATACTCTTTTTTATTTTTGTGGAGGAAGGTCAATGGGGGAGGGAGGGACTGTTAAAAGTTAAAGACCCAAGCCACCCCTGGGTGTGGCAAGCCCATTCCTTTGGCCATGCTAGCTCCCAGCGTCCCAGCTCCGCCCGTCTGGACAAACAGACAGACCCTGGCTCTGTGACCCTAGGCATCTGTCCCCAGAGCCAACCCTGCGCAGGAGACCAGTGCTGCATGGACCCTCCAGATGTACCCCACCTGCCCCCATGCATTAGGGAGAGGAGGAGGGGCTGACATCTGAGTGTCCCCACGTTAGGAGAGTTTCACTGGAGGTCCTCAGCACTGCCCAGGGAAGTGGGTGGTATCACCTCCTTTGAGGTGATGAGAATAAAGCAAGGCTCAGAGAGGTTGGAGAACTAGCTAAAGTCCCACAGCTGCCAGGTGGTGGAATCTTCCTTACACCCTGCCAGGTGACCCCACCTCTGCCTGACTCTAGAGCCCAGGCCCTTTCTGTTGTCTACACTGCCTCCCGTTAGGGAGGGCATTTGGTCTGTGTGTGGACAGGGCTTGGACCAGGGCATGAGGAGCAGGGTATTTGCCAGGAGGCAGACCTCAGTTTACCATGGGGTTAGCCATGGCAGAATGGACGGGCAGTGAGAGCAGCTGTGGTGTAGTGAGATCCCCATCATGGGAGGCTGCAGGGGCTTGAGAACGTGTGTCAAGAGGTTGTGTAAGGGACTCCTAGATGGCAGGCCCCTTCCCAGTCCAAGGTCTGGGACCTGACCTTAGGTAGGCCGTGCAGGGAAATAGCTCCATCCTGCCCCCTGGGGATGTCTTGTCACATCACAGCATCTCTGCCCTCTGGGGCATCTAGGAAAGATGTGCCTGCCTGCTCAGCACTCAGCAGGAGCCCAGTGGGTCCTAGGGGAACTGAAACAGCTGAAGCTCCAGTCAGCAAAGGGCAGTGGCAGAACCCGGATCCTCAAAGTGTGCTCCCCAGCCAGCATCATCCGCATCACTTGGTGACTTGTCCAAAACACACATTCTCGGGCCCCACCCCTCCTGCTGAATCAGACCCTGGGGGTGGGGCCGGTGGGGAGCCGGAGCAAGAGCAGATGGGGCCCACCTCCCCTACTCCAGCTGTGGACTTCGTCCCTGTGGAACGCTGGGCCACCATGAAGGGCCACCTTGCCAGGGCCCCCCCACCGGCACACCCCTCCCTGTCATTTCCACTGAAGCCATCAAACTCAGACAGGCTAAGTAACCTGCGCAGGGTCACACATTAGGTGACTGAGCTGGGGATCAGAGCCCAGGCTGGCCTGACTCCTGAACTATGGCACCAAACTATGTGAGCACTATCAATACTAGGGGTTCAATAAAAGTGGTCCTCATCCTTCTCTCTGGCAAGATGAGGATTCATCCTGAGTTCAGTGACTTCACATCAGAAGCGTGAACTTGGCCATAGGGGGAGTATTTACACCACAGAAATCAGCAAGAGCTGCAAGCCAGGATTGCCCTTCCCTCACCCCCGCCAGTTGTGTGAAAACCACTGATTCAGAGCCAAAAGAGGTGATATTGCAAAAAGGCCAGTGTATTCTTTCATGTCTATAATCTATCGTTAGAATGTCTACACAGCACAGAAGCTACTTGCCTAACTGCCTCATTTTATAAAGACAAAATGGAGACTCAAGGGCAGTGGATCCAGGTCCTCTGGCCACCAGCCTGGCACTTCTCTCCACGCACTGCCCAAGCTGGGGAGAGGTGGGGGTGCAGCTGGCGGAGGAGGCTTGCTCAGTGCTAGGTCTGAGCCGCTCCTAGGAGCCTAGTTAGACTTTACAGTGGAGGAATATATGAGCAGCTGCTTCCTCAGGGAGGGTGGCTGGAACTGGCAGATGGGGCTCTGAGCTCCAGAGACAAGCATTTCATTTCCATCCACGAGGCTGCTCCCTCGGCTTCTCCCCTCCCCCAGATGGGAGGAATTATTTTAAATCAGTGCTCAGGAGGGTGGTCCTCAGGAAGAGCGCAGGCACCAGTCAGGCCTGTGAAAGTCAGAATCCACCTGATGCCCAGATGTGTCATTAATTAGCTGCATCCCTTCCTGATTTCTCGGCCTCACTTTCCTCCCTAATCAAGCACCAGATGATCCTGAGGCCACTCCAGTTCTCACGCACTGTGGGTGCTCCACTCAGCCTTTGTCCCTTCCTCCAGAAATGGTGCACACATTTTAATCTACCCCATGCGAAATCACCCTGTGAGAACATCTCAGTACCCTGTTCCCTCCCACAGCAACAACCTTCCAACCATACAGTGAAATGGGGTTCAAGGCAACTCATCAGCATTTATTAGACACCCACTGTTGTTCATTAAATTCAGCCAGCAGATACTAAGATCTCCTGGGTGCCGGAAATATCAAATAGAAGCTGGAAATAGGAAACACAACCCTACCCTGGGGAGGTCCCCAGTATAGCTGCGGCCTGTTGATAAGGACCCAGCTGCTTGTAGAACATTGACTGTGTGCTAGGCATGCTGGGAAGAACCTGGCACTGAGGATCTCAGTCCTCTAAACAGCTCTGGGGAGGAGCCTGAGTAAATTGTCCAGGAATCAGGTAACTTACTATTAAATGTCCAAGCTGGGTTTTAAATCCCAGCCTCTGACTCCACGACTGTGCCCTGCATGGCACCGCACTGCTTCTCCCCTGCTACCAGCTGGGAGAACAGGGGTCCCACAGTCAGATGGATCCTTGTGCTCAAGGAGCTTATGGAATGCAGGGGCGGGCACCACTGCTGACTAAATGGACCATGTGCCTGCAGCACCAGTGCGGGTAGAGGCCTCGGTCACGCTCAGGGAGGTGGAAGGGGGAGGGGCTGCTTGTGTGTACAGGAGCCCTGGGTCCTTGCTAACAGCCTCCACACTGGGCACATGGAGGCTTCTCAGCAGGGGCTCAGCTGAACCCTGATTCCACACATCAGAGGAGCAGAGGGGTTCCCCTACCCATACCACCCGGTCCGTAACCTCGCCCCAGGTGCTCACCACTCTCGAGCTCTCCTGGGGAACATGGGTCTCACACACACAACTAGAGTTGTCATGTACCCTCCTGGACATGCCCTCCTGGCCAGGACCAGCCCGGGCTCTGGAACCACGTTCTCCAAGCCCAGCCTGGAGCCTGAGCAAGCCCTCCCCCTCCCCAGCCCACTGGTCTCCCCAGCTGGTCACAGCCTCTTGGGATGTTCGCTGCTCCCTCTGGCCCTTCATGTGAAACCCCTTCCCATGCCCCCTCTGCTGTTCACAGGCTGATCGGGACCTTCCGCATGGTGCTGCAAAAGGTGGTGGAGGAGCACCACGTGGAGGTGACAGACAGGCTGATGGATGACAGCAATGCCATCATCAAGGTGGGCGTGCCCCCAGAGAGTGCCTGCACTTCCCCGCTAGGTGTCACCTCCCCCACACACACATGGGGTGGGCTGGGAGCCCTCCTCAAGGGTGCGAGGTGAGGCAGCAGGAGGAGACTCAGATCAGACTGCAGGAGCCCCACAGCCTACCGGTTGTGGCTGAGCCCCTGGGGCACGGCAGGGTCTGCTCTCAGTGAAAACGCAGAAGGGCAACTGGGAGATGCCCCCCTTCTTCACCACGGGGTCCTTCCACTGGGACTCAGCTCAGAGAAGGCTCATGAGACCTGACCTCTCTGGTCATCTGAAGGCCAGCTTGGGCCTGCTGGCCCCTCCAGGGCATCACCTTCACTCTGCATACTTGCCTTAGTGCCACTCTAGCTGGGAGGGCAGGGACCCCGCTTTCTATTCCATTTGCCACATCCCATCCCAACACCCAGTGTGAGCCCATGAATATTGATGCACAGTCTGAGGACACTTGATACATATTCTCACAAAGGAAGGAAATAAACCGGTCTGGATGCCAAGCCCCTGGGTGCTACTGTGATGCATCTGTCCCCTTGAGCTCATGCATATCCACTCCCAGGCAGGATGGTCCAGAGGTGAGGAACGTGGCCCCTGCATACAAACCTTAGTTAAGCCACTCACTAGCTGAGTGACTTGGGTAGGTTACGTATCATCTGCAGAGTGAACCAAATTATCGTTCCAGCTTATAGGAATTGTTCTGAGGATTAAATGAGAATACACAGAAAGGACTTAGAATAGTTAAGCATATAGTCAGTGTGCAACAAATACATAAAATAATACTGGTAGCTGGTATTGCCTGACCTCAGTTTACCCATGTGTAAAATGGGGCTGTAGCATGGTTCCCTCACCTGGGTCCTGTGTAATGCATGGCTCTATGGAGGAGCCAGCTGAATCACCTCAGAGGCAGGGCTGTAGCCACAGGGAGCCAGGATGGAAGGAACCCTCTCTGTGGAGTGCCCAGGGTAGGGCAAGAATTCCCACATGTCTTAGTATCTCAAGATATTTCTTGCTGACAAGAAGAGCACTTGGGCCTTCTCAGCTTGGCCCCTGACAGGTCATACTCTCTGCAGGAAGCACGGGCAGGAGGCTCCTTGAAGTCAGGGGGGCTCTGGTCTCAGCTACCCCAGCAAGAAGAAAGGGGATACAGAACAAACTATGGACACCAGGGGGAATGGAGGGCTTGGAGGAGAACAAATATATGGGGAAGTGGGCAGGGACAAGCAGGCAGTGCAGCCCAGGCCCTGTATTTCCAGAATCAGACTTAGGAATTCAGCTGAGGAAAGGACTTACAGATGGTCTGGCTCACTGCCCACCTTTGCCATCCACTTGATGGGTGGGAACCCTGAAGTCCAGGATGGGAAATGAATTTGCTGAAGGTCAAACAGCTGGTCCACACCAGAGCCAGCACTGGGATCCAGAACCTTAATTCTAGGCTGTCACTTCCCTACCACAACATACTTGGTCACACGAAAGGACCACAGTGACTCAGTGGGAAGGACGTGGGGCGAGGAGTCAACGAGGCTGGGCTCCATTCCCAGCTCCAAGCACTTCCTAGCTGTGTAACTTTAAGTAAGTGCTTTAACCTCTGTGATATGTTAGGTGGGTAGGTTGAAGTGCTGAGAAGATCAAGTGAGTTTACATTAAAGCATCTTAGCAGAAAATGTGCACACCTTCCCCTTCCCTGGGGAAATCTAAGCCTGGGCATTCGGAGGCCCATACCCTGGGTGAAGGCTGTCTTCGCGGCTCTCAGGAGCAAGTCAACCTGCGGCCTGTGAGGAAGGCCAGGTGCTTGTAGGAGACCTCCTAGCACCTGTGCAGGTTGACGAGGGAGCTAGAATGGGTCTTTCCTGTGCTCTGGGGAGAAACTAGAGCTGAAAGGACGTAAGTGGCCCCAAGGACGCAAAGCAAGAAGCCCAATCAGGATTCTCAAATGCACAGCTTGGGCCCAGGTTTGGTGCTCCACTTTCCTAAGAAAAAAAGCCCCAGTGACCCCCAGGTCCCTTCTGCTCTCATGTGGGTATCGGTTGAGCAGGAAGAAGTCCTGACCCCATGCCTTTGCACAGTGTCCAGAGCTCAGGCTCCTCTCCTGGGGGGCATGCTAGGCTCATGTCATAGCTCCAAGGAGCATCCAGTATGTGGGAGGTCAGCCGATTTCAGGCAGGCCACCCCTCCTCCCTGCAGGTAGCCCTGGTTCAGGACAAGGAGGTGACCCTCATACAGAAACACTGAGCAGTACTCTTGATGTGTACCCAGGGGACTCAGGGAGCCCTCCGCCAGTCCAGGCCCCTGCCAGGGGAACCAGGGAGGACCAGAGCCACATGCAGGAGAATCGGGAGCCAGCACCTACCAAGCTGACTGAGTCTGCACATGTCAGCCTTGCCAAGCCCATTTCTCATCTGCAAAGTGGGAGGTGGAGGGAGATGACACCCAGCTCGCCCCTTTCAGTGAGTGAAGAGAGTGAAAGCACCTGGTAAACATCTCCCAGTGAAGAGCCTACTATTGCTGCCCCCACGGTTCACACCCCCACCCTACCTGCCTCTCTCCCTCCAGACTAGCCTGTGTGTGGAGGTCCGATATCAGGCCATAGATGGCACGGTGGGCTTCTGGGATGATGGGGACTTCCTAGGAGATGAGTCCCTTCAAGAGGAAGAGAAAGACAGCCAGGAGACAGACGGACTGCTCCCCAGCTCCCGGCCACCAGGAGAGAAGAGCTTCCGGAGGTAACAGGCTGTGTCCTCTACTGCCCACTGCCCCCAGCATTCTGAGCACTCTGACCTCAGAGTCCAGGGCTGGGGTGCTGGAGAGACAAGGGACGGGAAGGTGTTTCTGCAATGCCTCCTCCGGCCCCCAACCCCAGAGCTCACCAGGGAAGTGGGGTGTCTGTCTGAGGGGCCAGACCTGCCCCCTACCCCGAAGGAGACAGAGTCCCAGGAGGGTGAGCTGTAACATGAGGGGAAGAGGTGAGACAGCCTCCCTCCTCAGAGGATGGGAAAAGCAGACAGGAGGTGGCTCTGACCTTCCTGGTCCAGGTCCCAGCAGTGCTAGACCAGCTGCAGGCCAGCCTGGCCTCTGCCAGGTCCAGTGAAGGCCAAGAGAGGGAGGCACCTTCCCGGCAGAGTGAAGCCAAAGCATCGTGGCACCCTCAGTGTCCAGGCTCCATGCCTGCAAATATCCTGCCACACACAGGTGACAGGATGCATTGTCCAGGACAGCTTGCTCCAAATGCAGTATTTTTACAAAAAAGGAAATGTAATTGTATTACTTTTAGAGCCCAGAGAGACCCAAGTAAAATGTAATCTGTAGGCTCCTAGGTCACTAGGAATAATGTGTAAAATGCAGACAAGTCGACAGTGCATCTAATAAACAGGGGTGGGTTTTGAGAGAAAGGGGTACCCCCTGCCATTGGACATCTCCTTTCGGTCTCCTTCCACTGTTTCCAAGAAAAATTATTCAGTCCCTGTTCTGAAAAAACATGGATTCTAAATCAGAAAAATTGAATCGATATACTTTTATTAGACAAATGTTTCCTTCTTGGCACCTGAACCACTCTCCCAGGCCCCCAGCACACACACAGACAGATACAGACTTACACAAGCCTGTGACCCTGGAAGCAAGGCGGGGAGTAACAATCACAGGGTCAAAAGAGCCACATCTGTGGCAAATACAGCTGCACTTCTCCTTCAGGCCAGCCGTGGGTGGGGCAGCACCGTCCAGGCCACACACTCCAGGCGAGGTGGGGCGGAAAGAGGTATTTGGCCTCAGGAGACCCGGATCTGAGTCCCAGCTCTGCCTCTTACCAGCCTTGTGACCCTTGACCAGCCACATACCCTCTCTTGCCTATAAAATGGGGCCCAGAACAATGAGGACCCGCCAC
The DNA here is from genome assembly GCF_030020395.1 of Manis pentadactyla. Lineage (NCBI taxonomy): Eukaryota > Metazoa > Chordata > Mammalia > Pholidota > Manidae > Manis > Manis pentadactyla. The sequence continues at coordinate 215,414,588 of NC_080020.1, forward strand.
CACCCTGTTGTTGCGGGAGCCAGGGGGTTGACAGAGGGGCAGATCACTAGGTGCTCAGGGCGGTCCCACCTGAGGCCTGGTGACAGACAGGCTCTTGGCAGCTGGGCAAGGCCAAGGGTCAGGTATTGGGGTGGAGATGGTGGGTGGAGGAGCAGGACATGCGGATGCTGACACAGAGGGCGCCCCCTGGTCCCCATCCTCTGTCCGCACCTAGGAGGGGGCTAGACCTGGGCCCTCAGACTGCCTGTGGGCTCCAAGAAAGGGCTTTCTGGGGACAAGGTTGGAAGCCATGTGAGTATCAGCTTCAGGGAAAGGAGTGTGGCCTGAATTAGGAGCCCAAAGTTCCATTAAGTTCCATCCTGACTGCCACTGGGTAGCCGAGAAACTTTGGGCAAGTCACCGGCCCCTCTGGGTCAGTAACAGGAATGGGTTGAGCAAGCTGCCTCCCCTCAAAACTGACATCCTGAGGCGCACAGAGGGTCCTGGGCCCAGGAATATGGGTATGGAGAGGGCACCTCCCACCCTTCGTCCTCCAGTGCCTGCTTCGCCACCTCTCCCTGAGCTTCATGTGGCCTCTCCCAGGGCAACAGAAAGGAGCAGGACGAGGGGCTTTACCGGGGGACTGGGAATTGGGAGACGGCGATGGCTGCAATCAGAACCCCTTGTCTTCCAGGGGCCACCAGCCCACGTGGGAGGGGCTGTGGGAGTGTGCGAATGGTTTCCCAGCTGCCACTGGGGCTGCCAGCCTGACCCTGAGAGGACCTTGCAGGAGGTGTGGTGGCCACATGCTCACCTGCCAGGCCTAGCCGTGCAGCCAGCAGGCCAGCCTGGGGAATATATAGCATCCTGTTCAGGGCCCATCCCCCTGAAAACATTCTGGGGATGGGCCCTTTGCTGGTGAGGAATAGGTGGGGCTGCCCATCTGCAGCCAGTAAGTGCTGTGTCAAGGAGAGTGGGGGTCTAAGGGGAACCTGGCCTTGCAGCCCCGGCTGTTATATCACAGAAGTGCCCGCCAGTAAGGCCAGTCAGCTCTGGGGAAGCCACTGTCTTCTGGACCAGAGAGCCCTCCAGAAAGGATTTGGCCAATGAAGGGACAGGGAGGTGGAAGGTAGTATGTGCCTAGCTCTGACCCTAAGTCAAGTCCTCTTCCCTGGAATCTGCCCTGAGCATATGTTCTCTCTCTGCACGATGCCAGGGAGCCGCACATACCAGCAGTTTCTGAGCTCTGCTGCTGACATGGCTCTAGGAGCCACATCTTAGAAAGGATAAAGAAAGGAGCTCCAGCTTTACACTTGTAGATGCACTTTGGGGATTTGGGGCATTCCTCAGATTCCCTGTATTCTACAGCTCTCTTTCCTCATTTTCTCCATCTGCCTGGCCCTCCTGCCCTCTATGGCCCCACTTCCTTCTACCCAACTCCTTCCTGGTGTCCCTGGGAATGTAGGAGTTCCTGCTGGGCTCCTCTCTGCTAGGTCTCATCTTGGAGGAGGGGGGCCACTGTCCTTGCTTTCGTGATGGATCATTCTTCCACTCCAGAGGAAATGCATGGAAGCCAGGAACCTCCCCCCTATGCCTGCGGCCAGAGGGCAGGCTGGGGATCTGACAGAGGTGTGCACGGGGTGTGTGAGCTGGAGTGTGTGTAGGGGGTCAGCACACCCAGCCTCACCCCAGAGTGCTGCTTTGCCAGTTCCCACAGCCCCTCCCCACCTCCTTTCACCAGGCTGAGCCCCAGAGGTGCAGCAGCGACCCGCAGCCCAGAGAAGCCAGGGTCAGGCTAGGATTTGGGGTGAAGCCATGCTCAGGAGACTCCGCCCAAATCCAGCTGTTTCACCTGAGGCTGGAGATCCCGCTGTCCCTGGCCCAGGGCTGAGTCCTCACATGAGGCCTGGCGCCCTAAAACCCTTGGGTCCCAGCAAACCCTAGAGCTCCCCAGACTGACCGCCCTGTGGCTGCTCTTAACAGTGCACACAGCGCGGTGGGGATGGGAGCTTGAGGAAGAGGTGGAGGGCAACAGAGGCCAGAGAACGCTGGCTAAGGAATGGAATCTACCCGCCAGGCTGGGACACAAAACCACAGTGCGGCCTCTAGGAGGAAAGTCCGGCCCGCCCCTGTCGCTTGCAGCTGAGTGACAAGGGCAGGCTGAGGCTCAACTCCCTCCTTTGGAAAACAGGATAATAACAATTTCCCCTCATGAGATGGATGGATTCAATATGCTGAGGCATGTTCAAGTCCTCAGCACGGGGCCTTAACAATTGTTACTGTTCATGTTGGTTGTAGTCATAACAGTGGATGGAGCAAAATCACAAGAGTATTATTTTTTCACATAAAGAGGGTCCTTTTCCCTTCTCCATTTGCACACTCAGAATGGGGGCGCCTTCGTGGGCCCAGAGGCCTGGAGTGTGCGAGGAGAGGTAGGGTGGGCACGTGCCAGGTGGTGTGCGTGTGTGCCCCTGTGGCAAGTACATGCTGGGCCCTGGCCTGCTACGTGCCTGCAAAGTACTCCTGTTGGGCCAGCCTGACATCTCTCTGCGATATCAGAGCAAAACGCAAAGGGAAAGAGAAAAAGCATCATGTTTTACTGTTCAGGTACACAGATAACCCGACCCTTGCCCACTTCAAGTGATAACACTTCCCCTTCTGGTTTCTCTATTGAAAATATTTTCAAACCTTTCAGGGTCACAGAGTTCTTTCTAAAAAACAAATAATTAATTAGTTAATTAAAATGTCCCTCAAACCCTGGATTGATAATTCTAAGAAAAGCAGCTCTGCTTGGATTAATAAGGATGGGGCCAGTAAATCTCCTATTCAGCCCTCATCCTTGAAAGCTGCTTGGAGCCCCTGCTCCGCTGGAGCAAGCCCCAGGCAGCTCCCAGCGGGTCCCAGGGGGGCCCACACCTGACCAGCCCCCAAGACCTGCCGGGCCCAGGGCCAGAGCAGGGGTGCAGAGACCATCTCCCCTTCTGTGCAGTGAGCTATTCTCTGCTCCGTGGTCTCAGCCACTCTCGGGTCTCAGAGAGGTTAACTCATTTGAAAACAATTACAAATTGACCGGCTTGCCTAGCAGAAGGATAGCTGACCAAAACTGGACTTCAGCTGTGATCTATCCAGGCCTTCAGGTCATGGAATTGTCTGGCATGGAGTCATATCGACCTGGGTAAGGTCTGTGCCAGGACAGAATGTGAAGAGAGAAAAAATCACTGGTTGTTATTTGCTTTCTTTTCTTCCTCACCACCACGGCATCAGGGAAGCACTGAGAGAATATTCCTGAAGGGTTTTCTCGAAGCCTCCCTCAAGAGGGAGAGGAGCACCGTGTTGCCAGCTCTGAGCCTAGAAACCTTCCTGCCACCCGTGCCCAGAGCCTTTCTTCTCAGAGGCCCTCCCAGCCTGGGAGCTGCCCACCCACAGGGGAGGAGCAGGGGGAGGAGCAGGGTGACCCAGGCCTGGAGGGTGGCAACACTCGTCTAACCTTGTGCTCCCTAAAGAACCTGCAAACCACGTTCAAAAATCACCAGACCTTGGCCTGGCGTGGAGGCAATCAGGTGATGCCCTGAGGCCTCTTTCCTCACCAGAGTGCCAGGATCCTACAGTGACCACCCTCCCCTCTCTCCCCAGGGCAAAGCCCAGAGCCCCCAGGCCCCTGCCAGCAGGCTTAGGCAGACTGGGGTGAGAAGCTGTGGGGTGAGGCTCCCTGGGACAAGGAGGCCCCTGGGGAGGTCAGCAGGGCCAGGGGCCAAGTCTGCAAGTGTCTCTGGTCCACCCCTCTCACTCATGTCCCCTTGTCTCCTCATTTCTTGCCCCTGCTCAGCAAAGGCAGAGAGAAGACCAAGGGAGGCCGAGATGGCGAGCACAAGTAGGTGTCCCGGGCCACGGGGGAGCCCACGGGGCTCGAAGGCTCTTCACCAAAGGGTGGGGATGTTGGGATGGCCTGCCTCAGAGGGCTGAGATGTGGGCTGTCCTAGGGGAGCTGGCACTAGGGAATGGCAGGGTGATGAGGTCCCTCCAACTGGCCACGGGCGGCAAGGGGCAGAGAGGGGTTAGGTGAGGCAGGTGGACAGACCTCTGATTTCCACTCCCTTCTCCCTCCTTTCAGTGTCTGATTCCTCCTGCACTTCCCCGTTCAGCCCCCACCCCTAGGGGTCAGGCTCTCAGGCTTCCCTGTGAGGGAGGGTGTGACAGAAGAAAAAGGGGTGGGGAGGCCCAAAGGACCAACAGCAACCTCCCCAGGGAGTCCAGGCAGGGCTGGGCAGACGGACACACCAACTCTGGACACAGGGGTAGGCCAGAGCATGAAGCCCCAGAACGCCAAGGAGAGGCAACCATTCTCTGCTTGTCCATTCTGCCAAAAGGCTTTCTGGGGAAGGGAGAGATCAGGACTGTCTGGGAGAGGAGAGGATGGGATACCAGATGAGAGGGGCTGGCCACAAGGGCAGAAGGCTGAAGGCCTGGGGCTGATGAGTGGGTCTCACAGACTACCCCCCAAGCACATCATCTCAAGGACCCTCTAGCATCACAGAGAATTCACAAGGGCCATGGTAGTGAGGGCTGACCTGCGGGAGGGAGCCTCTTGTCCAGACCCTTTCCTACAGATGACAAATAGGAGTCCAGAGAGGGGAAGTTACTTGCCCTAGAATAGAGGCAGAACTGGGACTAAAACACAGGCAATTTAACTTCAGGCCCTGAGTTTACAATACACCCAGGAAGTTTAAAGCCCTTGGTTGTATTCTTAACTCAACCTAGTTCTCCAAACACACTAAGAGAGCTGAAAAGTCCAGGAATATGGTCTTTATCTTTCAGATAGAGAAACTGAGCCCCAGAGATGTTAGATTTGCCCGAAAGTGTGGTTTCAATAAGTTAAAAATTAGCTAACATGAGGATACCATGGGGACACCAGAATCGTATATATAGGGGTCTGAAGTGATCAGCACGGCGTGGGTCTGGGGTGTCCACTTGCGTTAAGATCCCAGGGGAGTCAGCTTCATTCATGGCATTAACAAAAGCATATCAAGTTCCAACTCCATCCAGCTTGTCATAAGCAAGCAAAAGCAGGCCAACAAGGCAATGGCACCGAGTGGGGAGAGCTCAGGTCTGGAGACCTGATGTGTTCAGGAATCTGCCAGCTTCTGAGCAAGGGGAGAAGCCTCATGCAGAGCGTGTGCCAGGCTTGGAGAGAGTGCCAGGGAGCTGAATGCTGGGGGATGTGGGAGATGAGAGCAGACACTGAGCTGGTGGGTCCCTCTTATGGAGGGGTTTCTGCATGGATGCTGAGATGTAAAAGGACTATATATGAGACATAAACAACCTGCTGTTCCCCAGAGAGTGGCTCTAGGAGTTGCTCTAAGGCCCTTCCTGATTTCCAGCTCCCAGTCTGTCCTGGGCCAGATCTCCAGGGATTCAGACTGGCCTGATTCCTTGGACTGACCACTGCTGGACTAAAGAGCTGCCTCACACTGTTGAGCACACAGTAGGCCCACAGTAAAAGTGGGTTCCCTGGCACTACCTCATCAGAATGTCTTGCCATCTCCAATTAACATATGAGATAAAAAGTAAACTGGTTTTTACTATTGGGATTTCTAAAAAGAGATTAAGCAAGTTGAAACTCTTTACCCTGGTGAAGAAAAACTGTGGAAACAGTTTTAAATCTCTGAAAGGTTATTGTGTGGCAAAGCTGGTTAGTTTCTATCTCCACTGGGAAGGAATAAGTGGAAACAGGGGTAAGCTGCAGCAGGGAAAACTTGAGAATCAAGCCAAGAAAGAACTCCAGCTCCCTGTGAGTACTCGAGGTTCTGTTACAGGTTGATCTGGGGAGAGGGGCTTTCCGTTTCCATGATGTTGTTTGCTCGAGGCCTGCAAGGGGTCGGGCCACTGGGGAAAGCTGAGGGGCCAGCTCCCCGGGCAAACATCGGACTAAGTACAGAAGGGCCTCCCAAATCTGCTGGTATGGTGAGGGTGCATGCGCAAACAGGCCGATTTGGGGACAGATTCTTTTATGAAGGGTCCACCAGTCCTGCCCAGATGTGGGAAGTTATTCAAAACTAACTGAAATCCAATCCACTTTGAAAGATAACTATAAAGCCTGCAATTATGAACTTAGCTATACTTGGAGCATGGGAAGTAAAAGAAATAAACCCACCAAGGGGCCCCTGAAGAGCGTGACCCCAAGTGTTGAAAATGCAGCCATTTAAAAAATGCAGAGAAGAACCACAGACCCTGCTTCTCTTAGCAGGAGTTTGTTTCTCCTGCTCACCTGAGGCCTGAGCTAATGAGCCTAGACCATTCCAGCTGAAGGCAGTCAAAGGGCAGAGCGGTGGGCAGCCACAGTCCATAGTTCATTTTCAGTCACATCTCTTCAGGTCACAACCTCCAGAATAATACATGAACTCAAGTTAATAAAACACCCAGTTACTAAATTTAGTTTGGCCAACGTTCTCAAGGATTCCCAGAATTCTAAGCTCTCCCCTAGGGCCCCAAGCATATCATCCCAGCGCAGTGACATCCTTCTAGAGCTGAGTGCTGGAACCAGCAAGGAATCCTCAGAACCACAGACAAAAAAAAAAGAAGTTTACAATGAGTGAGCTAACTTTACAGTCTTTTCTCTACAGAGAACTAGCCTAAATTATAGGTACATATCATTCTGACTACAGTAAACCCAGAAACAGAGAGGCCCAAATGTGATCACACATCCTCAGAGGGTCCTGAGAGGCCCACCTCCCCTGGTTCCTGCTTCTCCTGCTTTCACGCAGCTGTGAAGGAGCCACTTGGTTGCAAAGTAATTTCTCACTGAGTTGATTATTGGCTTGTTTTCTTTGTCTGTTTTTCACCCCATTATATCTTTGGCAATTGGAGAAACCAATTGGACTAAATGCAGAATTTTACTGGGGAGGAAAAAAAAGCAAGTCAGCACACCCATAACCTTATCAACAAATTACATTTTTTGAAATCTAAGTCTTTAATACAAGTGGAGAATCTTCAAGGGTCCCTATTTAAGTTAACATTTATTTCAAAAATGAATTTTACCCTTTGCCATGAGAAACAGGTATGCTGCTTTCCTGGAACTGGGCCCCCAATTAGCAGAAAAGGCTTTTTCTGCAGTGAACCTCTGCTGAGTTATTGATCAGAAAATTGCAAAGGGCAGGGATAGCCAATGACATCATGCTCTACCGCCCACAGCTCAGATCAATTGAACAGCAGGTCTAGGAGAAACAAATCGGCACACAGTCTATAGTAAGAATTCTGGAAATTACATTTGTCCTATGCATTCTGTGTTTTTCATAAAGGGATAAATCTTTATTCTGAGATATTCCCAGGCACACAGGAGTACCGTCCATGAACCTGACCACCTGAGATGGTTTAAATTGGAGGGGTTTCTCCTTTGAATTGCTTCAGAGTATGGTAGAGAATAGTTGGATAATATAATTTTTCTTTTAATGTTAATCTTTGCTTCTAAGTATGTTTATTTTAAGGAATAAAGTGACTTCAAATTCAAGGGCCGTCACTCCAAGGGAGGCCCTGGGACCTTTTCCATTTGGGTGAGTCCTTGGGACCAGCGTCAGAAAGCCTTGATTCCCTGCTACCTGAATCCACCATGGGCCTTGGGCAGCAGGGCCCAATCCTGTCTCAGGATGCCGATCAATTGGCTTCTCCAGGCAGGGCCTGCTTCTGACCAACACATGACTTTGACCTACCATCTTAGAGTGCTCTCCTGGGAGGCATTAGGTCAGGGGGACAGGATGGGGAGCTGAGTGGCTGGGGAAGGGTCCATGTGATGGCATCATGTAGGTCACATATGGAGCGTACTGGGGACTCTAAAGATGGTACAGCCTGGGATTAGCCAAAAAATAATTACACAAAGTCAAGCAAGGGGCCCTCAAGAGGACTCCTGGGTAATCCCCAAAAAGCAGGGAGGCCGAAAGGAAAGGAATCCCAAAACCTGAGATAGGAAATGGAGTGAGGACCCACATGAGGCATGATTCCTGTTGCAGGTGTCAAAGCAGCCAGCACCCACCCTTAAGGCCACCAGGCAGGGAGAAATCCCGCAGGATGCTCAGTGTAAGCCAGGCAGGAAGGTCCTTTCTCACCATCACCTGTTTCTAAAGGATTCATTGACCTGTTCACTGATAGGTGACCAGTCATTTCACATTCACAGCAGTCTCCTCCAAAATGTGTTGATGCTCAGGTTATTTTTGAACAAGCCCCTTCTCTATAAACCTGGGCACACTCTATGGACTTCACAGATTATACCCCATCTGCATATTGTGCTGGCACCTGGCCCATTCTTACACCTACAAGGGCAGGCCCTAGAGATTTTTGCCAAAGTTCCAAATAGTCCAGATGGAATTCATGCTCACAGAGAACTGCAATCCCACAGCATCAAGGATGCCGTGGAAATACTCTTGGCCTGGGAGAAGGGAGATTTATGCTTCAGCCTCAACTCTCTGAGCTTGTCTTTTCTTGGGCTGAATGAAGAGAAGTCTATGCCCCTCTCAGGACTCCTATGCAGGTGAAATGAGCAGACATCTGGAAAAGCCTATGGCCCACAATAGTTACTTAAGAAAGATTATATAATCTTTCATTGGACATTTTATTATATATATATATATATATAACCTCCCTTTATTAGAAAGGGAGACACTTTTAAAAATAATTCCAAAGTCGTTTTACAGAGTGCTTTTCTTTCCGTCTCCTCCTAGTGTTCGGCCTGGAGGACAGGATGCTGGTAGTGCAGACACATCAGTGTTTTCCCAGACTTCTTGCACCTGCCTCAGCCTGTTTAGGAAATCATGAACATGCCAGTGTTTCCTAAACTGTGAGCTGGTGCCACAAGGAAGGGGTGGTTCTTGGTGGCTCTCTCACTGAGACAGTGGACACACACCCTTCCATGTCTTGCCCTGCATCTGAAGAGTAAAGAAAAGGCCTGGAGTTAGGATAATGTCAGGTTTTCAGGAATAAGATGGCCCCCCAACCCTGAGTGCAGGGGCTTGAGGTTTTGAGGCCATCTCTACAAGGACATAAAGGTTTTTCCCAACCTCACATTACCCAGCATGAAGGACAGGGGATCACAGTCAAGCCTCCTTAGGGAGATGTGTGACCCCAAGATGGGTGGGCTGTGCTGTGGGTGAGCTCAGGGTTGGAGTCCGCCCCCTGCCCCACCTGGGCTTGCAGGATAACAGGGCCACACCCAGGAGGAGGGAGAATGGGAAGTGGAGGGAGTCAGGTATCTATCCCATGCAACATTGATGGGGTAATGGAATACTGCACCTTACCGCCAGCTGGTCCTACTCCTGGTCCCTCCTGGTGCCGGGGACCACAGGCTTGGCTGCAGGGACGTCACCGAAGGGACAGTGAGGACCCCTGCCCCCTTCCCTCAGCCCCCCTGACTTCAAGGCCCTTCACCTGGGGGCCCAAGGCCACTCCAAGCAAGAGGAAGAGGTAGGAACTATGGAGTCTGCCATAAGTTCCTGGGGTTTGCGGAGGGGGCATTCGGCAGTGAGGGGACAGACAGAAAGGGCCAAAGCCAGCACCAAAGACAGACAGGAAAGGACCCACCTCCTCTTTTCACTGGGGACCAAGGAGAAGCCCAGGGCGCAGCGAGGTTGGGAAGAACAGCAGGCTTTGAGCACTAGCGCCTCTGAGAACTGAGCAGCTAGTTTCAACCACATCTCCCACCTCCTCCTCAGCCTCTGCCCCTGTGAGTCCTGCGCCTGCCCTTCTGTTCTGATGCTTTGTCTCCAGTCCTTCTGGCTTTCTTTCCAACCAGCTGAGGTGGGGTGCGAGGACAGGGAGGAAAACCTGGGACATGGTGGAGCTCGGAGCGCTAACTTTGGCTGAGGGGGTTGAGATCAGCCCAGGACCAGCGAGGGCTACAGTTAAAAACTGTTCTTTCCAACTGAAGGAACAGTTCTCTGGTCTCTGGCGCACAGACCTGCGCCTCGATGGTGTGGAGGCCTGGGGAAGGTGGAGTGGTAGGGTTCCCTCTGCCCTAATTCCCCGTCATGGTTCCCAGCTGGGGAAGTCTGCTGCCCACTGTATCTCGGGACCAGCAGGTGAGGGGCGGGGTATGGAGCTCCCTCTCTTAAGCGTTCTCTCGGGTTTTGCTCTCCTGTGTTTGCGCATCTTTCTCCTGGCGTCCATCTCCCTCCCCCTCATTCTGTCGGCCCCGCTCACAGAGCCGGGAGGAGCGTGTTCTCCGCCATGAAGCTCGGCAAGACCCGGCCCCACAAGGAGGAACCCCAAAGACAAGGTACTGGCTCGTGCCCCTGCCCACGGTGCAGCTCTGGCCCGCTCCCCGCACCGGACAGGCACCAAGCCCCGCCCCTCCGTGGGCAGTGCCCCAACAGGCTCTCCTGTGGTTGGCCGGCGGGAGCCACCTGGGAGGGGCCTGGCCTCCCATTGGCTGGCGGAGGAGCTGGGCCCTGAGGTGGTCCTCGGGAAGAGGGCGCTCCTAGGGCTGAGGGTGGGAATCGCATCTCCTCTTGCATGGAACCAAGCACAGACCTCTGCCCGGTGGGTTGTTAATAAGAAATGCTTCTCCAGCCCTCTTTGCTCCCAATTTTTTTTCTCCACTCAGAAGTCTGGAGTTTTTTAAAGTGAGGAGAGAATAATAAAGAACGAAAGCTGTTTGGCTAACTCTGCCGTCTTTGGGGGAAAACCAGGGTCCCAAGAATCCTTGCAGGACTCCCTGCCCTGCCTTTTCCCCATGCCTGTTACTGGGCTGCAGGGAAGGGAGACAGGCAGGGTGTGCCTGGAAAGCTGGAGTGGCCAGTGGCCCTCCTGCCAGCAGAGCACAGTCTGGGCCAGCAGGAAGGCCCGGTGGAAGACAGGGTAGAAATGGAGTAGATGAGGGAGCTGTGTGTAGTTTTCTGACCCCGTCTATTGATCACATGCCCACCTTCAGGGCTCCTGACTTCCCTCCTCAGCATCCCCTGTGTGGCCCACTGGCCCTGGAATCTCTCCTCTATCGCCCTGATGCCAGTACCACCTGTACCTTTCTCCTTCCTAGATTGAGGAAGGTACAGCTGTTGGATGAGGCGCAGACCACCATCCTTGGGTGACTTCTCAGATTTGTCATTTCTTCATCTTATTGGGTTAATAGACACAGGTTAGGTTCTGAATTCCATCAGCTATTTTACATAGATAAGTTAACTCCTAAGCCTCTGTTTCCCCAGCTGTGACATGAGAATCATGCCTATCTTGGCAGGACGTGGCTGTGAGGACTAGAGACATGTTTATAAAGATGCCTGGCTTATGGTAGCCACCCAATAAATGGTAGCTATTGTTACATTGAGATGTACATAAGTATGGATTCTTATTCCCTACCTTCTTACACGAAGGATATGCTGTGCTTTCCTAAGTAATGTACAATAAAAGAGTTACATTCAATTAAAATTAAAAAGCAAGACCAGATACTCTGTCAGTTGAAGTCAGTGATCACTATTAGGTAGGAAACACCGCAGATAAACAGGCCATAACATTCCAAGCAGATGATACCAACTAAAACTGGAATTCGACTCTGAGCTTCCTGGATGCTAAAGGGAAAGGGAAAAGACAGTCACTATCTCACTATCCAGTCCACACAAATGACGTTTCTTCTTCCGCAGATGAACCAGCAGTATTGGAGATGGAGGACCTTGACGGCCTGGCCATCCGGCTGGGGGATGGGCTGGATCCTGACTCCGTGTCTCTAGCCTCTGTCACAGCTCTCACCACCAATGTCTCCAACAAGCGGTGAGTGGGCAGATCCCTGCAGCCCCGATGGCCTCCACCTCATCAGGCAGGCCCCACCTTGCCATGTTTGGAATTTGGATGGGAAAAAATCAGGGCCCTTGGACAGCTTCTTTCTTAATCCTGCCCCTTTCTTCTTTCCTGGATGTCTCTCTCACCTGTCTCCTGCAAAGGCAGGGCTGTGTTCCCAGGTCATTGAATACCTCCAGGCTCAGAGAAATCACAAAGCTGCCCAGCCCTCATTTGAACCTGTTATTCTCATCTCTGTCACTCTGTTACTTCTGCTGCTAGTCAGTCCTCTTGGAGCCCTTGAGAATAACTAATACCCAATCTATTTGGCAGGCCTGAAGTGTTTGAAGACCATGATTGTGTCCTTCTGCCTTTCTCCAAGGTCTAACCAGTGCCCTCCCCTCCCCTGCAAGCAGTTCCCTTACACCAGGCCTGACAATACATTGTCCTCCTCAGATCCAAACCAGACATTAAGATGGAGCCGAGTGCTGGGCGGCCCATGGATTACCAGGTAGGTAGGGCCATTGGAGGCCTGATGCCTTTTGGAGTTGTTCTAGTTGGGGGTTCTGGCCAGATGTACGTTATAGACTCTGTGGAAGCATGGATCTGGGGCTCATAGAGAACCACAAGCTAAATATAAGTTCCCAAAGTAAGCTTCATCTTGGGAGGTGCTCACAGTGTCATAAGTAGAGGGATACAAACCTAAAGAGGGACTTGAAGACTCCACTTATTCTGGTCAAAACCCTCCTAGGATTTTGTGTCCAGCACTGCATTTCATAAAGTCAGAGGGACCTGGAAAAACCATGAGACCAAGGAGGGCAAAATACCGTGTATAAGTACAAAATGTTGTGCATTAATACAAAAATATTCCAACAATTAAAATAAGAGCGTCCAAAGAAATTTTTTTGGTATGTGTTTTTAAATTATTGTTTTGTATTATCTTAATGCTAGAAGTAGTATCAGTCCTGGTTATCTATAGATGGTGAGAATGTGGGTGTTTCTTTTTCCTTTGCTGTATTTTTCTGAGATTAACACTTGATTTTTGTCGTTTGTATATTTCTAAAACTAGAGACAAAATGGCTGAGATAGGGAGAGATTTGCAGTTATAGGACTGTTAGTGTGGCCACAGTGCAGGCAGGATGGGTCATGAGCATGGCTGATATCTGCTGGGAGAAGGCCACATAGGCAGACTGGACCCCAATGCAGTCCTCTCAGCCTAGAACCTGTACACACCCTCAATTTTGTCTCTTCTCCAGGAATTGATCAGAGCCTGAGAGACTGAGTTATATTAGCACAATTCACAATATATTAATGTACAAGCCAGAACTACCTAGTACTTATTTACAAACTGGAGGCCGGAAGGGCCAAGGGACCATCCATTGCTCTAGACCGTCCCTTGGATTCTGACAAGACCCAGCTATAGGGCAGAAGACTACTGGGCATTCCTAGGATTGTGTGAGTATGCCAGCTAGAGCCTTCAGCAGACCCCACCTGGCTTCCACTGCACTTCCTGCCCTAGGTGCCAGTGCCAGGCCCTGGACTCAGGGTGGGTCTCCTCTCCAAGGTTAGAGCTTTATCTCTGATGCCCATTTTCCAGGCCCCATGCACACCACCCCTTCTTTAAGGACAGCCCCACCTCACCTCACTAAGGTGATGAGACAAAGAACTAGATAGCACCATTTTTTGTATCAGGAGCATCTGGTCATATTTTCTCAAGAACACACCTTGTGTCCCTTAATGCTTGCTTCCATTGTTTTCATCCAGTCAGTGACCAGCTTCCCAGGGGCTGGAATAATAGCCTCAGGCAATGTCAAGTGGCCTTGCTCCTGTGATTTTAAACAACCTCAAGCCATTGGGCTCTCTAGAGGTTTGGGAATGTTGCCCCCACACCTCTCTGCCAAAACTCAAACACAATGTCCTAAGACTCCAGAAGGCTTTTCCAGGAGACTGGGTTCAGGGCTTTGCTCCTGTGTGTGCTGAGAGCAGGAAAATTTCAAAGAACAAATACCTGGAGTCAGATACCATTCCCTCTACAACATCACTGGCCTGCCACACAGGGCACATAGAAACTGGACTCACTGCTGTTGCTGTTCATGTAACTTATGTTTTGAAGGTTAACTGTGGGCAGGCAGTATGGGAGGGGCTGTATGTGGGCTTTCCATTAAGTTAATATAATTCTTACAACCATCCAAATACAGATATCACTGCATTTCACAGGGAGAACCCTGAGGTGCAAGGAGAGTAAGGTGCTTGCCCAGGTCGCTCAGCTATTCGAAGGTACAGCCAGGGTTCAAACCCGAGGGTGTCCAGCCGCAGTGGTCGGAGTGACTAATTTCTCTCCAGCTAAGTCTTTTGAGCGGTTGCCCCCTTTGCTGCCTGCTCATCTTTAGCTTACTACCCGCTGCTTGATTTCAAAAGCTCTTTCAGACTACTTCCTGCCAGAGACTTCTATTAAGTGGACCACACATTCTCCATCCAAAGACTTTGTAAACATTCTGAGTTAAACACAACAGTCGTATTTAATGTGGTAACAGTATTTCCTGACAGGTACATTCACATCTCAACTGCGAGTATTAACACACTTTGAGAGAGAACTCTGAGGATGCAGCTGTGTATTTATTCTTGCCCCCCAATAAATACCATGTATAATTTAAAGCAGGACAACCTACCAACAGGGGCTTCACTCTCTTGGAGAACTTGACTTTTCTGAGTTAGAAAGATCTCAGAAAATGCACCCAACTGGTGAGAGGAGAGGGGTTTAGCTGAACTCAGATCCAGGAAGGATGCTGAGAGTTCTAAGCAGTGACAAGGCACCCTGGGGTGTCACACCCTTTGTTCTTTCTGCTTAGAATGAGTGTCATGTGTAGACCCTTTCCCAATTTCTGGCATCTCAAAAGCGAAAAGCCCCAGTCTCCTCCCTGTGACTCTCCCCATGAGTGAGCAGAGCTTGGCAGAGATGTTCTTGGGGGGTCATGGAGTCTTGAGTCTGCTCCCTCCCCACTCTCTTCCTGGCCAAGACCTAACATGTTTCCACTTCTAAGCATTTCACCTTTATGGCGCCTCCTCTGCCACTGATCCTAGACCCCTACCTCCTATCTGCTCTCCCTGCCCTCATTGCCTCCTCCACTGCACCCTCTGCACCACCACTGGAGAGACCTTCTCACCATGCATATCTGCTCATGTCACTTCTCTGCCACCCAGAGATGAGGGAAGGGAGAGGATGTCTCAGAAGAGCAGAACTACAGGCATCACCACGTTCCATCACCAGCTCCCCATTGACATTCTTGAAACATGATCAGATCCCTTGGAAGCAGGTCACAAAGCCCAATGACTCAGGATTTCCCAGGACAGAGTGTAGTTTTACACTCAGCATTGTTCCTGGAGATGGTTTTCATGAAGCTGCATGGGCATTATGTCCCTTATCTTGGAAGGAGAGAGTAGAATAGTCAATTACCAAAAGAGTCTCTCTGGTCAGCTGGTCAGCTGGTCCCTTTGTGGCTCTATTTGCCTCCTCATCTTCCACCCTGGAAAGATCAAAATCTGATGACGATTGGAGAATGGAGAGCAGGAGGGCCAATCCCCTCCCTGAGAATTTTGTTTTAAATTTCAAATCCGAGGGATACATTTCCCCACCACATAGCCCCAGGTGATGGCTGGTCACAGAAATTACGTTCCCCTCCTCAGCCAATGCCATTCAGTGACCTTCGTTGTGGCCTCTCAGGGCTCCCCTCAGGGCCACCCCTCTACCAGCAAAGAGCAGCCTGTGGAGTCTCTCTTCCCCATAAGCCTTTGCTGCCTTCAGCCCTCTGCCCTCCTCCCCTCTCCACCTCCCACCTCCTGGGTGTCAGAACTTCCAGCCAAGGTTGTCTCCCATTGCTGGCTCTGCTCAGTGGAGAGGATGGAAACCTTGGGTCCTTTAAAGGAGTAGGGGCAAAAAAGCTCTCCTCTGGATGAAAAACATAAAAACGAAGCAATTGTCCCCATCAGGAAGGTTAATCTCCTGATGGCCTATATTTAGTACCTCTTCATGTCAACACTGTGTCTGTCTCCAGTCTTCAGTTACAGAAAGTCACTTTTTCATATATTTTTTATTGATATATAATTGATATACAATATTATATTGGTTTCAAGTATACAACTTAGTGATTTGACAGTTATCTGCATCCTTAAATACTCACCCCAACTAGTGAGTTACTATCTGTCAACATAGAAACATGTTATAGAATTATTGACTATATTCTCTATGCTGTACTTTCATCCCCATAACTAATTTATATTATGATGAAGATTTTGTGCCTCTCCATCCCCTTCACCTATTTCACCCACCCACCCTAACCCCAGAAAGTTTTTTTTTTTTTAATGGAGAGGAGGGAAGGATTTCTGGTGTTTGTTGACTCTTCACAGTCAACTTCTGAGAGCCAAGTTAATTAGATCTATTTCCCTTCTAGCCCCCTGAAGACATGGTGATTATTGAACTTCTTTGGAGCTCTGGATTCTGAGCTCCATTCCCTTTGGCACTTCAAGTTCCAAATAGAAATGCTTGCTTTCATACATCGTTCAAGTGTTGCTTCAATTAACAAATGTTCAGTTGCCAGTTCTATATACTTTCTTGGCAACATCTCGTTGGCATAGAAGTTTCCGTTTTTCTAAACATTGTCAGTTTTGATGTGTGGATTTTTCTTGGCCTTCAGAATATTTATAAGACTTTAATGGACTGGTGGATGATAATTTTCGTAAGGTCATATTTAGAAGTTGCATCAAAGCACAACAATTAAAATATAAAATCTCCAAGATGAGAAGCATAAAAAGCAACCCATATGGTTTCATGAGAGGAATGTGCTGAGGTAAATGCTACAACTAATTTAACAGAGGCTATTTTGTTAAAATGCAAAATAGCAAATGAAACAATTGTAAGCATCATACATAAGCCTAACCCACTTGGGAGACCAACCACTTAACTGAAGGGAAATTCTATTTGAGAAGCCATTTATGACAATAGCTCACATTGTCTAGAGCTTTCTACTATTTATGAAGCACTTTGACACACATTATCTCATTTAACCCTCATGTAGCCATATGACCAAGTGGTGTCTCTGCTTATGGATGAGAAAATTGAGCTCAGTGAGCCTTCCTGGTCACCTGCTGTCTCACCTGCTAATGTGTCAGGTCTGGGGCTCAATGCCAGTCCAACAACCCCTCATCTGGGCCTCTTTCTATTTTATCATGATCACCCTAATCCAGAGCAAGAACTGATGGCTTAAACTGAGGGTTCAGGAGAAATAGGCACACACACACTTCTCTCTCTCTCTCTCTCTCTCTCTCTCTCTCTCTGTATGTATATATGCAAATATTTGTTTAATGAATGAAAAACTGAAAAGGGGGCTTCCCAGAATAGAAGTAAGATCCTGGGGAATTGGATGCCACTGAAAAGACACAGAGCACACACAACACACAAGCATCAAGCCAGAAAACATGGCTCAGATGGGCATCAAGTCTCACTGAGCAGTTAAACAAAGAAATTAAACAAAAGGAGGAAAACAGGAATGTAGAAATAGGACCAAATTCCAGAAACACAAAATGACGTCAAAGACTTACAGGCTTAAAATGAGAAATGCTGGAGCAGAAATTAAATGCACATTAATGGAGACATAGAAAGCTTAATTCCTGAGTGCATGAAACCTGGGAAGTGGGTTTGCAGCCTTCTATGAAGCAGAGCCATAGATCCCAGGGGAGAACTCAGACGGTGCACTTGGAATCACCTGCGAACTTTAAAAATAGTGATACTGGGTCCCACACCCTGAGATTGGATAGGGTTGGTCTGGAGTGGCTGGGGCATCAGGCTTTTAACCACCGTCCTTCACCTCCCCTCTGATAATACTAGCAACACTGATTTTGATGTTGTCCAGCCACCATACCCCTCCTTTATAAAGCAGGACACTGAGGGTTAGCAGGGAAAGAGCCCGGGATCACTAGCAGATTACAGGCAGTGCTTAGACTGGAGCCCAGGTCCAGGGTAAGCTCCGTGCACCCTCCAGCCCAGACCCTGACGCCAGCAGGGCCAGCTCCAAGGTCCACACGGCTGTCCCCCTGGCCTCTCTCTCTCTCCTGCCTGCAGGTCAGCATCACAGTGATCGAGGCTCGGCAGCTGGTGGGCTTGAACATGGACCCCGTGGTGTGTGTGGAGGTGGGCGACGACAAGAAGTACACATCCATGAAGGAGTCCACTAACTGCCCTTACTACAATGAGGTCAGTGTCCCATGGCCCAAGGTGGGGAAAGGGGCCTCCCTAAATGTGCAGAAGACTCAGCCCCAGTCCACACCTAGGCCCAGGAGGAGCAGCTGGGAGTCAAGGGACACAAAGGGCTACCAGCAGGGGTGACCTTAGCCCACCCTGTTACCCTCTCCATCACCTGACAGTTCCTCTAAGCCAGTTTTCACAAACTCAGCACTGTGGATATTTTGGGCTGGATAATCTTTGGTGGAGGGGATGGTCCTGTGCATCGTAGGGTGTTAGCATCATCTCTGGCTTTTGCCCACTGGATATCAATAGCAAACCCCACTCAGTAACCAAAAATGTTTCCAGACATTGCCAAATGTCCCACAACCAGGAGCTTAAAACACCCCCATTGAGAACTACCACTCTAAACTACCTTCCCACGATTCCTCCCAGCCCCAAAGCTGGTCTTTCTTTCCCTTTTCTTTTTGTCCTATGTGCACTCCTCTTCATTGAAAAATATTCCCCTGGTCCCAGGGGCATACTATTTCTAGATAATTCTCTGACTCTGAATTATCAAGAACCTTCCTTTGGCTCCAATAAACACAACAGAAGGAAATAAGAACAATCAACATGACTTAGCAGATTTCTAAGTGATTATAAAAGGAACTATGCTCAGGAAATACAAGGACCACTGACAGCTCAGAGGGTACAGAATCCTGGTTCTAGCTGAGCTATCTTGCTCTCCTATGGCTACAGAGTTCTGAGGCACTTGGCCTGGCCTTGCTCTGGACCTGTCTCCATGTGAAGGGAGGCTCACAACCAGTACCCTCCTAGGACAACCTGACCGTTTACAGACCAGGCCAGGCCCCCTTCTCTGTGGGTGCATCTGGTCCGAGCCACTCACATCTACCTTCTGCTTAACCCACCTCTCCCCTTTGCCTATCCATTTCCTATCCATTTCCCAGAGAATCAAGCATCATGCCATCCAGCTCTACCCTCCCTTTTTTTGACTCCTCCTTTGCCTGTAAGATATTTTACCCTCACATATTCTAGGAACAAGTATGAAAAGCCACATATGCTCAAGAACAGGAACCAGAAGTCTACTGTCTACCTAGCTAGCTATCATCGTCCACCCAGCTAGCTATGCCCTTCCTCAATCCACGCAGGTCCTGGTGACCACTCCCATGCACAGTGGCACTACGTGAGCCGTCCCCACTTCCTCACCTCCCAGTCACACCACAGTCTCTTCAGTCATTTCTGCCCCATGGCTTCCCTCAAACTGCCCTCCTTCAGGTCACCAAGGGCCTTGCTGTCCCTAAGCAGTGTCTGCTGTCACCCCCTGCCTTAACTGCCCACCTCTTTCCATCCCCTTGTGGCCCCTCCCCTGGGAACCTCTTGTGCCGCTCTCCTGCTTCCATGCTCCTGCCAGCACCTCCCTCTCACCTTCCTTGGCATCACCCCCTTTGCCCACTGCTGAAATGCTGCTCGTTCCTGGAGCCCTGCCCTGGACTGACTTGCCTCCTTGCTACAATGTCCTTGGGTATCTCCCCGAGCCCCAAAGCATCAGTGCCATCTGCATGTCTGCATCTCCACCCACTTCTCCAGAGCTTCCACCCTCTGTGGTCAGCACCACCTGGACATACCGATGCCACACGTAGCAGTGGGCACGTACTGTGCACTGACTGTGTGCACACATGGCTTGAATGCCTGACAGAGTTCATCTCACTTAGACTTCCCAACCATGCCTCCCAGCCCCCCACCTCCCCACCTCCCGTCAATGGTGCCCCTGGAGCAGTTCAACATGGCAGCCCGATCATTATCCCCACATCACAGAAGCTCGGGAAAGGAAGTGATTGGCCAAAAAACAGTAAAAGCTCTATCTGTCTGGCTCTAAACCCGACGCCTTTACCCACAATGCTCTGTCTGAGGCTCCAGTGGCCAGGAAGGGATCTCGTCAGACGTCTACCCCAAGCTGTTGGCCACACCCCTTTCTTCTCCCCGCCCACAAGTCGTGCGCCACGCCCTCATTCCCGGCACCTGTACGCCCAGGCCAGGAGCAGTGGGTGGGCAGAGCGACTGTGCTGGTGGCTCCCAGGTCCAGAGGACAGTTCACGCCCACAGCATTTCACATTTACAGCAGATTAAGTGCCTTCGCACATTACTTTACATTTTAACATCTCAGAAATTGGGACATATCTAGAAAGTGGAGCATTGCGCTTTAATGGCAACGTCTGTGTTGCCTCTGTAACCATAGCGCTTCTCACAGTATCTCATGAAGCCTTACTATGAGACCCTGAAGAGGGTGTCATTGCCCCCATTCTACATCTCAGGAAACTGAGATTCAGATAATGTGTTGCTCGGGGCTACACAGCTCCCACCTGACCCGGGTCAGAGAGGACCAGTGATCGCCACCGCTGCTCATCTAAACTCCGGGGACCAGGGGAGATGCCGGGGTGCAGACAGGCACTGCCAGGAGGGAGGGCCTGGCACTCCCCTGGGAGTTAGCCACTGCCCACGGGGTGTGAGCAGCTCTGCGTCCTTCCCCCCTCCAGTACTTCGTCTTTGACTTCCACGTCTCTCCTGACGTCATGTTCGACAAGATCATCAAGATCTCGGTGAGTGGGGAGCAACCCCTGGAAGGCAGGGCCACTAGCTCAAAGACTGCCCCCTTGTGAAAAATGTGCCCTCTGGGCAGAGCAACCATAAAAAAGCACCTGGACACACAGCCAGGAGAGTGGGGCACAGGCTGGATTTGGGTCCCTCTTGCCCCTTTATCCAGGTGCCTCTGTATAGTGCACAACCTACTCCCCGATACCTGGCAGTCCCCAAAATAGGAGAGGACAGGAGGGGCTGATGCTGAGCCTCAGCAAGCCGCTTCTGCCCTGCCCAAGGAAGCTCAGGTCCCCAGAAAGACAGGCGGCGTCACCATCAGTCAGCCCCATCCCTGCCCCCCACTGGAAAACCTCAGCCCTGCACAGCCTGATTGGCGGCTGGTGGTTCTGCCTGGAAGGTGATTCACTCCAAGAACCTGCTGCGCAGCGGCACCCTGGTGGGGTCCTTCAAAATGGATGTGGGGACCGTGTACTCCCAGCCTGGTGAGTAGCTGTGTGGCCACGTCAGCACTGGTGCACACGGCTCAAGGGACATGTTGCATGCTGTGCTTCCCACCCTGGAGGGCCCTGGGCCCAGCCTGGCCAGGACCGTGAACTCAGTGTGGGGCCATTGGCATGGAGCGATTGGGTGCCCAGCCTGTACACACAGAGACTACCTGCACCCAGGCTGCTGGAGTCACAGGAGCCCTGTGGGATACACGGCACTGCCCCCTTTTACAGTTGAGGGCCTGAGGCTCAGAGAAGAACTGAGGCTTCCCAGCCTGCTAGCTGCTCTCAGGTAAAGTCAGGCCGTGTAACTCTAGTACCTCCCCCGAACTACTGTCCTCAATGCCAGATGCGGTGTGGCAGCTTCTGAGGGACACTGGGCTCACTGACCACCCGTCAAGGGGCCCAGGCCTCCTGAGGAGAGCCTTGTGGGGCTGCAGCTGACTGGCAGCCCTGGGGGTACCCTTGCCCAACACTGTATGGGCTCACGAAGGAAAGCCAAGGGGTGGCCCAGGGGGCTAGAGAGGGTTGGGCTGGGCAGAGGAGGTGCCCTTGGGCTGACAGATGACAACTGACCATACAGCCTGCTCAGGAACCACTGGCCTAGAACAGAGCACTGGGCCCTGTGTCCCTGGAGTGAACCTGCCAGTGGGGAGCAGTAATGACCCCCGTTGTGCCCTCTGACGGTGACAACGCGATTTCACCCAGACAGCCTCATTTGACCCTCACCAAACAGTGAGGTGGGCAGCAGCTTTCCTTCCCATTTCACAGATGAGATAAATGAAGCCAAAAGAAGTTAAGTGGCTAAGAGGTGCCACTTAACAATCAAGTTGAACAAACTGGTGATTTCTTCTGGTTCAACCCAGCAGACACTCAGTTGGCACACATCATAATCGTGACTCAGACCAGGGAGTCAGACCCCAAGCTTATGTACATAAATATCACAAAACCACAGAACATTCAAGGTATAAGGACCTTGGAAAACATCTACTCCAATCGCTCCATGAAATGGGGAAACTGAGGCCCAGGGTGATGAAGACTTGCCCCAAGTGCCGTTGGCACTGCCCCACATATTGTGGTCCTCAGGAGAGGGTGGCCCTGGGTACTGTCAGCACTGTAGGGAGCAGGAAGAAGGTCAGCCTGCTGCTCTGGTGCTTCCAGGAGGCGTGCGTAGCTGTGGGCCATTGGTGGGAAAGACCCCCACATCCCTCAAGAGATCTTCCAGCCCAGAGCCCCTGGTACCATCAGCAGGAGGTTGGAGAGACAGTGGGGAGCCTGATGTGGCCACACCTAAGTGCCAGGCACCAGGCTAAGCACACTGTCCCAGCAGCCCCACCCTCCTGCCCATGCAGACAATATCACTCCTGCTTTGCCCTCTGACAGTGACAACGCAATTTCACCCAGACAGCCACATTTGACCCTCACAAAACAGGTTCACAGGAAATGACAAGGAAAGTGAGGCTCAGGAAGCTTACACAGCTGGTCCAGGGCCACACTGTGAGTCAGTGGCAGAAAAAGGATGTAAACCCAGGTCCAGTTGGGCCCAAAGCCCAGGCTATCCACTGGGGCAACCCACCCTAAGATTTGCTGCACCTGCCAAATCTGACCCTGAGCCTGCTACCCTTCAGGGGAGCCTGAAGTCACTGGGCCCCTTCAGTTAGAGCACCCATGTCTTCACTCCACTGATCTCTGGTTTGGCCTGACCTTCTTGATGAATGGCCCCTGACCCAGCCAGGGCACTGCTGGAGGCATGCTGCCAGGCACACAGAACTCCTGGGTGGTGTCAATCTCACTGGAGCTGGAAAGGTTTCCTGGGGGACCACCAACACTTCTTACCCTGGCAAGCCCACATTTGCACCATCAGATGCAATAGCAGGAAAGTGTTCACTCATTTCTACTCTTCTGGAGATGAGGAGGGGTTATACAAGGCCACACCCATTCTCTTGTATCTCTTAGAGGTGGTCTGGGATGCTAGCAATCTCCTCAGTTCAACCAGCCTTCCCAGGCAGGTCAGAGCCAGGCCCAAGGCAGATGAAATGATGTTGCAGGCTGGCATAGCTCAGGGCCTCTGTTGTCCTGCACCTCTGGCCTGAGAACACAACACTAGAACTGGAGGGGCCTCAGAGGTCATTGGTCCAGTGTGCACCCAATACAGGGACCCCAGACAGCATCCTGATTGGTCACCCAGCCTCTGCTTAGACCTCCCAGAAATGGGGCACCATCACCTCCTATTTTAGATGTCTCCACTTTATCTACATCAAACCAAAGTCTGTCATCCTGTGATCTCCACCCCCATTCACAGGTTTCCCTTTCAGGGACAGAAAAAAAATAAATGCATTCCCCTTTTCAAATAGCCTTTAAATTTGAAGGCAAATTTCATGTGGCTACTGAGTCTGATTCGCTTTCCTTGCTAAATTTCCCCCAATTCATCTAAAAATGCACACATCTGTCCATCTACCCATGTATCCATTCATCCACCCACCTACCCAAACATCCATCCACCCATCTGTCTGTATATTAATCCATCCTTCTACCCATTTATCAGCCTACCATCTGTCCATCCATTCATTCATCTGCCTTTTCAGCCAGCCAGGCAGCCTACCCATCCTCTATCTATTTCCCCATCCAGCCATCTGGCTATCTGTCCATGAGCCCTTCCCACAAACATCTGCTCTGGCAAGATCCTGCCCCCTGGGACAGGTCTGAGCTATGGCAGAAGGTGGAAGGGGAGGGAGCATAGGGGGACAGTTTGAGCTCCTGGAGATGTCAGTGCCCACATAGAATCAGAGGAAAGAGACATACCCTTCATGTACGGAGTGAGGGGCTTCCCTCTGCTTGCAAACTAGTTTTAAAGGAAACCTGAAGTACAGACCTTTTCTAGAGTGGCCTCCTCCCCTGACATTTGTCCTGTCCACCATACCATCCTAGGTCCTGAGGATAATGGGGTGGCACTACCAGTCTCTGTTTTTCAAAATAGTCTGAAATTGGAGACAGATGGTAAATAGATAATCACAGTGACAGTGACACAGGAGGTGTGCATATAAAACACTGAGAACACCAAAGGGTTCAGCTCTTCGAGGAAGTCAAGGAAGGCTGCATGAAAGAGGAGACACTTGAGCAAAAGGAGTAGAAGTTTGTAGGGGGTGTGGGGAGAACAGGGATGAGGGCATTCCAAGCTCAAAGAAAAGCACCCACAAAGGCATGGGGGAATGAAACAGCAGTGGGAAGTGTTCAGAGAGGGGCTAGCAGCTTAGCCTAGCAGGAGCACAGGGGTGGAGTGGGCTGGGCAGAGTGAGCTATGTACTGGGAGGCCCCACAGACCACACTAATGTCTGTGGTCTTCACCCCAAGCACTGGGGATCCCCAGATGGGTCAGCAGGAGTAGGGAGGGGGTCTCTCTGAAGGCTCTGTCTGGAAGCTGTGTGGAGGTTGACTGCGAGGGTCGGGTAGGAACGCTGCAAGCAAAGAAACCGATTAGGAGGCTCCTCACCTCAAGGGCACATCACATACCCAGATGCAGGGCCTTGCCCAGCTGCCCTCACTCAGAGGCCTCTGTCCCCACTGACCCAGTAGCAGGTAAAGCTGTGGCCCCAGGTCCCAGGGACCTGACAGCCTGGGCTCCAGGGTCATAGGCGCTCAGCTCTGCAGCTCTGCGGCCTGTCCTGGGAGGGGATGCCAAGTGCAGTTCCCGCTCATCACCACCACAGAGCACCAGTTCCACCACAAGTGGGCCATCCTATCAGACCCTGACGACATCTCCGCTGGGCTGAAAGGCTATGTGAAGTGTGACGTCGCCGTGGTGGGAAAGGGGGACAACATCAAGACACCCCACAAGGCCAATGAGACAGACGAGGATGACATCGAGGGGTGAGACTCCCATCTCCCCCAGCCTCAGAGAGTAGCCCTTCCTTTCCCAAAAGGGAGCCCCTGGGGTGGACTTGGCCCAGAGGTCTTACCCTACACATCCCTTACCCCGTCCCCACCCATTCCCAGGCAGCCCAGCTCTTCCAGGAAGGACCAAGGTCAGGGCTGGCCCAGCATCTGCAGACTCTCCTTATCCCAGCAGAGAAAGCGCTCAGGCAGGGCAAGGGGCTCACAGAGACTGTCCCCGGCCCCAAGAGTGTGTAAGTGCTAGGGCAGGGTTTGGGGTTCCTGGGCCTGCCCACCACAACCCTGGCTGTATATGCCGGCAGGAACTTGCTGCTCCCTGAGGGGGTGCCCCCCGAACGCCAGTGGGCCCGGTTCTATGTGAAAATCTACCGAGCAGAGGGTCTACCCCGTATGAACACAAGCCTCATGGCCAACGTGAAGAAGGCTTTCATTGGTGAGAACAAGGACCTGGTCGACCCCTATGTGCAAGTCTTCTTTGCTGGCCAGAAGGTATTGGAGTCCAGGGTGCAGGAGGCTGGGACTTGGGGTGACAGGCTTCAGAAAGTACAGGGTGATGGGCATGGAGGCCTGGGGACAGACATGAAGCAAAATCAGAAGCCAGGAGACTGGACTTTGATCACCTTGGTGCATTCACCTGTGGCAGGGGGAGCATGGGAGATGAGGGGAGTGCCACCTGAGAGGTGCCAGGGGGCCAGGCCAAGCCTGGAATTGTCCCAGCCATGGCCAGGCCTTAGGAGATCCTCCCTACATGCACACACACCCATACACACATGTACATACACACAAACCCTACTCCCTCCCACCAGGGCAAGACTTCAGTGCAGAAAAGCAGCTATGAGCCACTGTGGAATGAGCAAGTCATCTTTACAGACCTGTTCCCCCCACTGTGCAAACGCATCAAAGTGCAGATCCGGGACTCAGACAAGGTCAATGATGTGGCCATTGGCACCCACTTCATTGACCTGCGCAAGATTTCCAACGATGGAGACAAAGGTCAGCAGCAGGAGATCAGTTATGTGTGTTGGGGGTAGGATGGAGGGTGCCCTGAAGGGAAGGACTAAATGAGAACCCCCTTCACCCCACCATCACATCCCGCACCTCGACCTGAAAGGTGCTGGGCATTGTGAAGGCTGCCAGCAGCCCCCACCTCGAGGGAGAGGTGGAAACTCATGGCTCAGGTCTGCACAGAGCCAACTGGGCCTGCCTGAGCCAGGCTGCCTGGATTTGAACCCCAGCTCTGACAGCTGGAAGCTGTGTCACCTTTGTGCTTGTTTTCCCATCTGTGAAATGAAAATAATAATCATCTATGTGTATACATACCAGAATGTTACATATATGTGTGTGCTGCTGCTATGGCACCTGTGTATAGATCTGTGGGGACTGACCCCTCCGAGGCCCCAGCCACTGAGTACCAGGGATCTGGGATAGGAGAAGAACCCATTTCTATCCCCACAGGGCTCACTGGGGTTTACAGAGATGGATATGCTACCAAGTTCTCAAAACCTAAGGCAGACGGCACAGGACCCCCTATGTAGGATTCCACTTAAAGGAAACGTTCAAAATAGGCAAATACATAGAGACAGAAAGTTGATCTATGGTTACCAAGGAGTGAAGGAGACAGAATTGGGACTAACTGCTAATAGGAATGGGGTTTATTTCAGGGGGGATAGAAATGTTCTGGAATTAGCTGATGGTTGCACAACCTAGTGAAAATACTAAAAACCACTGAAATGCACACTTTAAAATGGTGACATTTCTGCTATGTGAAGTATACCTGGACTTTAGAAATGTTATAATTTTTTTAAAAACAGGCAGAATAAAAACCAAATAAACAAAACACATAAGGCAAAATTAGATCCATGCTACACATGGGACACAACAAATCCTAACAATTGGAGAAGTTAGTGGGACTAGGAATCAGGAGGGCATCATGGAGGAAGAGCACATAACTGGCAGAGACAGAGAGGGAGGACCTTCAGGGAGGAGGGCAGGGGTCTGCATGAGCAGGGCGGAACGTACGGTGGGATACAGCTGCTCAGGTGGCAAAGGGCCGCAAGGCCATCCTGACAAGTTTGGCAGGAGCTGGTATCTGTCCTTCAAATAGATGGCAGGTGGCCCCTGCAACAGGGAAGCTGGGAACATGACCCAAGGATGTGCTCCACACAGGGGAGAAGACCACCCCGCACACCTGCCCCTGCACAGCAGACACAGCCCTACCTGTAGCCTCTTGTGAGCCACTCAATGCCCACAGGCTTTCTCCTGCCTCCAGTGTTTCACCAAGCAAGGCGTGGGGTCCTCAGCTCAACAAACGGAATGTGCACAGCCTGGGAGCCCCCAGAAGAGATCCTTCCATCCCGAGTGAGCCCCTCCTTCCTCTCCCTTTGGCCCACAGGCTTCCTGCCCACGCTGGGCCCAGCCTGGGTAAACATGTATGGCTCTACACGCAACTATACGCTGCTGGACGAACACCAGGACCTGAACGAGGGCCTGGGTGAGGGTGTGTCCTTCCGTGCCCGCCTCATGCTGGGCCTGGGGGTGGAGATCCTGGACACCTCCAACCCTGAGCTCACCAGCTCCACCGAGGTGCAGGTGGAGCAGACCACGCCCGTGTCGGAGGTGAGGCCCCAGGGGCTGTGCTTCCTCCAGCACACCTCCCCGCGGCTCGGCTCCCTCCCGCCACAGCGGCCTGGGTCTGGGCTCTGCCCAGAGGTCCCAGGATGGAGCCTCATTCTCTGCCCTGTTTCTCGCCATGGCTGCTCTTGTGTATGGGGCCAGCCCCTCCTCCAGGGACACCCAGGCTGGAGGGTAAAAGGACCTGGGCCTTCAGAGTCTAGGCTGAGTAGCTCCATAGCTGGATGGATGTCTCCACCATCAACCCAAAGAGCCTACTGTGCAAGGGTAGAGGGGGTCTGGCCTGAGGCCCAACTTCCCTGCTAAGGTTTTAGAATGATGGTTTGAACCACCTTCCCCACAGAGCTGTGTGGGGAAAATGGAAGAATTCTTTCTATTTGGAGCCTTCCTGGAGGCCTCAATGATTGACCGGAAAAACGGAGACAAACCAGTCACCTTTGAGGTCACCATAGGTGAGCACTGGATCCCCAGAGGAGTCTTAGGGCCTGGGAGCTGCTGGGGGAGACTGCTAGTCCCTGCACCACAGCCCCGAGGGGGGAAATGTGAGCGCACACACGCCCACAGGGTGGGCCTGCGTTCCACCTGCAGGGCCAGGCTGGGTTTGGGACATGAGAAAGAAAGTCTTCCCTGCAGAGGGAGGCAGGCCCCGTGGGGCTGAGAGAGTGGGAATACAGGCAGTGTCCTGGGCTGGACCTTGAGCTCAGTGGTCATTGGGGCCTCTGGCTGGACCTTTGCAGGGGTGGGGATACAGGCACCTTCCTCTGGCTAGTGTTCTGTCAGGGCCAAGCTCCCAGCACCTTCCCCATTCCCTGACTCTCCTCTTCCTCCCGCAAACCCAAGGCCACCTGGATTGGAGGGCAGGGTGGGACCTGGTGAGGAAAGGACTCTAGGCCCTCACTCGCCCCCTTCTACCTCCAGGCAACTATGGGAATGAAGTTGATGGCTTGTCACGACCCCAGCGGCCTCGGCCTCAGAAGGAGCAGGGCCACGAGGAGGAAGCAGACCTGATCCAGAACTCTAGTGACGAAGAGACAGATGAGGGTGGGGACCTGGCCTCAGTCTCCTCCACCCCGCCCTTGCGGCCCCAGATCACTGACAGGTGCGCCAGGGACAGAAGGCCCTGGAGTGCCTGCCTGCCGCCTCCCATCATCTCACAGCCGGGCCTTCCCACCTCCCCAGGCCCCAGTCCTCAGCCCCCACCTCCTCCCACCCAGGAACTACTTCCATCTGCCCTACCTGGAGCGCAAGCCCTGCATCTATATCAAGAGCTGGTGGCCAGACCAGCGCCGCCGCCTCTACAATGCCAACATCATGGACCACATCGCAGACAAGCTGGTCAGGGCCAGGAGGAAGGGAGTTGGGGGTGGGCAGGCCAGAGGAGGGGTGCAACTGAGGGCCAGCTTGGAAGCCTCGCCTGCAACACACGAGGCCCTCTGCCCAGTAGCTTGTCATGGAGGGAGTGGGGACTGCAGGAATGGCCCCAGCAGGACCTGGGGTTCCCTGGAGGGGGCCGGCCAAGCCCTCTGTCTCTGCCCTGCACCCCCACCCTTGCATCTGCTCAGCCCCTGGGAGCCCCCTGGGACCACAGAGCCCAGGGATGGCTTCCTCCTTCAGAAATTGACCCACAAACATGAAGGCCTTCGGGCTCTGAAAACATAACATGGGAACTTGGTGGTTTTCTTATGTTGGTGGGACACTGGGGGGATGGCACTAGTGAGCAGTTCAAGGTCACTCTCCCCTCATTGCTCCTGATGAATTGGGGAGACATGGGGGAAGGCTGAGGTGGGGCTGTGGCTCAGCGTGCACCCCCACTCCTGGTTCACAGGAGGAAGGCCTGAACGACGTGCAAGAGATGATCAAAACAGAGAAGTCCTACCCAGAGCGACGACTGCGGGGTGTCCTGGAGCAGCTCAGCTGTGGCTGCTAGTGAGAGGGGGGCAGGGGCCCGAAGTGGGGGGACTGGGCAGAGAAGAGATGTCTGCAGGTGTGCTGCTGGCAGGCGGCCTCCACTGAGCCCTCCTCCCCCACCCCCAGCCGCTTCCTCTGCCTCAGTGACAAGGACCAAGGCCACTCGTCCCGCACCAGGCTGGACCGTGAGCGCCTCAGGTCCTGCATGCGGGAGCTGGTGAGGACATGCGGGGGCCACAGGGTTGAGGGAGGGTCCCCAAGGTGGGGGTTGTCTGTCTCTGGGGTCCCAGCCCCCTCTGCCACATGCCATGGCCTGAGCGTCACTTACCCCCGCACACGCCATCCCTGCAGGAGAGTGTGGGGCAGCAGGCAAAGACCCTGCGGGCACAGGTCAAGCAGCACACGGTGCGGGACCAGCTGAGGCTGTGCCAGAGCTTCCTGCAGAAGCTGCGCTTCCTGGCAGACGAGGTGTGTGTCCTGCCGGCTCCAAAGGTGCGACCCAAGCCCGGAGGGGGCTGCGCAGGAGGGGGCTGGGACAGCCATCTAGGAGGCCCTCCTGATCTGACAGCCCCTGGGGAACAAGCCCTCCTCCCCGCCGTGTGTTCTCCCTGCCTGATCAGTGGGAGACGAAGGGAGACCCAGTGTCTGGGTCCTTCCCTCTGTAGGCGCTGGGCCCTGAGGCAGAGACCCTGAGAGTCAGTCAGGCCCAGGGGCCCTGCCAAGAGGTTCCGCTCCCTTACTGGCTGCCCTCACCCTGCCCCAGCCCCAGCACAGCATCCCCGACGTCTTCATCTGGATGATGAGCAACAACAAGCGTGTCGCCTATGCCCGGGTGCCCTCCAAGGACCTGCTTTTCTCCATCGTCGAGGAGGAGCTGGGCAAGGACTGCGCCAAGGTCCAGACACTCTTCCTCAAGGTGCCGGAAGGGGAGCAAGGCTGGTGGGGGGACGGGGGGGGCGGTGCTAGGGTTTGCATCTGCTTCTTTCAAGGGGTCAGGCTCCCCGTGGAGGGAGCAGCCCCCGTCCCAGGGCCTGGCAGGCCCGTCCTCTGGGGTGGAGCCCTCAAGTAGCCTGTGATCCGAGAAGAGCAGGAGGGAGACCGCGCTGCCCATTCCCCTCTACGTGTTTCCTACGCCACCTCCAGCCCAGTGGGCTGGCTGCGGAGGGGCAGAGGCAGTTCCGACAAAGGCCTCCACCAGGCCCCTGCCCCTCCTCACCCCATGGGCTCCAGCAGCTGACCCCTAGCCCACCCCCAGCTTCCAGGCAAGCGGGGCTTCGGTCCAGCGGGCTGGACGGTGCAAGCCAAGCTGGAGCTCTACCTGTGGCTGGGCCTCAGCAAGCAGCGCAAGGACTTCCTGTGGGGTCTGCCCTGTGGCTTCGAGGAGGTCAAGGCAGCCCAGGGCCTGGGCCTGCACTCCCTCCCACCCATCTGCCTGGTCTATACCAGTGAGTGAGGACTCCCAAGGCTGGGTGGGCCCCTGACTCCCAGCCTCACCCCAGGAGGCTGGGTGGGGGGGCTGCCTCCTCCAGCCCCTCAGCCTGCACTTCCCACAGAGAAGCAGGCGTTCCAGCTCCGTGCCCACATGTACCAGGCTCGCAGCCTCTTCGCCGCAGACAGCAGCGGCCTCTCGGACCCCTTCGCCCGCGTCTTCTTCATCAACCAGAGTCAGTGCACAGAGGTGAGGGACTGGGGCAGGAGGGAGTGGCTCTGTCTCTGGGAGCACTGGGGGGCCAGGATAAATGGATCAGCTGGTTCCCCAGATCCTTCAAGGGACCTTCAGGTAACTGCAGGCTCAGTCCACACTGGTCATGGCTTTAACCATGGTTATATTCAACCCAGAAGACAGAAGAGACATTGTTGGGGAGCCAGAAGAGGACCTCATATTAGCCCTCACTTTTAGATGTCTGGAAGAGTCAGGAAACATGACACTCCTGCCCCGAGTCCCCAGAAGCTGCAGTGGGTGGCTCCTGCTCGTGTATGTGCCCACCCGCCACCACTGACTACCCATCTCCTCCCCGCCCCACACTGCAGGTGCTGAATGAGACCTTGTGCCCCACATGGGACCAGATGCTGGTGTTCGACGACCTGGAGCTGTATGGTGAAGCTCATGAGTTGCGGGACGATCCCCCAATCATTGTCATTGAAATCTATGACCAGGACACCATGGTATGGGTGGGCTCTGGCACCGGGCACCTACTCCACCTACTTTCACAGCCACCTTCAAGTCTGCCCCAGAGCTCCTCAGCCATGGTGCTTGCTGGGAAGCTGGGGGTCTGGGCAGCTGACCAGCCCCTCCAGGAGACCCCAGGTGTCTCCCACATTGTTACTGCAGCCTGACCCCTTCCTGACACCGTGGTCTCTGGGATCTCAGGGAAGAGAAAGGCCAGGGAACACCCCCTTCCCAGCACAGAGAGACCCCAGCTCAGGCCCTGAGTCTTCAGGAGACATGGCAGCAAGCCCCAGTGTCACCAGCTTTCCCCCATCCCAGGGACCCCTGACCCCTAGTCCACCGACCGCAGTCAGTAACAGCCTTACAGCTCTCCGTGGGTGTGTTGGAGTGGAGGCGTGAAGGACTGGGTTGGCCCCTCCAGAGCTGGGGAGCCACTTACGACTAGCCACCTCAGCAACTGGGGTACCCTGAGAAGACTCTGAACCAGAGGTAGGAGGACCTTATTTCTAGTCCTGAGTCCTGTATCTGCCCCACATGGCCTTGAGCAAGTTTGTGGTGGACCCCAAGACTTGGTTTCCCCCATCTAAAAAATGGAGTGATCACTCCTGTCTCCTTTACCCCCCAGGGCTGTGGTGAGCACTGAACGAGATCCCATGCATCACTGTGCTTGGTAAACTCAAGCCACCAAAAGCCAGCTTGTTTGTTTCCTGTGTCAGGGCAAAGCCGACTTCATGGGCCGGACCTTCGCCAAGCCCCTGGTGAAGATGGCCAATGAGGAGTATTGCCCACCCCGCTTCCCGCCCCAGCTCGAGTACTACCAGATCTACCGTGGCAATGCCTCTGCTGGTGACCTGCTGGCTGCCTTCGAGCTGCTGCAGGTGAAGTGACAGGGAAGGGGGTGCTGGGGCCAGGGGCCGCCCCCCTCCCCACCCTGCTGTAAGGGCATGGTTCTCTGGGACCTGGGGTGTTAGGCCTTCCCTGTCTCCCCAGATCACATGGCTAATAACTCATGGGGAGGGAAAGGCCTCTCCCCAGGCTCCCAAGGGTGTGACTCTATGACCCCCACGCCCCAGGTTGGGCCAGCAGGGAAGGCTGACCTGCCACCCATCAATGGCCCAGTGGACATGAACCGAGGTCCCATCATGCCTGTGCCTGTGGGCATCCGGCCTGTGCTCAGCAAGTACCGAATCGAGGTGTGTGAGGGCTCCGTTCAGCCCCTTGTGCCCCTGTCCTGGACAGTCCCTGCTCCTGGACTGAGCGGCACTCCTCTCCCCACCCCCGCCCAGGTGCTGTTCTGGGGCCTGCGGGACCTGAAGCGCGTGAACCTGGCCCAGGT
The DNA here is from genome assembly GCF_030020395.1 of Manis pentadactyla. Classification (NCBI taxonomy): domain Eukaryota; kingdom Metazoa; phylum Chordata; class Mammalia; order Pholidota; family Manidae; genus Manis; species Manis pentadactyla. Next base: position 215,447,566 of record NC_080020.1, read on the forward strand.
GGACCGGCCGCGGGTGGACATCGAGTGTGCGGGGAAGGGGTTGCAGTCATCCCTGATCCACAATTACAAGAAGAATCCCAACTTCAACACCCTAGTCAAGTGGTTTGAAGTGGTGGGTGCAGGCCCAGGCGAATGGGTGGGGCCAAACTGGGTGCAGCAGGTGTAGCCGGGAAGGCCAGGTTGCTTGGCCCCTTGTCTGAGTTCAGGCTTGGCCAACACCCCCAGGACCTCCCAGAGAACGAGCTGCTGCACCCACCCTTGAACATCCGCGTGGTGGACTGCCGCGCCTTTGGCCGCTACACCCTCGTGGGCTCCCACGCTGTTAGCTCCCTGAGGCACTTCATCTACCGGCCCCCGGACCGCTCGGCGCCCAACTGGACCACCACAGGTGTGCCACACCCTGAAGCCAGGGCCTGGCCCCACTCACCCCACTGGGGGGGCTGCAGCACACGGTGCAGTCCGTGCAGCAGTCAGTCACTCTTCTGGGGCATCCGCGGGTGTCAGGGAGGCGGGGGGAAGGTCCCCCATGGGGGACTGCCCATCACTCTCGAGAAGATGCAGGCCTCCTTCCCAGCCTCCCCCGCCTCCGCCCAGCCTCCCTGTTTCCCTCTGCCGCAGCCGCCTTCTCCCTGGCTTTGTCCCGCTCCTGTGTCCGTCTTTCTCCCTCCGCAGCCCCATCCTTTCCTCTCCCCTCGGAAACCTCCAGCATCAGCTTTAGGCCTCTAGGCCTTCTGGCCGCCTCGGACTCTCACTGCTGCTCCTGCTCCTCCCTGTCCGTCTGCCTGTCTGTCCATCTCTCTGTCCAGTCAGGTTCCTCCAGGGTTGCCATGTGCTGTGCAATGGGGGCCCCTCCTCTCACCCCACAGGGGAGATCGTGGTGAACATGGAGCCAGAGGTTCCTGTCAAGAAGCTGGAGACCATGGTGAAGCTGGACGCGGTCAGTCCCACACTGGCTGGGGATATGCCCTGGGTGTGACTCCCCGTGGGGTCGGCCTCCTCCTTCCATGCGAGGTGGCCGAGGACTAACTGGACCTCACACACCAACAGTGCTGACCTAGTACTGGCCTGGAGTGTGAGACTGCCAATTCAGCACGTGTGTGTGTGTGTGTGCGTGTGCGTGTGCGTGTGTGTGCACACACCTGTGATGGCATGGATGTATAAGAGGCAGAGAGAGCCATACCATTTGAGGTAATAGCCTGCAATTATTTGACTCTGACAAACGACACCATCGGCAGTAGACGCCTTGTGTGAACACAAGTGTTCTTCCCAGAAGATCCCTGGTTTTCCATCCCAGCCATTAACAAACAACCCTCCCCAGGCCTGGGCTGGGGAAAGACTTCCAAGTGGAAGTTGCTTATTCCTCCTCGCTCTGGGACTAGACCCATTTTCCGCCAGAGAGAGACCTGTCACCTGGGGGCTTCGATGTGGAGATGGCATCTGCAGGGGAGGGTAGGAAGGAGGCTGAGTCCGGGCAGTGCTGAGGGGCCAGAAGTGCTCTTCCTCCCCACCACGTTCTCCAAATCCCATTCTTGACCTGAGGGCTTCACACAACTTGGGGCATCTCCTAGCTTCTGAGGGCTGAGCTTGGTCTGAAACAGACTTCCCGTGCCCCTAATCCGCGGTGCCTGGTGGCCACAGCCTGCCAGCTGTGTTAGCAGCAGGCATGGCTCTCAGGACAGGGCAGCAGATGAAGCCCAGTCTCGGTCTGCAACTACAGGAGGCACTTCCCAGACAGCTTGCCACTCAGTGGGATCCTGGTGATCCCAGGCCCCCCAGCTCCCAGCCTCCTGACTCCTCCCTGGGGGGCCTGTTCCTCCTGTGGGCGGGGAGGGCCTCCTAGTTCCAGGCCATCAGCAAACAAGACAGGGGACAGCACAGGCCTGAGCTTCCCCATCCTCCCACAGGCCCTGGGGTGGGGCATTTTCACCAGGGGCCTCTACAGCTGTGTAATTGCATGTGTGTGTGTGTGTGTGTGTGTGTGTGTGTGTGTGTGTCCATTTAACTTTTAAGGCTCTTGCCCTGTAAGAAGGGAAGTGGAGTTGAGGTTGACCCCATCTAGCCAACATGACTGAACTCCTACTGCATGCTGGTCAGCCTCCTCTCCCCACCCTGACTGCCCATTGAAATCATCTGGGGAGTTTACAGCTATCCTGGTGCCCAGAACCCCCATTCAGACTCAGTGGAGACCTGGCAGTGATCAATTTTTTGTTGTTGTTATCATTAATCTACAATTACATGAAGAACATTATGTCTACTAGGCTCCCCCCTTCACCAAGCCCCCCCACACACACACCCTCACAGTCACTGTCCATCAGCGTAGTAAGATGCTGTAGAATCACTACTTGTCTTCTCTGTGTTGCGCAGCCCTCCCCATGCCCCCCACACACTATACATGCTAATTGTAAGGCCCCCTTTCTTTTTCCCCACCTTTGTCCCTCCCTTCCCACCCATCCTCCCCAGTCCCTTTCCCTTTGGTAACTATTAGTCCATTCTTGGGTTCTGTGATTCTGCTGCTGTTTTGTTCCTTCAGTTTTCTTTTGTTCTTATGCTCCACATATGAGTGAAATCATTTGGTACTTGTCTTTCTCTGCCTGGCTTATTTCACTGAGCATAATACCCTCTAGCTCCATCCATGTTGTTGCAAATGGTAGGATTTGTTTTCTTCTTATGGCTGAATAATATTCCATTGTGTATATGTACCACATCTTCTTTATCCATTCATCTACTGATGGACACTTAGGCTGCTTCCATTTCTTGGCTATTGTAAATAGTGCTGCGATAAACATAAGGGTGCACCTGTCTTTCTCAAACTGGGCTGCTGTATTCTTAGGGAAAATTCCTAGAAGTGGAATTCCTGGGTCAAATGGTATTTCTATTTTGAGCTTTTTGAGGAACCTCCATACTGCTTTCCACAATGGTTGAACTAATTTACATTCACACCAGCAGTGTAGGAGGGTTCCCCTTTCTCCACAACTTGCCAACATTTGTTGTTGTTTGTCTTTTTGATGGTGGCGATCCTTACTGGTGTGAAGTGATATCTCATTTTGCTTTTAATTTGCATTTCTCTGATGACAAGCGATGTGGAGCATCTTTTCATGTGCCTGTTGGCCATCTGGATTTCTTCTTTAGAGAACTGTCTATTCAGCTCCTCTGCCCATTTTTTAATTGGATTATTTGCTTTTTGTTTGTTGAGGTGCATGAGCTCTTTATATATTTTGGATGTCAACCCTTTATCGGATCTGTCATTCATGAATATATTCTCCCATACTGTGGGATGTCTTTTTGTTCTATTGATGGTGTCCTTTGCTGTACAGAAGCTTTTTAGCTTGGTATAGTCCCACTTGTTCATTTTTGCTTTTGTTTCCCTTGACTGGGGAGATATGTTCATGAAGAGGTCACTCATGTTTATGTCCATGATATTTGTGCCTATGTTTTTTTCTAGGAGTTTTATGGTTTCATGACTTACATTCAGGTCTTTGACCCATTTTGAATTTACTTTTGTGTATGGGGTTAGACAGTGATCCAGTTTCATTCTCTTACATGTAGCTGTCCAGTTTTGCCAGCACAGCAGTGATCATTTTTTAAAGCCCCCAGGTGGTTCTAGCACACAGCCAGGGTTGAGAACCACCCCCACCAAAAGCCTGTGGGAAGGTCTGTGAAGCAGAGCTGTGCAGGCTCACTGGCAGCGCACAGTGGCTCAGGCACGCATGCCCCTGGGAGCTCCCTCTCTCTCTCCCTCTCGGCTCCCGCCCTTTCCCTCTCCTCCACTCATGCTGGCTGGGCCACTGCCTGCCACTTCAGCCCTGGGTGCCTAATTCTGTCCATCTCCTTGATTCCCTCTGCAGACCTCTGATGCCGTTGTCAAGGTGGATGTGGTGAGTGTGGGGACCATTGAGGGTGGGGGTGGCTCTAGGGAGAGGGAACCCTACAGTGGCACATGTTGTCAGGCCAAGGGACCCTGCATCAGGCACTGAGTCACCACCAGCCCCTGGATGCTCGGGCCAGCACACCCCTCCAAAGAGGCAGAGGGAGAGAGCTGATGGGCAGTAGGGCCCTAAGTGCCAGTCCTGCCTTGGCCAGTGGCCCACACTGGCAGGTCATGACCTTCTCTAGGGTGTGGCATCCTCCTCCACAAAACAAGGCCCCTTTAATGCTGGTAGCCCCACAGAGCATCATGGAACCTAGGGCTTCCCGGAAATAGACGGTCAGCATGGTTGGGGGGCCCCTGGATTGTCCAGGACTCTGGGAATGGCCAGGGAGCAGGGATGTATCTAGGATTCTGGACCTGGCCAACCCTCCAGGCTGACGAGGAGAAGGAGAAGAAGAAGAAGAAGAAAAAGGGCAGCTCAGAAGAGCCAGAGGAGGAGGAGCTAGATGAGAGCATGCTGGACTGGTGGTCCAAGTACTTCGCCTCCATTGACACCATGAAGGAGGTGAGGCCTCAAGTCTGGGCTGGGAGGCCAAGGAGGAATCAGGCTAGAGGAGGTGAGCCCCAACTCCACATCAGACCCTCCTAGCCAGCTTCTTTCCCCCTCTCCACAAGAGCTGCCCCCACCCCACCCCATAACATGAGCTTGGAATAGACTAGTCTCACGTCCCTGAGCTTCTAGCTCAGAATTCATCTTTTCCAGCGTGGCTGCTTTGTTTTCTCTTGTCTCCATTAATTTCTTCCCCAGACATCTCTTGAATGTATATGAAGAGTCAGGTGCTATGTGAGCCAAAAGATAAGGCCATACCTACCCTAAGGAGCCCTCAGTTTACTGTACGAAATGGATACATAAGCTGATATACTACAGAGTGATGAAAAAGGCAAATCAATGCCTGGGGAAGTCAGGGAAGGCTTCACAGAGGAAGTGGCCTTTGAGAAAGAAGAGAAGCATGTGCTCACGGTCCTTCTCAGTAGTCCTTGCACTTCTTCTTACTGTTTCCCTTTACACATCTTAGTTGCCATCACCAAAAACATTTCCTCCTATTGCATGCATGCAGATTGTATCTGCTGAGCCAGATTGTAAATTCCAGAAAGTGCACTTCTCCTCTTCCTTGTCTGTCTGTTCTCCATACTACCTAGTGCAGGGCCCTCCCTGACTTACCAGCTGACCAGGAGGAACATGTTGCCTGTGGCTGTGTTTCCTTGATAGGTCCTGAGCTAATCCAGCCACACTCTCTCCCTAGGCCCTTTTTGTGACTCAAGCTGTGTGTGATGTTTACCGTCCATATTGTTAGCAGACTAAGCTGCTGTGGCAAGTTAGATTGGTGTGAACAAGACAGTTTATTTCTCATTCACTAATGTCTCAGATAATAGGGGTGAGGCTGGGATGGAGTGGCAGGGACTAAGACTCTGCCATCTTGTTACTGGCATCCGTATGCCTAGAGATGGGTTGCTAATACCAGTGCATGTAAAGAGATAAAGAGGAGGCGGATTCTTTCCTTTTAAGGACCCAAACAAGGTGTCCATATCACTTCCATTAGCCAGAATCTAGTCCCTAAGCCACACTTGGCTGCAAGGCAGGCCGGAAAATGTAATCTTTAGCTCAGGGCTGGGTGCCCAGCAAAACTTCTAAAGAGCAGGAGAGCAGATAATTGGGGAACACCTAGTTGTACCTTCTCCCACCACCACCTCCTGGGTTCAAGTTGGCTAGACTGGAGCTCCAAGGGGCTGCCCTGCTGTTTGTCTCTATGCCTGTAATTTGCACGGGCTGCCACCAGGTGGCGCCTTGGTTAAAACCTGGTGATTTAGTTTCCAGTACTGAGTGTGGTATGTACTAAGTGAAAGAAAATAAAGCACATTTTCTTACTCAGTTATGCTTCTGTACTTTAAAAATACATATGACTAAGAAGCAACATTAAAAGGTATTATATTTTTTAATGATACACACTTAAAGAGTCATAAACTCCTAAGTAGTTAGTCATATTATATACATTATAAACATTTTTTAACCCATTTAAGCAGAGAAAATGATGGGTCTGAAACCCAGTAGGAAAGAGTTTCTGTTTCTAAGCATTTAAGACTGATCTGAGACCACAGGTTGGGGTCAACAGACCCCCTCCCCAGGAAACATAGCTTCCTTACTTTTCACCTCATCATTTGGCAGCAACTTCGACAGCAAGAGGCCTCAGGAATTGACTTGGAGGAGAAGGAGGAGATGGACAATACTGAGGGTGAGCCCCAGAACTCTGGATCTCTGTCTTCCCTTCCCACCCCAGATGGCTGACCCCGTCTGCCACACCAGCTGCTTCTCTTTCCCCTCCTGTGAGCCCTAAAAGGTTGCAGCTGCCAAGGGCAACTATCACCAGGGACCCCTGGGCACTAGGGAGAAGACTTAGAACCTCATCTAGAGTGGCTTTTACTCTGACCAATTTGGCAACCACAGTGATGGACAGACATTTAGACCCACAGAACATCAGAGCTGGAAGGGACCTCAGAGCTCGTCCCATCAAACATTTTCCAGACGTTTTCCATAGAACACTCTTATTGGGTATTCTGGAGGGAAAAGAGGGTTTTTTGGTCAAATGGGTTAAATAGTCCTTTGGTGCAGGACTTCTCAGTGCCTTTAATATGCAAATATTACTATAAACCTCTAAAAGGAAGACACAGTATAAAATATTTCCCCAACATATTTAATCACAATATACCCTTTCTTCTAAAGCATTCCAAGAACACCTACCTATACCTGGTATTTCACTGAATGAAGTTTGGAACAACTATTGTGGAACAACCCTTTTAATATTATAGACAAGTTGACTGAGGCCAGAGAGGAAAGTGAGCTGTCATCAGACCCATCTCCTTCCATGCCTTATGCTGTCAAAGGGCATGACAACAGTCTTATATACATTCCTAGCATGACCTTATGGCACTCACATGAGATGAGCATGCCAGGGAATATTGTCTGTATTTTACAGATGAGTACACAGCACCCTGAGAAGTTGAGTGATTACCAACATAAATTAATGATGGATCTGGGTCTCCAACCCAGGCCTTCCTGCCCAGATCATTTCTGCCCCAAACTGACAAGCGCTTCCTTTTCTGTTTCTGGCCAGGCCTAAAAGGGCCAATAAAGAGCAAGGACAAAGCAAAGGCAGCAAAAGAGGAGAAGAAGAGGAGAACCCAGAGTCCTGGCCCTGGCCAGGGGTCTGAGGCCCCTGAGAAAAAGAAACCCAAGGTAGATGAGCTCAAGGTGAGCGCCTGGGAGCAGACCCCAGCAGGGGCGTGGGGTCATGCCTGGGGCTTAAGGCAGCAGACTGGGCAAGCTGGAGGCCAGCTGGTCCCCCTGATGGCCCGGCCTGGCTCAGGTGTACCCCAAGGAGCTGGAGTCAGAGTTTGACAACTTTGAGGACTGGCTGCACACTTTCAACCTGCTGCGGGGCAAGACGGGGGATGACGAGGATGGCTCCAGCGAGGAGGAGCGCATCGTGGGCCGGTTCAAGGTTAGGAGAGGAGCACAGGCCCAGCCCCTAAATGCCAGGCCCTGACAGTGCCCCCAGCCCTCACCGCCAGCTCTTCTCCCCACCTGAGCCCAGGACTGACAGTCAGGTGGACTTAGCTGTTCTGATTGGTGAAATACGAAAATACTTCCATGCTGACTGAAAAAAAGCCTCTGCCCTGAAGCCCCCCGCCAACTTGCCTCCTTGGCCACTGACCCAGCAACTAGAGCAGCGTGCTGACCCTCAGTGCCAGGGCTGTTTGCAATGCCACGCTGGCCTGTGCAGCCTGGGTGGTGGGAACCCGTACCCTGACCCACACTTGCCTTGCCCCAGGGCTCCCTCTGTGTGTACAAAGTGCCACTCCCAGAGGATGTGTCCCGGGAAGCTGGCTACGACCCCACCTACGGCATGTTCCAGGGCATCCCCAGCAATGACCCCATCAACGTGCTGGTCCGAATCTATGTGGTCCGGGTGAGACTCCCCTCAGCTTCCTCCCCCAGCCTCCCAGTCCAGCCCAGGAGGGGCCGAAGCAGCTGCAAACTGCTGACAGCAGGGCAACAGCTATCTTAAGAGAACTGGCCCGAAGCAGTTGCCACCTGGGGATGGGCCCAGTCCCACCCCAAGACCCAGTAAGCCTGTGTGCTGCCTACCCCAACCCCTGACTGGAAAGCGCCAGGGAGGCATCTGCTCTAGTTCCCATCTTTTATAGAAGGTGAAGTCATGGCCCAGAGACGGTTGCCCAAGTCACACAGCAAGTCTCCTGACTCCTGCCCAGTGCTCCTGCCCTTCACCACCATGGAACAGGGAGGGTAGGGGCACTGGATGGTGAGGACATGGAGAGCCTGCTCAGGAGCATCCCTCCCCCACCCCAGGCCACAGACCTGCACCCTGCAGACATCAATGGCAAAGCTGACCCCTACGTCGCCATCCGGCTGGGCAAGACTGACATCCGTGACAAGGAGAACTATATCTCCAAGCAGCTCAACCCTGTCTTTGGGAAGTAAGGCCTCCTGGTGCTCCCACCCCACCTTCCCCAGCCCAGACTACCCCCACGCCCAACCATCAGCCCTTCTGTTACACCCGCCCGCCAGGTCCTTTGACATCGAGGCCTCCTTCCCCATGGAATCCATGCTGACGGTGGCCGTGTACGACTGGGATCTGGTAGGCACCGACGACCTCATCGGGGAAACCAAGATCGACCTGGAGAACCGCTTCTACAGCAAGCACCGCGCCACCTGCGGGATCGCCCAGACCTACTCCATGTGCGTTGGGGGGGTGCACACCTGCTGCTCCTTCACCCAAAAGCAAGATCAGACCATGTGATTTGGGAAAGTAGACGTATAATGGTTCCTATTCCAGGCCAGGCTGTGAGCACAACCATCAGGGACCAGGAATGCAGATTCCAAGACAAGGAATTAGCCAGGGGATCTAGGACAGAGGAGGCAGGACAAGGAGAAAAAAGTGGCTGCAGGAGGGGTGGCACTGTGCCTGTGCCACTGACAGGCTGTGTGACCCTGATCACCTCCCTTAACCTTTCTGGTTATGTTTCCTTATGGGAGTCTTTGAAGTTCCAGAAGAAAGGGTATAATAGAGGGGTAGAGTGGACTGCACTGGTGGGAGCTCATGCTGATTCTCGGGACACTGAGCACGTGGGGCTGGAGCCTAGGGTAGAAAGGGTCAGCCTCCAGCAGCCCTGGTGTCTCAGGTGAGCCTGGAGCCCAGGGCAGGGCCCCCTTGCTGACAGCAGGGCAACAGCTATCTTAAGAGAACTGGCCAGAACCAGTTGCCATCTGGGAATGTTGATGGTGGTCATGCGTGACTGGAACCCCAAGCCCCAGTAAGCCAGTGTGCCCCCTCCCACAGACATGGCTACAATATCTGGAGGGACCCCATGAAGCCCAGCCAGATCCTGACCCGCCTCTGCAAAGAGGGCAAAGTGGATGGCCCCCACTTTGGGCCCTCTGGGAGAGTGAAGGTGTCCAACCGCGTCTTCACCGGGCCCTCCGAGATGGAGGATGAGAATGGTAATGGCCACTGGAAACAGCCACAGGAGTGTCGGGGACCGAGGAGGACCCATACTTCCCTGTGGAGGGACCCTGAGGCTTAGCCTGGGGTCTCCTCAGACCCTCTGCCCATCAGCCCAGAGCCCCACTCCTGTTCGCCAAGCCTCTGCCCTTCCAGCCCCTACTACAAGCTTGCCTGCTTGTTGCCTCTCTCCCTCTCTCAGCATCCCTGTGGGGCAGGGCGGTTCTATTTTGCCGATGAGAAAACTGAGACCCAAAGGGTTTCAGTGACTTGCCCAAGGTCACATGGCTGTTAAGAGGCAGAGGGAGGGTGTGGGCCCAGGCCCATCTGGCTCCAAGCGCTTGGCTCTCCCCACCCCTTTGCCCATGTGACACTTCCCAGAGAATCCAGAGGCATCTATGCTGGGGAACTTGTACTGAACACCTTCAAGTGTTAGGACAGAAAGTGGATCCTTGCTCACCCTGCCCTCCCAGCCCAGCAGGATTTTCTGGTCGGTTTCCCTAGGCAGAGGAGAACACAGACCTCTCTCTGGGGCAGCTGAGAACTTGGGCAAGCCACTTCTCCCTCTGTGCCTCAGTTTCCCCAACTGTAAAAAGGTAGATGCATGATGGCTCAGGGGCCTCTTTGTGCCCCTGAGTCCCTGGCCTAGCTCAGGTCTCTTGCTCCATGAGCCCATGTGTGCAGTGACCCACCGGCACCCACAGGTCAGAGGAAGCCCACAGAGGAGCACGTGGCACTGTCCGCCCTGAGGCACTGGGAGGACATCCCCCGAGTGGGTTGCCGCCTGGTGCCAGAACACGTGGAGACTCGGCCACTGCTCAATCCTGACAAGCCAGGCATCGAGCAGGTGATACTCGCCTGGCTGGGATCTAAGATTATTTAGTATTTGGGATCAGGGAGTTCCAACCTGGGTCCATAACAATGGACCAATCCTCATACTATTTGCTGCATTCCCAAAAGCCTCCCCACCATGGCCCTTCTTAGTAACTCCCGGGGTACATGTCTTTGCTTTGAGTGAGAATCACATCAGCTTGGGTGGAGACCTGGGGTCTCTCCCTCAGAAGCTGTGATTGGCTATTGATGATGTCATAGAAATTCCTGGCATCCAAAGATGAAAACTGATGAACTAGGTCCTGACAGAACAAAGGTTGGGAGGGTGAGGAGAGCTGGACTTTCCTGGGCCAGGCAGGGGAGGACTCTGGGAGGTGATCTGCCATGCCCCCTCTTCCTCAGGGCCGCCTGGAACTGTGGGTGGATATGTTCCCCATGGACATGCCAGCCCCTGGGACACCTCTGGACATCTCCCCACGGAAGCCCAAGAAGTGAGCTGCTCAGCCCAACACCACTCCTCCCTGCCCCCACTGCCCCCCAATCCCACCACCCCCTTCCCGTAGGGGCTCCTGGGTCAGATCACTTAGCCAGTCTGTGTCTGTGTGGCCTTTTCTTAGGGAACAGAGCAACCTGTCCCTGTGGGGCCTGACCTGGGTGGGTCCCTTTTGCTAAGCAGCCAGTGAGGCAATGAGTACACGTCAGCACCCTCCAGTGGACTTCCATCCTCACAGACACCCTCCTGCACGTGCACACTTGCTCACACACCACAGAGGAGAGACTTGAGAGCCTGCACTGTGTCAGCCCCACTCCAGGCTGTTATTAAGCTCTGCGCCTAAGATGTGCAGGAGTGAATGCCTAGAGGAAGTGAGAGGGTGGTAGAGGGGTGGATCAGGAGCCAAGCCAAGCCACCTGCATCTCCTAGTTGACCCTGGCCTGGTCACTTTACCTCCCCTGGTCCTCAGTTTTCCCATCTGGAAAGTGGCAGGATGGAGTCACTGCTAGTTCTGACATCCTCAGTGCCTAGAATGAGGGCCAACTGCATGGGCATATGAAGTTGCAAAGAACCCCATGTTCGGAGAATGCCCATGATTATTTCAAGATGACACTATTTAAATTCTTAATGATTCCCTAACAAAGAGCTCCACATTTCCATTCTGCACTGAGCCTTGCCAATTATACAGCCTATTTTGCCTGCCTGGAATAGCCTCCAGGTCTGAGGTCACGGGTGTGCTATTCCAGGTCCTGCCGGTAGGGGAACAACCCAACTCCCTGTGTCACCAGGGCTTGCAGTCCAGGTTTAACTCTGCTGAGAGCCACTCCAATCCATTTTCAGAGGATGTCTCAACCTCCCAAATGGTTGAAATATAACTACCTCATTTATAATAACAATTACATTTAGGGGAAAATCTTCTTTAGGGACAAGGACAGAAAGGAAACTAAATTCTGTGGGTAACCACTGCCAGCTGCCAGGCTTACATGCAAATTTCTGTTAGAACTGGAGTGGAGCTTCTGGCCTCTGGAGACGGGGGACTTGCTCCTGACTCTCAGGCCTCGCTTCAGCCGGCCCAGCAGCTGGCCCCTGCCCCGCCCTGCCCTGGGCCAGCCTCCCCGTCCAGGAGTGTGCCCTGGGTCCTGGCACTATAGCCAGACTGGCTTTCCTCAGGGCTCGCTCCCATGCCGGCTGGCTGAGCTCTCACACACCCTGGTCCCTCAGCTTCTCCCCTAATTGACTCCCTCGCCCCAACCTGGCCCCCGCCTCATGCTCACCCCAAGTCCACAGGACTTCTCTCTCGATCCCCTCTTCAGCCCCCTGCCCCATCCTAGACCCAAGATCCTGGGGTGGCCCCCACCCCCCAGCCCCCAGGCTGCTAATCAGCCTCTGTCTCTGCCCAGGTATGAACTGCGGGTCATCGTGTGGAACACGGATGAGGTGGTCCTGGAGGACGATGACTTCTTCACTGGGGAGAAGTCCAGTGACATTTTTGTGCGGGGGTGGGTGAGAGGTCCCTCATGGGGAGAGGCTGAGCTGGGCGAGCCACCTTCCAGGAGGCAGGAGAGGAGGGGGAGGACCAGGGGAGCTGTGAGGAGGGGAGAGGCCCCACCCGGGGTGGCCGCAGGTCTGCAGCCAGGGCACCACCCCGCAGGTGGCTGAAGGGCCAGCAGGAGGACAAGCAGGACACCGACGTCCACTATCACTCCCTCACTGGGGAGGGCAACTTCAACTGGCGCTACCTGTTCCCCTTCGACTACCTGGCTGCTGAGGAAAAGATCGTTATCTCTAAGAAGGAGTCCATGTTCTCCTGGGATGAGACTGAATACAAGATCCCTGCGCGGCTCACTCTGCAGATCTGGGATGCGGACCACTTCTCCGCCGACGATTTCCTAGGTGCAGGGCTGGGTGGGCTGGAGGACTGGGACCTGACACGGAGGCGGGGCGGGGGGCTCAGGGTGACCTGGCCTGTCAGAGCTGACTCCAAGGTTGCCCTAGGGGCCATCGAGCTGGACCTGAACCGGTTCCCCCGGGGCGCAAAGACAGCCAAGCAGTGCGCCATGGAGATGGCCACAGGCGAGGTGGACGTGCCCCTGGTTTCCATCTTCAAGCAGAAGCGCGTCAAAGGCTGGTGGCCCCTCCTGGCCCGCAATGAGAATGACGAGTTTGAGCTCACGGTGGGCACCACCACTGCTCAGCCAGAGGGCAGGGCTGGGCCAGTCTGGGATGCTGAGGGCCCAGCACATGGCCCAGCACTGGGATCACTTTGTTCACCCTCAGGGCAAAGTGGAGGCGGAGCTGCACCTACTGACTGCCGAGGAGGCAGAGAAGAATCCAGTGGGCCTGGCTCGCAATGAACCTGACCCCCTAGAGAAACCCAAGTGAGTGCTCTGCCTGCTTGGCTACCTGCCATGCTGGTCCCTGGGGTACTGGGACAGGAAGGAGTGGCCAGAACCTTCTGGCCTTGCCGCCACTCTGCAGGAACCTCCGCCCTCTCTGTCCCTTCCTGGGCCGTAGCCTCATTGCAGGGGAGCCTTCTCCTTCCTCCTCTTGCCCCTAGAACCCATGGCCTCTCTCTGAACCAGAGCATGCACCGCCAGTACAGGCAAGCGGCACCTCTCCCAGGGAAGAACCCTTTCGTAGAGTTAAATGTCCGTCCTAGTTTTGCCAAAGGCAAGCTGCTGCAACAAGGAGTGAGGGGCCCAGGCAGCCCGATGGCTGTGGAGGTGCTGCGCGTCACATACACTCAGCCCAGGGTCAGCCCCACTCTTGGCCAGGGCCCCTCCCCACACCCTGAGACTTCATCTGTTGCGTCCTTTCTCTGCGCTCCCCCTGCTCCTCTGGCTGCTCCAGCCGGCCTGACACGAGCTTCATCTAGTTCTTGAACCCTCTCAAGTCTGCCCTCTACTTCCTGTGGCACACCTATCGCTGGCTCCTCCTCAGCCTGCTGCTGCTCCTCCTCTTCACCCGCTTCCTCTACTCTGTGCCTGGCTACCTGGTCAGGAAATCCTCGGGGCCTGAGCCTGGCATCCTCCTGAGCCTGGTAGTCCTGCCTTCTTCCCCTGGACCTGAGCTCATGGGCTTGGCAGCATGTGGAACACACCCACACACACAAAACGTGTCAAGCTTTGAAACAGTATCACACACTCTCAGAACTGGAAATGACTGTTTTACATGATTCCATATGAGGCCAGAGAGGTGTAGTAAGTAGTAAGTTCACTTAGCATATTAAGGCTGAGCTAGGACTCAGCCTAGGTTTCCAAGTTGCCAATTGGGTATTCTTTGCGCCACACCTCCTCCTCTCCCAGCAACATGCCTGGCAGATTCTAACCCAGTTCCACTGGCAGGAAGTAGTTGAGATACGGACAGGGAAGGGGAAAGGGCTTGGCTAAGACTGGCCAGCGAGTCCTGAATAATGTCTGCCAGCCTCTACCTCCTAACCCAGGGCCATTTCGCAGGGCAGTATCTCTATTCAATTCCAACATCTCAGTAGCCATCAATAGCTGAGCGGCCGCTGGGTGCCACCCACTGTGCTGACAGTGTCCCCCTCTACTGCCTCACTTCACCCTTCCCCAACCCCTGAGGTAGGGCCGACTATGAACCCCATTGCATAAGTGACGAAACTGAGGCTCAAAGTGGCACCTCACTTGCCTGTCACAGCTGGGATTGAACCCCCAGGTGTCCTATGCCCACACCCCCACTCTGCAGCCCACTTGCCTGAAGTGTGGCTCTGGAGGGCGGGGTCTGCGTCCTCCTGGGAGTCAGTAGGACAGGAATTTGAAAAAGTATTTTCAATACTCTAGTTTTCTATCTTGCCATTTTACGTGTTGTTTTTTGTAACACCAAACAATGGAAAGTAAAGCTCAACCAGAGCTTCTGGGCAAGGAGGCTCTGCAGAAGCAGTGACCGCCCTCTGATGGCGGCAATTTGGTGAGGGTGGCCTGCGCCCCACTGGGGTTTCTCAGACCTCAGGCAGTGGTGGGGACAGAAGCTTACGTCCATCATAAAGGGGGGGGGACGCTGAGACATGCCGAGGTCACAAGTGAAACCACTGGGCAATGTTGGACCAATACAGTGAACTGCTAAGTAGCAGAGCTTCCTAAAACTCAGAACTGCCTGCAGCGCGGTGGCTGCCTCCCCAGTCGCGAGCTGCCAGGGCTGCCCGTGTTCAGGTGAGGCTGGATGGCCGCCCAACTGCCAGAAGTGCCGTTTAGGCCTTGCGAGGGGAGTGGGTGGTAGAGGAGCCCGCAAAGAGGACAGAGAAGGCAAGCAGCAACCTGGTGCTTGGAAACAGCCTGGAGCCCTGGCTCCAGCTCCTGCTACTTTCCCTGATGAGGGCCATGATGAGGCCTCTTAGGGCCTAGAGGGGCCGAGGGGATGCAGCACCCTGGGAGACGCTCACAGCCTAACCCTGGCCCCCCTCCCCCAGCCGGCCCGACACCGCCTTCGTCTGGTTCCTCAACCCCCTCAAGTCCATCAAGTACCTCATCTGCACGCGGTACAAGTGGCTCATCGTCAAGATCGTGCTGGCGCTGCTGGGGCTGCTCATGCTGGCCCTCTTCCTCTACAGCCTCCCCGGCTACATGGTCAAGAAGCTCCTGGGGGCATGAAGGCCCCATGGCCCAGCCACAGCTCCTCTCCTGGGCTGCATCTGCCCCTCCTCTGGCGTGGACTTGTGGGTCTGCCTGGAGCCTGAGGGGCCTGGTGTCCATACCTGGGGCCTCAAGTCCCAGGAGCCTGCCTCCTGCATGCAGGGCTGGTGACTCCCCACCTCCTGTCCCCACCACCCCGAGGCTGCTGCTTGCCCAGTCCCGACCCTCTGGTTCCTGCCTGTGGGGTGGGGAGTGTGGCAAGGGGTGTCTGCCCCACCTTGCTGAGGCACCACCCTTTTTCAGGCCCCGGCTCCAGAGAAAGCCGCCCCAAAACCTCCCCAGGCCTTCCAAGGACTAAGCTTTAATGAAATTAGCCAGGAATCATGGCAGCGACCAGGGTCTAGGGCTTTAAACAGAATGAACCAGCAAAACGATCACCCTCCCCTCCCCCAGATAATCTTGTGGGGGCGGCGCCACCAGGCTTTGCTCATCCGAAGTGGGTCAGGCCTTTCTACCGGCCCCCAGGGGTGGCTGCTTCCCCGCCCCACCACTCCACACGCTCCTCCTCCTGCCCGGAGCCACAGCGGCGGGTGCGCACGCTCCGCCCTGCCCTGCTGGCCGGGCTAGTGCTCCACAGCCTCAAGGAGGAGCAGCGAGAATGAACCCTGTGTTCCCCCCACCCCCCTGGCAGCCCCAGCCCTCTGCCCGCTGAGCCAGCCCTTCCGAGCTCTCCCCTTGCAGCCCAGCCCGGAGTTTAAGAGCTGCCCCCTGCCGGCGGGAGCTGGGTTTCTCTTGGCTGTTTTTCCTTTCTTGAGTGGTGGTTTTCCCTTAATAAAAGAAACTAAACACTGAGCTGACAAATCTGCAGTTGGTCAAGTGGGAGCACAAGTGTGGGGTACAGGGTTGGCGGGCACCCTGAGGTGGCAAACGCAGTACCAGCTCGGCCCTGAGGCCTGTTCTCCTTGGGTGGCCTCATGGCCCACAGTTTACAGCAGGCCTAAGGCACAGGGCCCCTGCTCACCGGACCAGCCTCACACCACAGCCCTGGGGCCTCACAAAAGGGCTCTGCAGGCCCAAGGACAGTCTGAAGACTTAAAATCCCACAAGGGCCCCCAAAGCGCGGGCTCCACCCACAGACAGCAACTGCCTGGCAAAGGAAGGGGGCGCACACCACGGGCCGGGGCCTTATCTTGCAGTCCTGTGCCTGTTCTCACGCCACAGCCTGACGCTGGGGACAAAGTCCCCTTGTGACACAAAGGTTGGGGCAAGGGCCATGTCTCACTGGACCTGACCTCTTTAAAGAGATTGAGCCACAACTTTTTAAAGACTTTAATCATAACTGTGGACACAGGTAATTCCTCTTAGCGCCTTACTTTGACAGGCCCTGAGACAGCAGCTCTGGAAGATCCAGGGAGCGGGCCCAGGCAGCTCCCCAGGTGATAGATGCCAGCTCCGACACCACTGCCCTAATACAGCCTTTTGAAGTCCAGATCTATTTCATGGGTACCCGGAGCACCTGAGTGGGAGGAACTTGCAGTTCTGAGTTTATCTGGAAAAGAGAGTAAAGGTGATTACATTTGGAAGCTCTCCCACAGGCCTCCAAATCTCTGCAAGCATTTCCTCCCCAAAGGCTTCCAGATACCTGGGCAAGGCCAGTCCGCATTCCTTCAGAAGACAAGTCTAGGGGCTTCTTGTTGGCGTCTGCTCCAGCTAGCTACCCCCCAGTAATGTTCTTAACCTTCCACTCTGATCCATCCTCCTAAATCCTCCCTCTACTCTTCACCTGCCCTCCTGTCCCCAGTCCAGCCCTGCTGCCCCCCCACCCCATCCTCCCGTACACAGTGGCATCAATGGAAGCATGGCCCACATGGTCCCCTAACGTGGGAGTCCAGTCACAGGCTGAGGCCATCATGACACCAAGGCTCACCATGTCCTTCATTCAGGCGCAGCCTGGAGCCTGAGACCATGATGGGGCCATACACGCCCAGTGTGCAGGCTCGTGACTGGCCTCGGTCACCTCTCACACACACAGCTGGTGACAGGGGGCCTATGCTCAGCCCAGCATGTCACACCCTTCCTGGCCTTGGCACCATGTAAAGGATTCCACACCAGCAGAGCCAAGCCAGCTGCTGTGTCACAAATGGACTTTTCCTCTAGAGCAGAGATGGTGAGAGGCTATGGGAAGGCACCCCAACTATCACTGGAGTGGGCTTGAGTGGGGGCCAGGGAGCATCTGCCCCGTCTGAGCCTCTTCTCCCCATGGCTAGCTTCGGCACTGCCCCCAGAGGGGCCCAGCAAGCAGCTGGTGCCAGAAACTATGGGCCCCACAAGGACAGTATTATAACCCACATGGCCTGGAGGAGGCTTCAGGCAACATCCACCCACCTGCCTGGTAATTGTCTCAATCTGAGGTATGACTGCTGATTTTTTGTCATATCTCAAAGCTCCCTTGCCTCTGGTGGGAACATTTCCTAGCATCACTTGCTCGTTTCCTAAAATCAGCTACAGTCCTAGCAGCTCCCCAGCCTCCACAGAGGGCCTCCATCACCCACCTTGGAACCCAGGTACTGTTGCAGCAGCGCCTGCAGCTCTGTGTTCTGCTGTGCCAGAGAGCTGTTTTCTATCAGCAGCTTGGCCCTCTGGGTCAGGACAAAGCTGGGGGCAGAAAAATCAGTTAGAGGTCCACTGAATCCTCATCTTCTACCAAGCAGGGGCCACAGTCCCTGTGTTTCTGTTCTGGTTGGAGGTGCAAGAGGGCCCCAGAAACCTCACCCCACAGAGCCACCTTCAGCCCTGAACCAGCCAGGCTAGCAGAAACAGAGCAGGAAGGGCAGGGCCCGAGAGCCAGCCACCCAAGTACACCCGTCCCGAGCAGGAGTCGCCACAGGCAGCTCTTCTCTTCAGGACAGGGAGGTGGCAAACGTGGCCACGCTAAGCAGAATCCTTCTACTTTTCCCTGCCGGCTCCCTCCTTCCCCTGGGCCATGACAACATACTTACTGGTATTTCTCCAGTGCTGCGTACAGAGCCGCCCAGAGGGCCTGCGTGGAGCAGGGGATAACCGAGGCCAGGGCCTCCCAGTACTCGGAGTCCTTGGAGCTATCTCGCGCTTCCTTCAGCAACTTCCCAGGCGCCTGAGGGTCCCTGACGGGGAAAGGCACTGGCACCATCGCCTCGGCTGGCACCACCCAGGCCTCCACGCAGTGGGAACAGGCTGCCTCACACACTCTCTGCTTCTCCACCTGTCACTTCCCCCTCTGCTATGCAAGCTTACCAGACTATGGCAGAGCCTCAAAGTGCACATGCTTCAGATTCTTGGTGCCCTGGCCACCTTTGTGACAGCACCCTCAGAGTCTCACCCACCCTCCTTCTCTCAGTTTACCTCACTGGCTTTACAGCTCATTACTATGCCCATTTCTTTCACTAATACACCTAAATCAACTCTTGGTCATCTCCTCTCCATCCCCTCTAAGATATCATCCCCTCCACCTGGACAAACCTTCTCAGAGCTCCCCTGTACCCAGCTCCCTGCCACCAAAGCGGCTTTTAAGTGCAAGTCTGATAATCGTGGCTTCCCACCCCTGCTTGACATCCTTCTCTGGCTCTGGTCCACCGGAGGGTAAAGACAAAAATCTTGGGCACATTGGGCAAGGCTCTCCAAGGTCTAGCCTGGCTCCCCCACCCACCCATCCCACTTCCCAGACCCTTGCCACTAGCCACACTTCTCTGTCATGATTCTTGTATACACCAGGCTTTTCCCCGCACTGTGACATCCTGACATGCCCTTTCTCCCACTTTATCCACCTAGGAAAACTCAGTGCTGGCATCATTTTCTCCAAAAGCCCTCTCTGATGTGCCAAAGAGAGTTGTCCACTTCCTTCTCTAAACAATGTGACACTTTGTATAGGCCGTGACCATTGTTCTGATCACCAGGTCAGGGCCTACACACAGCAGACCCCAATAAATGTTTGTTGAATGAATGAATGATGAATGAGAATACATAAAGCACTTGTACACCCATTTCTTTCATTATGATGTCCACTCTAGCCTCTTTCCGGGTGGCCCTTTACTCACCCCCAAGGTTCCTGCTCAACAGCCTCTTCTCTCGCACTCGCAACGGCTTGGCCCCCCATCCTATCCAGCTTTCCAGCTCTCAGGTAAGACCTCCAGCACCCCAGCTCACCTGGGCTTCTTCAGAGCCATGACAAAAGCCTCCAGGATCTTGAGGACATCATTGGGGTGGATGAGAATGGGAGAAGCGGGGGTCTCCTTCCCTTCCTGCTCCCCTTCCACAAGGCTTTCCTCTGCTTCTCCCTCGAAGTCCCTATGCTCTGCTGGCTTGGCTGGTATCAGACTTGTTCGCTCCTGTAGGGGGTAAGAAATTCCAGGGATTGATCTGGAGAAAGGTGCAAGGGCAACTGTGGGTTGGGGGTACACAAGCATGAGTCTGTGAAGACCAACAGGAAAAGGAAAAAAACAAGAGAAAAGTCTACAGGAAATCACAGACATTATAGAAAAAATGCAGAAAGAGACATTTACCCAAGGGGAGAAACAGTGAGGACAAAGAGGGGGAAGAAGGGGATTGGGGCCAGGGAGGGGCACACAAGGCACTTGAAAACAATGATGATGTCCTCTTACTAAGCTGGGTATTCATTTTATTGATATCATAAAGCTTACATGATATAAATATCCTTTTGAATCTTAATACAAACTAAAGTTTATTTTAATCTTTAAATCTTAAAAAGACTTCCTCCTACTCCTGTCTCTCATTTCATCCAGTTTCCTTCTACTGAAAAACCAATGTTATCAGTTTATGTATCCTTCCAAAGAAATATTATGTCCACACACTTTTCCTTCTCATTTTTGCATAAATGATATGATACTAAATACATAGTTCTGCACTTGGTTTCTTCACATACCAACAAACCTCAGAGATCGTTCACATAGGTACATAAAGAACTTCTTTGTTCTTTTTTATAGTTGCATAGTATTCCATTATATAGCTTCACCATATATTACTTAATTCTTTAATAATGGAGATTTAGGTTGTTTCCAATCCTCTGTTATTCCAAACAATGCTGCTATGAATAAGCTACAATAAACATATAGTTTCAAATGTACTGAGACATAGCTATAGAATAAAATCTTAGAAGAAGAATCGCAGGGTAAAGTAATTTTGTACATGGTGTTGAAATTGACACTGCCAAACTGCCCTCTACAACAATTTACACTCACACCAGCAACTTATGGAGTGCAATCCATACCAATCCTTTTTATGTGTTATCAAACATGCAGATTTTTGCCAAACTGACAGGTGAAATTGAATTTGGACATTGCTCTTATTACAAGAAAGCCTGATTATCTTTTCATATGTTTAAGAGTTACTGCCTCTTCTAGGAGGTGTTTGTTCATATCCCTTCTCTGTTCCATTGAGGTGTTGGTCTTTTTCTTATTGGTTTATGGGAGGTCTTTATATATTAAGGAAATTAACTCTTAACTGTGATATGAGTTAAAAATATTTTCCCCCAGCTGTTATCTGTATCTTAACATTGCTTATAATGATTTTTGCCCTACAGAATATTTTTTTAATGTAGTCAAATATATCTTCTTTTTCCTTTATGGCTTCTGGGTTTTGTCCACTCAGCCAATTCTTTTTGGAAGCATATCAGGATACCCACTATAGGGCTAACAATACTAAAAACATTTTTTGAATTAATTTTTTAATCTTTAAGTTAAAAATTTATATTTTTAACATGACAACTTCTTCAGAAGAGTCAATTACAATCAAAATGGGCATTACAAATGGGCCTATTCTGCAGAAAAGTGTTACAGAACAATATATTCAGAAGTTGGCGGTCTCAGGCCTTAGAGCAGCCGAGGCTTGTCTTGAAGGAAAAGACCCCTTGGGCCTCAGTAAGAGAACAGCATGTCATCCCACCCATTCTTCCCATTGCACAGACAATATAATAATGATAAGGGAAATGCTGAGTTAGCTATCCCTGACATAAAACCCTCACTATTTCATCCTGAAGTATTATTCAAAGGCCGCAATGTCCTCCGGGGGCGTTCAGGAGAATTTCAAATGCTCCCTCTTAGGCATTCACCTTACCTGGCTGAAGGATGAATGATGAGCTCTGTATTTGAGGAAGAAGTTCACCAGTTTATACAAGTCATCCTCACTTTCAATTCCAAGGGCCTGAAGAAAAAAATAGAATGTGGTGTTCAAACACTACATCAAGTAGTCCCCAGCTCCAGGAGTTAGCGACCGTCAGCAGGAAGGCCTTCTTTGGACCTAAGAGCAGGGAGTTTGGCTCGTGCCCTTCAAGATCCCAGGCACCTGCCACGGCCCAGAGTGAGGACCCTGAACACTGCACAATGAGATTGGGGGCACACGCCAGGACAGAGACACTACGCTCAGAGTCAGGAACAGCTCCATATGGGTCTGGTGGGGTGAGAACACGGAAGAGTGCTGGGCACACATCTGAGTTCAGAGGTGTAGGGGAGAACCTACGATCTGAGAGCTGGGCCATGAGAGAGAAGCTAGTAGAGGAAGGGTCAGGGATGGGAGACATCTAAACAATTCTGAGGCCATTTTGTTGCATGGAGAGTAAGTAGAAGGAAGGACTGAGAGTGAGCCCAGGAAAGCCCTGGGAGACATGCGTCTACTCCCAGGACCAAGGCAATGTTGGAAGAACATAGGTGGCTGTCTTAGAATGAGGACCCCATCCCCTGCCCACTCAGCCCAGTGAGACTCACTGAGAAGATGGCATCCAACCTCAGCAGATAGCATTCGTTCTTCTCCAGAGGAAGGAGAAGGCTCAGCAGCTTGTTCTCTATGAGGAAACCCTGAGAAGCAGCAAGATGACATCTGCAGTCAGAAACAGGCTTCAGGAACGAGCACTAGGATAGAGCCTCCCTCGTGTACCTAACCAGGAATGACTCCACAGGCAAAATGCCCAGGGATGACACTGGGCAGTGGGGCTCCCAGAGGCAGGCCTTCTTAGGAGGCCTAAGAGTCATTCCCAGGGAGGAAGCCAATGCCCATCCTAGATTTAGTTCCCCCACCTCAGGGGCTGACTCACTGACTCATAGTGAGTTCCCCACAGCAGTCCAGGCCTGACCCAGTCACTGATTCCCACCCGCCCAATGTCACTTCACTCATACACAAGTACCCCAATATCCACAGAACGCTGTCTTGAGGAGAACTAGAGGCTGCTGGTCCCTGCTCCACCTCTTTCTCCCATCTCAGGACTGTATCTAAATAAACACCAGTTACATTTGGTGATGCCCCAACTTCTCGCTGAACCAGCTCCAACACAGTCTTTACAGCAAGTTCAGTGGGTCTTGTAACACAGTGCAGACCTCCAAAGCCGAGGACCCCACAGTAATCACAAACTGGGCTCCTGGAAAAAGTCCACATCAGTTGAGGCCACACTTCTTAGCAGGTGGGTTCACAGAGGTGAGACTGGTTCCCCTTCTCTCACAAAACGAGCATTTGTTCAAATTAGCCAAGGACTGTTGGCCAGCCTGGACCACGCCTTGCTGACCCACCCATCTGCCGGCTCAGTCAGCTCTGAGACACGGCCCATCTGTGAGTGCCCTGCAAAGTCTGGGGGTGTCCCTCAGCTCTAGTCCTGAGGGCCATGGCCCACCCAGAGTCGTCGGAAGCAGCACCAAGAGGTAAGGGCAAAAAGTTGGCAAAGCCACCCCTCATACTCTGCCACAGTCCCAGCCTGGCCTCACCGACTCATCGCACAGGAGCCTCAGGATCTTTCCGGTTGTTTTCGCGGACACTTGCTTGGGCAGCTCCAGGTAAGCCTCTGCTTCCGTAGCAGTCTCTTCCATGCCCTCCTCTTCTGCAGATGGGGCAAGGACGTAAGACAGAGAGGAACAGAAAAAGGAGATCATCTCTTGACCTTGTTGACTTGGAAAAACAGTCAAATGGCTTCCCCTGAGAAAATTTACCTCTTAAAAAGCCTCCTTACGGCACTATCAAGTCTGTTTAGCTGAAGAAAGCCCATTACATAGGAAAAACAGGGAGGCTGGGGGTCAGAACAAGGGACCATCTGGAGAATTCTGCCATTCTTGACCAGCCTTTAATGCCTCACTTTTACAAATTCCATCTACTTGGAAACATAATACTCAAAGTCCAGCTGTGACCAGGAGGTGGGCAGGAGAATGTGAACCTATTTATTCTTCTTTTAGAGATGAATCTAGCACATCTGCCATATGGTCTTTAAATCTGCTGCAGATTAGAAGCAGCCAACTAAGAGGTGGAAAGTGGCTCAGCAAGAACTGATGGCTGATGGCTGATTTCAAAGTTAAATTTTAAGCTGTTTAAATTTAATCTTAATTAAAATTGTAAAACGTTTTATACAATACATTTCTCATCAGAAGATAAGAATAAAAATCATGGTACTCTCCAGGTTTTACTAGTTGTTCAAAAGGTAAAACAGGATAACATATAGGAAAAGATTTTGAAAAGAATGAGGTATCAGATTGCTGGTGGGGATGGAAAATGGTACCTTTGCTATGGTGGAACATTCCTACTCCTAGGGATCTACCCCAACAACTCCCTAGCAAAAACGTGGAAACACAAATGCACAAAGCCTTTCATTGCAGCACTGTTTGTAACTGCAAAAACACAAACACACACCTGGAAATAACCTATCTGACCACCAACAGAGGACTGAATAAATTCTGGCACAGCCAGAGAAAAAAGAAATGAAGACTATTTCTTCTTACTACTATTACAGACTGATCTCCAGGATATACTGTAAGTGAAAGAAGCAGATAAAAGTATATGCTCTCATTTAGCTAAAAAAATGGGTTTATATAAATATATACACATATTGGCTTAAAATTTTAAAAAGTAATGGGAGGATAAATAATAAGTTTTTAAATAGGTACCTACGGGAGAGAGATGAAATAGGGTGGAGAGGACAAAATCTACACTTCTTTAAGTATACTTTGTCTTGTTCATTTGACTTTGGGAACGTGTAAATATTTTACATAAATTATAAAACAATTAAATTGTTAAAAAGCAAACCCTAACAATCAAAAGCAGAAGACCTAAATAACTACACAGTAACTATTTCAAATGACTTTGAAAGCCAGCGATCTATCGGTCTGTACATCCCTGATGGAATATATCCTAGGAGCAAACAGAACTGTGAAAATGTTTTAACTATTTTTAGTAAGCATTTGTTAGTGGTAAGGTTGATATTTTACTCTGAGACTGTTCTATGGTATTGTGGGAAAAGCAATGAGTAATTATTTTGGAGTCATTGAGTACCAAGATTTTCAAGTTAAGAGAAAGGAGATAGATTTTGATAGGGTTAAGTAAAAATCCTGGTGTTCCGATGATTAGGAAATATTAAGATAAACACATGATTTATTATATCTTTAAAATATAATCCTATACCCTAAGCTTGACCACAGAGAAGCCTAGAAACAATGACCAATCCAAAACAATGAGTACTCCAGCACCCAGACTATGGTTTCAACATACCATTCCCTGCTTAAAAGGATCAAATCTCCTTGGAGAAATAGCTAACTGCAGACTTGAAGCAGGAAATGTATAATGTAAGCCTAGAACATCTGGTCTCTCTGAAAAGCCAGGAAGCTATCAAAGACTACTGAGGCTGTGTCAACATGACCCAGAGGCCAAGATGAAGAGACGCCCGCTGGCCAAACAGGGATAATTTGAGCAGCAGTAAGAAAAACTACAGTTAATCAAAACACATCAAATTTGCTTAAATCCATGTGTTCATAATGATACTTGTTTATGAAACATCACTGATCACCTTTGGAAGATGCTAGAGAACCAACCCATGTATTCTGAAAGCTGGTAAATAGGGAAATAATAAGCATCTACCGTGCTTTTCCTGTATAAACTGTATCAAACAGCTGATGAGGGGAAGAGGCTCTTTTCAGAAGTGTTACAACTAATAAATGAAGACATAATGGTAGAATTTAGAATATCACCATTCTGTAATCCCCAAGGCAATCAATGGATTTGAGACAATGACTATCAATGGCTGCTAGCACCACAGAAAGAGAGACAACCTGACAGTTTATCCCAGTGGAGGGACACAACAGCATACTTAGTAAAATTGAATTGAAACTAAGTCTGATCAGGCTTCTAGATTAACTACCAGTCTATAATCCATGTCAACCAGCCATACTCAGTGGACCCCCTACAGCTACGAGACTTCTTCCCTCTCCGCTGGGCTTCAGTTTCCTTACCTGTAAAATGAATGGGTTAGCCTGATGTGCTCAGAGCTCTAAAACACAATGGCTCTGTTCTAGTCACCTGTTTGCAGCAGCACTTCTTCTAATATTTGGGTGGCAGACTTCTGCTGCTTCTGAGACACAGGCCCCACATTCTTCAGAAACCAGAAATCAGGTACTGTCCAGGGGAGCCCCAGATGCTGGGTATAGATGATCTTGTCTACATCAAAGGCTCTGCCTATCAGATCCTTTGCCTCCTCTTCATTCATCAGCCAAATCTCCTGAAACTGCTTGTCATCAATAAGAGCGAAATGCCTGTGAAGGAGAGTCACTGAGCATGGTCAACAGAGGCCAGGAGCTGGTCAGGGTCCCCTCAATTAGCAGCAGGGCAAGGACTAAGTGGCTGTGGTAATCCTGGGCTGTTAGCTCTTACCTATGAAAGACTGGAAGCCATCCCAACAGGTCTCAAGAAAAGGCAGGTGACATGCAAGTAAAGGGACAAGGAAGATAGCACAAGGAGTCTTTGGTGCCCCAGCCCAGCTTAAAAGAAGCTGACGATATCAGTGAAACCACTGCCACCACCAACTCCACGACCCCCCACCTCTATTCTAGAGTATGTGCCTTGGGACCCATGGCTGTAAGTACCTCATGGATTTCTGTAGCTCCTTGAATTGTATCACAAGGCGTTTGTAGTCTGAGGTTAGTGACAAGTTGTCCTCCTGAAACTGCTTTATCTGCTTGTTATACTTTAATCTCAGAGCATTAAGTATATCATGCAGGCTGGGTTAAAGAGAGCAGAAAAAAAGTGAGTCTGGAGAGGTGGAAAAAGATGGCAGTGTGAGAAGTGAGACAGAAACCTCCTCCCAACACCACATATAACACAAAAATACAGCAAATACAACTAATCTTGAAAGAGAGACCGGAAAGAAGACTACAACAGACAGCCTACATCTAGGGAAAAGAGAAGACCTCATGGAAAAGGGTAAAGTAACAAAGCCCCAATCCAGCAGGACCCAAATCTTCTCCCTCACCCCAGCTCACTGGTGGGAGGAAGAGAAATGGAGTGAGGAGGGAGTAGAAGCCCAGGACTGCTAAATACCCACCCCTGGAGATTTCCTCCAGGAGCACAAACCCACATTATATGGTACTCTGCAGATTAGTGGTGTTGGAAAGCAAAGACAGGCAGCATACTCAGAGAGACTGAGATTCCAGCCACTTGTGGAGAAGAGGTACCCACAATCAGCTGCTCTGGGACCACACAAAGGTGAGCATTTTGAAAGACTTCCCAACAGTGAGAGGGCTGCTAAATGGCAAGGATTACACAGAGCTTGCTGCTCAGGAGGAAGGACAGGTGGACAAAATCGTCATGGCACACCCAGCCCAGCTGATTGGGAACTTTCAGGACCTTCAGGTGCTCCATTCCCCCGGCTGGCAACACAGTGCCGAGGCTCCCCACTGCAATATGCAGCCTGCCATTCCTTCTTCCTGGCCCACACCAGTTTGCAGACCTGCTGCCCCTGCCATTGCTCAAGGCCAGCTGGAGGGTGGCCCCACCTATAGCAGCTACAAGGGCTTAAAGCAGAGGCTCCTACCTGCGCACTTAGCCCAATGGCCCTGGAAGTGGAGGCAGGCACTGCAGCAGGGAAACAGGAAAGAGCTCTTTCCTCCCAGCAGGCACTGGTGCCACTTGCCTATGACCCCTGCCATCACTCCAGGTGCTGGGCAGCTCCAGAGAGTAGAACTTCTGGGCACTAGAGGGTACTGCCTACACAAAGTTATTATTCCATAGTAATCATTAGAAATATGAAATGACAAACCAAAATTCCCTCAAAAACCACAAAGAGCGCTAATTGAAACTGAAATCACCAATCTTCTTGATAACAATTTCAAAATAAAAACCATAAGCATGCTCATGGAGCTACAGAAAAATATTCAAGATCTCAGGGAAGACTTCAAGAAACAGATAGAAACTTTAAAAAATACAATATCTGAAATGAAACATACACTGGAGGAATTTAAAAGCAGATTAGATGACATAGAGGAGATGGTAAATGAAATGGAAATTGGAGAACAGGAATACAGAGAAGCTGAGGCACAAAGAGAAAAGAGTATCTCTAGGAATGAAAGAATAATGAGGACTGTGCAACTCCAAATGGAACAATATTCACATTATAGGAAGTAACAGAAGAAAAAGAAAGAGAAAAAGGAATAGAAAGTCTCTTTGAGGAAATAATTGCTGAAAACTCCCCCAATCTGGGGAAGGAAAGTCTCTCAGCCCATGGAAGTGCACAAATATCCCAACACAAGGGACCCAAGGAAGACAACACCAAGACATGTAATAATTAAAATGGCAAAGATCAAGGACAAGTAGAGAGTATTAAAAATAGCCAGAAAGAGAAAAAAGATCACATACAAAGGAAAACCCATCAGGCTATCATCAGACTTCTCAGCAGAAACCTTACAGGCCAGAAGGGAGTGGCATGAATATATTTAATGCAATGAAACAGAAGGGCCTCCAACCAAGAATACTCTACCCAGCAAGATTATCATTCAAATTTAAAGCAGGGATTAAACAATTGCCAGATAAGTAAAAGTTGAGGGGATTTACCTCCCACAAATCATCTCTATAGTGATTTTAAAGGGACTGCTGTCGATGGAAGTGCTCCTAAGGCTAAATAGCTGTCACCAGAGAAAATAAAACCACAGTGAAGAAAGTAGACCGATTAATTACTAAACAAATGCAAAATTAAATCAACTACCCACAAAGTCAGTCAAGGAATACACAAAGAGTACAGAATATGATACCTAATATATAAAGAGTGGAGGAGGAAGAAAAAGAAGGAATTAAAAAAAATCTTTAGATTGTGTTTGAAATAGCATAATAAGTGAGTTAAATTAGATTGTTAGATAGTAAAGAAGCTGACCTTGAACCTTTGGTAACCACAAATCTAAAGCCGGCAATGGCAATCAGTACATATCTATCAGTAATCACCCTAAATGTAAATGGACTGAATGCATCAATCAAAAGACACAGAGTTATAGAATGGATAAAAAAAACAAGACCTATCTATATGCTGCCTACAAGAGACTCACTTCAAACCTAAAGACATAACACAGACTAGAAGTGAAGGTACGGAAAAAAATATTTCATGCAAATAATATGGAGAAAAAAGAATGAGTTACAGTACTTGTATCAGACAAAGTCGACTTCAAAACAAAGAAAGTAACAAGAGACAAAGAAGGACATTACACAATGATAAAGGGGTCAGTCTAACAAAAGGATACAACCATTATAAATATCTACGCACCCTACATATGTGAAACAAATACTAACAGAATAAAAGGGCAAAACAGAATGCAAAGCATTCATTGTAGAAGACTTCAACACACCACTCACAAAAGGACAAATCAACCAGACAGAAAATAAGTAAGGAGACAGAGGCACCAAACAACACATTAGAACAGATGGACCTAACAGACATCTACAGAAATCTCTACCCAAAGCAGCAGGATATACATTCTTCTCAAGTGCACATGGAACATTTTCAAGAATAGATCACATACTAGGACATCAAAATAGCCTCAGTACATTCAGAAGAATTAAAATTGTACCAATCAAATTCTCAGATGACAAAAGTATGAAACTAGAAATTAATTACACAAAGAAAAGAAAAAATCCCATAAACACATAGAGGCTTAACAACATACTCCCAAATAATCAATGGATCAATGAGCAAATAAAAAAGAGATTGAGCAATATATGGAGACAAATGAAAACAACCACTCAACACCCCAAAATCTATGGGACATAGCAAAGGCCATTCTAAGAGGGAAGTATATTGCAATACAGGTTTACCTCAAGAAAGAAGAACAATCCCAAATGAACAGTCTAAACTCACAATTAATGAAACTAGAAAAAGAAGAACAAATGAGGCCCAAAGTCAGTAGAAGTAGGGACATAATAAAGATTAGAGCAGAAATAAATAAAATTGAGAAGAATAAAACAAGAGAAAGAATCAATGAAAGCAGGAGCTGGTTCTTTGAGAAAATAAACAAAATAGATTACCCCCTAGCCTGACTTATCAAGAAAAAAAGAGAGACTACACACATAAACAGAATCAGAAATGAGAAAGGAAAAATCACTACAGACACCACAGAAATACAAAGAATTATTAGAGAATATTATGAAAAATCATATGCTAACAAATTGGATGAACTAGAAGAAATGGACAACTTTCTGGAAAATACAACCTTCCAAGACTGACCCAGGAAGAAACACAAAATATGAACAAACCAATTACCAGCAATGAAATTGATTTGGTAATCAAAAAACTACCTAAGAATAAAATCCCTGGACCAGATAGAGTCACCACTGAATTTTATCAAACATTTAGTGAAGACCTAATATCCATCCTCCTTAAAGTTTCCAAAAAGTAGAAGAGGAGGGAATACTTCCAAACTCATTCTATGAAGCCAGCATCACTCTAATACCAAAAGCAGACCACCACAAAAAAAGAAAATTACAGACCAATATCCCTGATTAACATAGATGCAAAAATCCTCAACAAATATTTGCTAACAAATATTAACAAACCAAATTCAAAAATACATCAAAAAGATCATCCATCATGATCAAGTAGGATTTATTCCAGGGATGCAAGAATAGCACAATATTCAAAAATCCATCAACATCATGCATCACATCAACAAAAAGAAGGACAAAATCACATGATCATCTCAATAGATGCTGAAAAAGCATCTGACAAAATTTAACATCCATTCATGATAAAAACTCTCAACAAAATGGGTATAGAGGGCAAGTACCTCAACATAATGAAGGCCATAAACGACAAACCCACAGCCAACATCATATTTAACAGCTGAAAGCTTTTCCTTTAAGATCAGGTAAAAGACAAGATGCCCAGTCTCCCCACTTTTATTCAACAGAGTACTGGAGGTCCTAGCCATGGCAATCAGACAATACAAAGAAATAAAAGGCATCCAGATTGGTAAGGAAGTAGTTAAACTGTCGCTATTTGCAGATGACATGACATTGTACATAAAGAACCCTAAAGAATCCACCCCAAGTCTACTAGAACTAATAACTAAACTCAGCAAAGTTGCAGGATATGAAATTAATACACAGAAATCTGTTGCATTCCTATATACTAATGATGAACTAGCAGAAAGAGAAATCAGGAAAACAATTCCATTTACAATTGCATCAAAAAGAATAAAATGCCTAGGAATAAACCTAACCAGGGAGGTAAAAGACCTATACCCTGAAAAC
This sequence comes from Manis pentadactyla, assembly GCF_030020395.1. Taxonomy (NCBI): domain Eukaryota; kingdom Metazoa; phylum Chordata; class Mammalia; order Pholidota; family Manidae; genus Manis; species Manis pentadactyla. Next base: position 215,478,448 of record NC_080020.1, read on the forward strand.
TACAAGACACTCATCAGAGAAATTAAAGATGACACCAAAAAACTGAAATACATCCCATGCTCATGGACAGGAAGAATTAATATTGTCAAAATAGCTATCCTGCCTAAAGCAATCTACAGATTCAATGCAATCCCTATCAAAATACCAACAGCATTCTTGAATGAGCTAGAACAAATAGTTCTAAAATTCATATGGAACTACAAAAAACTCCGAATAGCCAAAGCAATCCTGAGAAGGAAAAATAAAATGGGGGGGGGGGGATTATGCTCCCCAACTTCAAGCTCTACTACAAAGCCACAGTAATCAAAACAATTTGGTACTGGCACAAGAACAGACCCACAGATCAATGGAACAGAAAAGAGAGCCCAGATATAAACCCACACATATATGGCCAATTAATATACAATAAAGGAGTCATGGAGATACAACAGGGAAATGACAGCCTCTTCAACAACTGGTGTTGGCAAAACTGGAAACCTACATGTAAAAAAAATGAAACTGGATTATCGTCTAACTCCATACACAAAAGTAAACTCAAAATGGATCAAAGACCTGAATGTAAGTCATGAAAATATAAAACTCTTAGAAGAAAACATAGGCAAAAATCTCTTGAATATAAACATGAGCAACTTTTTCCTGAACACATCTCCTCGGGCAAGGGAAACAAAAGCAAAAATGAACAAATTGGACTACATCAAACTATAAAGCTTCTGTACAGCAAAAGACACCATCAGTAGAACAAAAAAGCATCCTACAATATGGGAGAATATATTCATAAACAACTTATCTGATAAGAGGTTAACATGCAAAATATATAAAGAACTCACACACCTCAATGTTCAAAAAGAAAAAAACCCAATGAAAAAAATGGGTGGAGGATATGAACAGATACTCCTCCAAAGAAGAAATTCAAATGGCCAACAGACACATGAAATAGATCCACATTGCTAATTATCAGTGAAATACAAGTTAAAACCTCACCGAGGTATCACCTCACACCAGTTAGGAGGGCCAACATCCAAAAGACATGGTAATGTAAATCAGTTCAACCATTGTGGAAAGCAATACGGAGGTTCCTCAAAAAACTAAAAATAGAAATACCATTTGATCCAGGAATCCCACTCCTTGGAATTTACCTAAAGAATACAACTTCTCAGATTCAAAAAGACATATGCACCCCTATGATTATCGCAACACTATTTACAATAGCCAAGATATGGAAGCAACCTAAGTGTCCATCAATAGATGGATGGATAAAGATGTGGTACATATACACAATGGAATACTATTCAGCCATAAGAAAGGAACAAACCTCACCATTTGCAACAACATGGATGGAGCTGGAGGATATTATGCTCAGCGAAATAAGCCAGGAGGAGAAAGATAAGTGCCAAATGATTTCCCTCATTTGTGGAGTATAACAATGAAGCAAAACTGAAGGAACAAAAATAGCAGCAGACCCACAGACTCCAAGAAGGCACTAGTGGTTAACAAAGGTGAGGGGTGTGGGAGGGCAGGTGGGGAGGGAGGGAGAAGGGGATGGAGGGGTATTATGTTTAGTACACATGGTGTGGGGGATCACAGGGAAGACAGTGTAGCACAAAGAAGGCAAATAGTGAAACTGTGGCATCTAACTACACTGATGGACAGTGACTGCATTGGGGTATGGGTGGGGACTTGATAACATGGGTAAATGTAGTAACCACATTGTTTTTTCATGTGAAACCTTCATAAGAGTGTATATCAATAATACCTTAATAAAAAAAAATTTTTAAGTGAGTCTGCAGCTGAATAGAAGGCGTGATGTATGTTCCTCTCATCTACTTTGCTCAGCTCTACAAAACCAGAATCAGATTTGTGGAAGGACAGAAAACCCTCCCATATAGTCCAAAACACAGCTGTGACTGTGAGCAAGGAAAGGAAGGCAACAGGAAGTGATGGGACTGCCCAGAACTAAATTCATTCAAAACAGTCTCCCGCTTGTGAATGTGACTGGACTTTCCTCAATGCACCATTGGTCATAATGCCCATATCTAATGTCAACCTCACATACTTACATAACATATCTCAACAAGTTCACTGTCATAATTTGGATGTTCATTTCACCTCTGAAAACAAGGAAAATAATAAACCTTCTTATAGCCACATGTCTATGAGACACAAGTCCTCCATTGTCAAAGAGCTAATATTAGTAACAAGTCCAAAAACTCATTCATTCATTCGCTCATTCACTTATCAATCAATCAATATGAAAGGTCTCTTTTGTGCCAAGGATATGTTTGAATACAAGGCACTATCAGTCTACTCAGAAACAAGGACAAACATTAACTACCATAGAGTATGAAAAATAGTCTACAAGAGTTTTGCACAGGATGCCCAGGGAGCCCAGAGGTGGGGCACCAGATTTACCCTGGCGTGCAGGAGAGGAGAGAAGAGTGGTCAGAGGTTCCACTACAGTGAGAGACTGTTACAACCTGGCCAGTGGCACTGTGAATCCAGGCATGCCATGGCTCCCCATCTCACTGCTAAAAGGAGCTATGTGAATGTAAAACTTCTCGGGAAACATGCATGGCAGGCACAGCTTTTAGACCCAGGACCCTATTTCAGACTTCAAACTACTGAAGAGGTGTCTTATGTCAGTGCCACTGGAATAGAGTTTAAAGGCCTACATATTTTAAGTTTAAAAATTCTAAAAATAAATTTTTCCTCCTAAGCATTATTCTGAAATAATCAGAAAGTCCCCAAAACACATTCATCATTCATATTTTTGTCCTCAATAAAATGAAAAAATTATTTGACTTTTAGTAATACTTGATCTCAGATCAAAAATATCATTAGATTAACTATCATGCAGGCTCAGTTAGAGGGGAAAAAAAGTGAGTCTGCAGCTGAATAAAAACTCATAAAAAATAAATCTCTAATTCATTTTCTTAACTGCAGTATTCTAAGAGACTTTCCATATATAGGTGTAAAACAACCTTTTTTTTAATTGTCATCCTGAAATATTTTTTTTCAGCATCATTTAGTACAAAAGTTCCTATGTCTATCTCGTTACAGAAGCTAATATAACAAAAATAAACTCCAGATGCGTACTGAAGGTCATCAGGGCAAGGGAGCGAGACAGGGTGTGGAAGGGAGAGGATGGTTGCCAGGGGAAGCTCAACAAAACATGAAGACCAGTGACTGGCTGGAAGCTAGAGAAGGGGAGAGGAGGAGGATGGGAAAGCCAGAGGGCCAGGAAGTCTGGCTTCAGAACTCCACTCTGGCAACAGCAGTGACCCTCCAAGCTGCAACAGAGTGGCAGTTCAGATAAAGCAAGGAGGTAAGGTCAGGATTAGGGATGTGAGATTGGTAGCCATCAACAAAGAGGTGATATCCAAAGCCAAGAGACTGATGCAGCAGGTGGATGGAATAAAAATAAAAAGGAAGGGAGAAGTCAAGATGGCGGCATGAGTAGAGCAGTGGAAATCTCCTCCCAAAACCATATATATTTTTGAAAATACAACAAATACAACTATTCCTAAAAGAGACACCAGAAGATACAGGATAACAGCCAGGCTACATCTACACCTGTGAGAACCCAGCGCCCCATGAAGGGGGTAAGATACAAGCCGTGGCCCGGGGGGACCCAAGTGCGCCCCTCACCCCAGCTCCCGATGGGAGGAGAGGAGTCAGAGCAGGGAGGGAGAGGGAGCCCAGGACTGCTAAACACCCAGCCTTAGCCATCCACACTGGGAGCGCAGACATACAGGGCATGGTGTGCTGGATACTAGGAAAACGGAACAGTAAAACCTGCGACCAGGCCCCTGCAGTCGGCGCCCCTGGGACAAAAGAAAAGCGAGTGCTTTTTGAAAGTCTTAAAGAGACAGGGACCCCACAGCTGGACGGAAGCGTCCCAGGGCACTTAGCCCAGCAGCTGGGAATCCCGGGGAACTCTGGGCGCCCTAAGCCCCTGAGCGACAGGGCAGCTCTGAGGCCCCTCACAGCAATAAACAGACTCCCGCCCATTCCCCCTCTGGCACTGCCCCGCCATAGTAGCAGCAGCCTGACAGTGGCCACACCCACAACAACCACGCGGAGCTTAACTCCACAGCAGCCCAGGCAAGAATCAGAGACTCCGTCTGCGTGCAGCTGCCCAGCACAAGCCACTAGGGGTCGCCGTTCTCCTAGGAGAGGAAGGCCACAAACTAGCAAGAAGGGATGTTCTCCCGGCTGACACATGTGCCAACTCCCTACAACTACCTCTATTGCCTTGAAAAGGCAGAAGAATTTGATTCAGACCAGAATCACACAGACATCCTCCCCTGAGAGGGAACCTGGAGAGACAGACCTAACCAATCTTCCTGAAAAAGAATTCAAAATAAAGGTTATAACCATGCTGATGGAGCTGCAGAGAAAAATGCAAGAGCTAACGGATAACATTGGGAGGGAGAATACAGAAACAAAACAATCTCTGGAAGGACTTAAAAGCAGAATGGACGAGATGCAAGAGGCCATTAATGGAATAGAAACCAGAGAACAGGAGAGCATAGAAGCTGATGCAGAGAGAGATAAAAGGATCTCCAGAAATGAAACAATATTAAGAGAACTGTGTGACCAATCCAAAAGGAACAATATCCACGTTATAGGGGTACCAGAAGAAGAAAAGAAAGAAAAAGGGATAGAAAGTGTATTTAAAGAAATAATTGCTGAAAACTTCCCCAAATTGTGGGAGGAATAATCACTCAGACCACGGAAGCACACAGAACTCCCAACAGAAGGGATCCAAGGAGGACAACACCAAAACACATAATAATTAAAATGGCAAAGATCAAGGACAAGGACAGAGTTTTAAAGGCAGCTAGAGAGAGGAAAAAGGTCACCTACAAAGGAAAACCCATCAGGCTATCATCAGACTTCTCAACAGAAACCCTACAGGCCAGAAGAGAATGGCATGATATATTCAATGCAATGAAACAGAAGGGCCTTGAACCAAGGATACTGTATCCAGCACGATTATCATTCAAATATGAAGGAGGGATTAAACAATTCCCAGACAAGCAAAAGTTGAGGGAATTTGCCTCCAACAAACCACCTCTACAGGGTATTCTGGAGGGACTGCTCTAAATGGGAGCACTCCTAAGGCTAAGCAGATGTCACCAGAGAAAATAAAATCACAGCAAAGAAAGCAGACCAACCAAATACTAACTAAAGGCAAAAAATAAAACCAACTACTCACAAAAGCAGTCAAAGGAAACACAAAAGAGCATAGAATAAAACACCCAACATGTAAAGAATGGAGGAGGAGGAATAAGAAGGGAGAGAAATAAAGAAACATCAGACAGTGTTTATAATAGCTCAATAAGCAAGTTAAGTTAGACAGTAAGATAGTAAAGAAGCTAACCTTGAACCTTTGGTAACCACGAATCTAAAGCCTGCAATGGCAATAAGTACATATCTTTCAATAATCACCCTAAATGTAAATGGACTGAATGCACCAATCAAAAGACACAGAGTAATAGAAAAATAAAAAGGAAAGGGGTAAGATGCTTTCTGGAATATTTTAACAGGCAATAAAAAGCAGGACATCCAAAGGAACCAGACTATGAATAAACTGAGAAAGAAGTGACAACATCTCAGTCATAAAAAAAGAGGAGGAAAATTCTGAGATTCAGCATCCAGTAATAATAGGATGAAGCCTGAGGAAAAGCCATGGAGTTCGCCTGAAAGGCTGTCACTCACTACATTCTACAGAGGGAAGATTTGTCCAACTCTGGGGTCAGAGGTCAAATTATGTTAGAGGTCGGGGGAAGGGGCAAGTGATGAGGAAGGAAAAATGGCCACAAAAGCAAGGAGAGAGAAAAGAGCTTTCAGAGGAGCGGCATGGGGGTTTCTTAGGATAAAGGACACTGGTGAAAGTCTGAAGTCAGAGCCAGTGAAGAAGGGACAGCAGCAATGACACCACTCACCCTCCTGCCCTTTGGGTCAAACCCAAGCCCTGCCTCCTGTCTTGCCAACCTCCCTGTCCCACTCTGCAGTCTCTTCGTCAACCATGTAACTTGTTCATTCCTACCTCCTTGCCTTCATACCTGCCATTCCCAGCTCAGGCACTACGTACCCTGGAGTCTTCTTGTAATTCTTTTATGCCAATTCATGCCCTCCCTTCTCCACCATTTCATTGCTTTAGGAAGCCTTCCCAGACAACTCCTCAATGCACTGATTTGTGACTGTCATGGACAGTTCCCCATCTAGTATGGGGCCTATAGTGGGTTTTGCCCATAAATATTTTCCCCTAATGACTCATTTATCTCAGATCATCAGGCTTAAGACATCACCTCATTTATCTGTTACCTGTTAAATGTTATCATTTCCTGTTATAAGTAACTCTGAAACAGTCAAACTGGTATTTCTCCACACACCCAACATTTGTTCCAAAATGTACCATCAACCCACAGGTGGAAGAATTCATAAATAACAATAGGTTGTTTGGGCTTTGGGGGAAAGCCCCAAATGAGGATTAAACATGCTTAGTCTACTCTGAGCCTTAAGCCTCCCACAGTGGTCTGGAATTTAGAAAACAATTCTTAAAGGAAGAAAAGGAGGAGGGATGGACAGGAGACCACAGGAGAGCAGGGAAGGGGCAGGATGGGGAAGAAGTTCCCAGGGAAAGGCATCGCTCAGTAAGCCACAAGGAAGAGCAAGTGTCTGAACCAGTGTGGTATGTGTGTAGAAACATGTATCTCAGATTTCACTGGAAGACCAGAAATAAATAAGCTATATAAGTGGTTATTGCCTGTGTCCATTATATAAATAATTAAAATTTGGTTATATTTTTAGAGAGTAAGATGGGAAGACTAACCATATCAGACATTAAAACATATTCTAGTGCCCCAATAATTAGAACAGTGTGGTACTGGCACCTGAAAAGATAAAAGAGAGAAAGAAACAGAAAAGACCCAAATGTATATAGATATGAGGTAATAATGTTGTCACCTCCAATCAGTAAGGAATGGTATGAGGACAATCATTAGCCATCTGGGGAAAATTAAGAGTTGGATTCACACCTTGCACTATACACCAAGATAAAGTTCAAGTAGATCAAGTTTAAGTGTAAAAAATGAAACTTTATCAATGTATCACTGGAAAATGTGGGAGAATTTGAAATCTCAATGTGAAAGGAAGACATTCCTAATTATGAGTCAAAACCCAGAAGCCATAAAGGAGAATATTGACAAACTCAACAATGTGGAAGTTTAAAATATGTGCATTGCAAAAATCCACAAGCAAGGTCAAATAGCAAACTAGTTTAAAATATTTGCAATTCCTGTAGCAACAGGCTAATCTCCCTAATTAATATAGGAGTATCTAAAAACTGATGAGAAAAAGCCCAACAAGCCAGTGAAGAAGTAGACAGGGCATATTCATATATAATATGAATATTTTGTTATAAATTATTGATTAATATATTAATATATTCATGTAATATAATTCATAAAGAAGACAATACCAAGTGGCTCATACACATAGAAAACTATGTTCAATTTCTTGCACAAGAGAAATACAAAATAAAAATACACTGAGATGCCATTCCTCACACTACTGCACAAAATTCCAAGGCTGTGAGGAGTTAAGTATACTTGCATACATTGCTGTTGGGATCAAGATCGGTACAACCCCTAAGAACAAATTGGCAATCTGTCAAAATGCATTCATTACTCTAATCCATGGTTAATTCCTGCATCACTAGATCAACTGGATTATCGACAAGAAAATATAACGTGTCTCTGATTATAAGGCAATATGAAACACACACCCTAACTGTAAAATATTCTGGCCAAAAATGTGTGAATTGAATCCATTAAGTCTATAGCTATAACTTACAATTCACGGGAAATAGGGAGCCAGAGAAACAAGTAAATATAAACTATTTAAATCCAAAAAGTGGGACATTCTGTAAAATAACTGGCCCAGTCTTTTGAACAAAGAACTGCTTCTACCCCTCCACACACACATACATATATTTAGAAAAGATACAGTAAGTGTATACATATCATTTAAAAAGGAAGCTGGTAGGTGGAGAGGTAGGGGAATCTTGATGGTCAAGGAGACTTAAAGAACTTCATTTAACAACCTGATGCCAAGCCTGGTATTATCCAAAAAGCTCTCTTAGTAAGAGTTGGATACATTTTTAACAGTTTGAGCCCCGCAGAAGAGAGGAATACATACCCATCCCCATTTTCAGCACAGAAAGACCCAGGAGAAGATGCTCTGCATGCTGCCTTACCGATTGATCTTTCTCTTCTGCTGGGATTTGATCACTGTGCTCTCTTCGTCTCTCTTCTTTAGCACCTGGAAGTTGTACTCTAACTTCTCTTGGTTTAGCTGATAAGTGGCTTTCATCTGCTGAAGCTGTTGCTCAAGAATCTAAAGTTTTGAAAAAATAACACTAATTGTCACTGGTGAGTTTGTTATGCCTGAGGGTCCCTGACAGTTCATTCTGGAGTCAGGTCGGAGGAACCTGTAGGGACAAGAGCTTTCACCTCAATCATTAGAGGTCAATTAAAGGCTAACCAAAAAAACAATTCAAGAAATCATTCAACTGCAAGCTAAAGCCTACATACTTAAAGCCTAAAAGAGATCAGAGAGCCTTCAAACGCAGTCCCCCTGCTTCTCTGCCCCAGATCCTTTAGACAAAGCCCACTAGAAACACCATTAAAGTGAATACTGCCACCAGAAAACCTGCATGTCCTTACTCCGACCTTCTGATTCTCATGTTAGTGTTTAGCAAACAGTGTTCATTTTAGATGAGAATAGACCCTACCTTACTCCATGGATTTTCACTAGCTGTATTCATTCATTCAGCAAACACATGAGTGCTTAGTATACGTCAGATACTATTCTAGGTGCTGGGAAAATACTGGTAAAGAAGGCACAGTCCCGCCCTGTCTCGGAGACAGACAGATCAACAAGCGCTGGGGTTAAGAAGTAAGACAGGTGAGCCCTGAGGGCCAGGGCACGTGTTCCTGAAGGACGGCATCAGCATGTCTAACTGAGACCTGGAAAGTGACCAGGAGTTACTCAGGTGGACACCTGAAGGGAGAAAGCTCTAGAGAGCCAAGAGAGAGTGAGGTACTTTGGGAGAACCATGAGCTGTTTCAGATGTGAAGTATGGGGCAGGGAATGGTCAGAAGTGAGGCCAACAGAGCGGCAGGGCCTTACCAAGCTAGGGCTGTAAAATTAACCCTGGAGGCAAGGGAGGGCCACGAGGCAATAAGCAGGAGAGTGGAATGATTAGTCCAGGCAATGTAGAAAGATCACTCTGACAACTGGTGAAAAACAGCTTAGAGAGGACAAGGCCGGAGGAGGGCCAATACAGACAGGCTTGCTCCAGCTTTTCCTAAGTGGAAAAGTGGAAGTGCAGGAGCACAGGATGCAAGTTAAACATAATCTGACCTTGACAAGGCAGAGACACGACGGTGACATGCCACGTGGCACTCTTCTAAGCCTCCTTCCCATCTCCCTCCACTACTGCATACCCTTGCAAGGGATCAACAGAGGAAATTACTCCAGGCAGCTACCACTACCTGCTTCTGGGTCATCTGCAAGGAGATAACTGGCTAGGAGGTGATGCTGAGGAGAATAAAGGTGTTAACACATCACCATAGACTGAGTCATTTCCATATTCCATGTGGAATCCAGGGTCAAGTGCAGTTATCCAGGTGGTCCTGGTGAATCACCCTCTGCCCTGTACCGTTTTAGGGAAGGCCCAGAGTGTCTACTAAGGAAAAGGGCTCTTGGCAGCTCTTCCTGCACCCAAGGGTGTTAGTCAAGAGTATCTTACTGAACGATCCCAGAGATTTTTAAATCTCCATTGTGGGACGAGTATTTGGATGTGTCCTGCAGAACAGAAGCCTGCAATACCTATTCTTTAACAGGTGGTCAGTGGAGAACCATCTGGGTCACTGGGATGGCAGCTAATTGTACCTTTCAATTTCTGTACTTGCTGAGTCAAATTTTTATTTAGTTTTTCTAGTTATATGCTTTTACGTATAAATTTTCCTGGTCGTGAAATAATATTTACTCACTGTAGAAAATGAGGAAGTAGAGTAAAGGAGAAAGGAGAAAATATAGAAGAATGGGCAAGAAAAACTACCAAAAAAAAAGGCAATTTCTGTTGACATATTGACATGTTTCCTTCAAGTGTTCTTCACAAAGTTGAACTCAAACTGTAGCTACAACTTTTATTCTACTTTTCTCCCTTAATATTATAGCAACAGTTTTCTATGTTAGTAGTTTAACATAATTTTAATGGTGCCTAATATTTGTAAGTGTTATAATAATTTATCATATATGAAATATTTATATTTATTGTAATATTTTACCATTTCCCTACAATTGTACATTTATATTGTTTTAATAATTTTCAATATTACAAAATAATGCTGGGAACAATTATATACAAACCTTTTGGGTATTCTGTTTACTTCCTTAAAGTAGATTCTCAGAAGTAGAATTACTAGGTCGAAGGCTCTCAATGAATTGCACTCCAAAGAGCAATTTACAGTTTCCACCCCAACTCGCCTCGTGTGCAAGTGTCCACTTACCCCTCCACACCCTGCTAGCACGGAGCAGGCCAAGGAAGGGCAGGCCACAAACTCTAAGTGCAGGTCTGGCCCTTGGATAGGGCACTTGGGGCAGGGCAGGGGCTGCATTCATTTCTTCCTGAGCATGATTAAATTTAATTTCAAATTTTCTGACTTGAACCACATTCCAAAGGGCCTATGGGAGATGCTGACAGTACAGCCTCATTTCAAGTGCAGTTATCCAGGTGGTCCTGGTGAATCACCCTCTGCCCTGTACCGTTTTAGGGAAGGCCCAGAGTGTCTACTAAGGAAAAGGGCTCTTGGCAGCTCTTCCTGCAAATTGCAAGTTACAGCCCACCTTCAAATGAAACCAGCCCTGCTGCTTCGAATGTGACCAGCCCTGCACAGAAGGGAGGCCACTGGCCTATGAGGTAGCTTGGCACAAGGTCCAACAGAGAAGTTTCGTGTTGGATGGTGACCATCAGAGTTACAAATGCACACCCACAGAGGAGGGTCTCCACAGCTGCTCCGGGTTTGGAATGACAGTGAGTGGCTGTTCCAGTATTCCCTGGGATGGACTTATGGGAGAGCCCTGAGACCCACAGTGCCTGGGTGTCTGCTCTGATGATGTCCTTTTTTCTTCTCACAGCTTTGCAACAAGCCCCTATCACTAAGTCAGCATTTCCCAGATTTATTTGGCCATAGAACAGTTTTCATATTTATAATACAATGAGAGCCTGTGAGTTATAAATGCAAGCTCAATCACATAAATGTTCATGTGAGTTTCATTCTTATAGGCAAATTATTACATAACAACAACAACTGTATAATGGACTCCATATTTTTCATACATAATACTTCTTGAAAGGAAAAAAAAAGCACTGGCTCACCTTTTCTTTGTTAGTTTTGTGAAACCTAAACACAATTTACAAAACTCTGAACTGAAGTAATGAAGTCATGTTTTTTTTGTGTGTGACCTGAAAGAATGTACATCTGTGCTGATTTTATACACAAAACCAACCAACCAACCCTGTCACCTGATTGTCTTCATTTACATTTGTTTGCTTGGGCTCACCCTTAATATTTATTAGCCAATTCTATTTCATCTTGTGGAAAACTTCTGCCCCTGTTTTTTGCTAGAATATTCTTAGGGGACCAACACCTGGGCTCCATATGGGAACCATAGACTAGCAATTTCATATCCAGCCTACACTCCTGCTCACTCTTCTTTCCTGTCACTTACTCTCTTATATTATTTATGTAGCTTTTCCTTCCTGCATTTCTTTCCTTGCTTTCCTTCTTATTCAAAAGGCTCTAAGTTCCTGGTGGGCAAATGTTCTGCCTTGTTTATCTTTGTGCTTTGCACAATAAGTTCACAATATTTGTTAAATAAATAACTTGCATTTAATTTTTTGTGATTAATATTCTGGTATTAAAGTTAACAGCCCCTAAATTTGAATCAAGCCATTTTACAATTTTAAATAAGCATGTAGGGCCTAAAATAAAAACACTTGCTTCCTGCATCAAGAACTAAGTGTTTCCTATTTACAATAGCCAAGAATTGGAAGCAACCTAAATGTCCATCGATAGATGAATGGATAAAGAAGATGTGGTACATATACACAATGGAATACTACTCAGCCATAAGAAAAGGGCAAATCCAATCATTTGCAGCAACATGGATGGAGCTGGAGGGTATTATGCTCAGTGAAACAAGCTAAGCAGAGAAAGAGAAATACCAAATGATTTCACTTATCTGTGGAATATAAGAACAAAGGAAAAACTGAAGGAACAAAACAGCACCAGAATCACAGAACTCAAGAATGGACTAACAGGTACCAAAGGGAAAGGGACTGGGGAGGATGGGTGGATAGGGAGGGATAAGGGGGGGAGAAGTAGGGGGGTATTAAGATTAACATGCATGGGGGGTAGGAGAAAAGGGAGGGCTGTACAACACAGAGAAGGCAAGTAGTGATTCTACAACATTTTGCTATGCTGATGGACAGTGACTGTAAAGGGGTTTATAGGGGGGACCTGGTATAGGGGAGAGCCTAGTAAACATAATATTCATCATTTAAGTGTAGATTAGTGATACCAAAAACAAAGCAAAAAAAAAAAAAGGGCAGTTCCTGTGTGGTAACCTCCAATGAGTTCTACACAAGGGTATAAAGGGCATATAAAAGTGTAGGCAAAGGGTCTGTTTGCGTTTATACAGAAGATCAAAGCCTAATTGGGCTACCCCGAAAATGAACTAAGATACGATATGAAAGAGAACTTCCAACATCAGCACTCTCTGGAAGACTCATGCCAGAAGATGATCATCAAAAAACCCCAACAAAGATCCACGCACTGCTACAGCTGTAGATGCACCCATCCCACCAGCTCCTGGACTTGCCATGGGAATGAAGGAGATATCTAAGCTGGCCTGTGCATACAGTAAAACAACAAATTTGACTGGATCTATACTGTTGGAACTCAACCAAGAATTAGGAGAAGTGCAAATTGTAGCGCTCCAAAATCTTACAACTACAGACTATTTACTGTTAAAAGAACATAAGGGATGTGAACATTCCCCAGGAATGGGTTGTTTTAATTTGTCTGATTTCTCTCAGACTGTTCAAGTTGGACAATATCCACCATATCATAGATAAGTTTTCACAAATGCCTAAGTGCCTAACTGGTTTTCTTGGTTTCACTGGAGATGGCTGGTAATTACAGATATGCTTTGGTTATGTAACTGTACTCCTATTATGTTAATGTGTGTGCGCAATTTAAGTAGTAGCTTAAAACCTATACATGCTGAAGTTACTCTACAAGAAGATATGTCAAAGAAATAATCAATCTTCCCATGTTTTCTTCCGCCTGCTACTTCTATAGCTTTTCTTCTTCCTTCCTAATTACAACCCTTAAATAGAATTCGTGCCTCATATCAAATTTACCGAGTATCATAATTCTTCCAAGTGGTAAAGATACCTCAAGACAAATGCTGGGCATAGAAGCTACAGGGCATAAATATGCAAAGAAATAAAAAGCGAACCATTTCAAACAATAAGGCTTCTCTCTCACTTACCAACTTCACATTTCCCTGTATGGCCCCGGAAGATGACTGGTTAGCCAGAGACGGGTAAGATTCCTCAAGGGAGGAACAACCTAAGACGGGCACAGTCGCAGGGGGGTCATCAGGTGAGAAATTGGGGATCAACAGAGGTGAGGCTTAGAACCTCACCCCCCCGTTCTGAGAGAAATCTTCTGCATACGTGGATGTTTTATTGCCCTTGTCTAGCTTGGATTAACACATAGTCTACAGGCACACACCTGATCATCTACATTTGCTCTCTTACAACACTAAACTATGCTTTCTACCTTTATCTTGTATCTACCTACCACTTCAGCATTTTATTAAAAATAATAATAATAAAGAGAGAAATGTGGTATCCACATATAAATCAAGTATAAAAACCAAATGAGTATTCATATTTGAACTGACTGTTTAGAGTTCATAATGCATGAGCAAAACCGAAAGTTTCTGTGATGACTGCCCTTGTACTGTTCACTATGTAACTTATTCATTATGTAAGAATTTGTTCTCCATGTAAGAACTTGTTTGTTATGCCTCAGAAGATTGGAGACTGACGAAAATTAGGCTTGTGGTGGATTAATGATTGTGCATTGAGACTGACGAAAATTAGGCTTGGGGTGGATTAATGATTGTGCATTGAGCATTGACTCCCCTATACAGAATTTTATTGTCGTTAACAACCATTTGATCAATAAATATGAGAGATGTCCTCACAAAAAAAAAAAAAAAAAAAAAAAAAAGGACAGACTTCCAATGGTAAAATAAATAAGTAACCAGGATGTAATGTATAGCATAAGGAATATAGTCAAGATATTGTAACAGCTTGGTAGGGTGATAGCTGGAACCTAGAATTATGTATATAAATGTTTTATCACTGTGTTGTACACTTGAAACTAATGTAATGTAATGCTGTGCGTCAACTACCCTTCAATAAAAAATAATTATCTAAAAAAAAAAAAGAAAAAAAAGTGATTAAGGTAGTAAATATTACAGGGTATGTGGGGGGAACTTGGTAATATGGGTGGATGAAGTAACCACAATGTTGCTCAGGTGAAAACTTCATTGGATTGTATATAAATGGTTCCTTAATAAATTAATATATATATATATCAGACTCAAAAAAAAAAGAAAAAGAACTAAGTGTTTCTAGTAGTTTATTTTGGGGTGGTGGGTGGGCATGGTAAAATCCCTCTGGAGTTCATAATGTTTATAGCTTCTCTTTGCTCATTAATAATGTGGCCTTACTAGCAGTAAGCATTTGAAAAATAAACATTCTCTTTTTTTACTTCTTGTGCTTTACCCATCAAACGTGAAATCTGTTGTATTGGATACTTTGTATTTTTGTGTTTTGCAAAAATTTTAGTGCCCATTTTAGAACTGATACAGTGCTATGAATTAGTTAGGAAGAGCAAATTTGATGTGAGCTGCATGCTGCTTCTTCTTCACAAAAAATGATGCTATTTGAATTTAATGTCTAGTGAAAGTACACCTTAGAGGCACTATGATAAAGTTCAACCTATTAAAATATTTCACATATTGCAATACGGGTAATCCCTGAATTGATTATCTTTTCCTAGTTCAAGGATAGTGTAGTACTGCATACTCTTGGTTTCCATTCTAACACAGGAAAGAACTGTTATGCAGAGCGACTGCACACACTTTCCCCCTGGGTATCTCCATCCACCTGCCTCCCACATACCTGCTCTCTACCACCAGTCCATCCACACAGGGTGAGCCAGGAAAGCAGGTCTCCTAGGCTCTCTACCTCTGTCCCTCACCTCCCTAGTTTTACCTCACTCCTTACCCCCCCTTAATCTCCCCATGTCCCAGAATTTTTTTGCTTTGTTCAAACATTTGAAGACTTGTACAAGATGAGGTTCCACGCCTGCAACTCAACAGCAAAAAAATAAACTATCCACTAAAAAATGGGCAGAGGACCTGAACAGACATTTCTCCAAAGACCTACAGACAGCCAAAGCACATGAAAAGGTGCGCAACATCACTAATTATCAGGGAAATGCAAACCGAAACCACAGGGCTGTGGTGCTTCTCTCCCACAGCCTGCTACTGCTCCTAATTCTCATTTCCATGACGTTAATATGAGAAAGGTCCAGGAAAATTCTCTAGATTGGTAAAAATACTGTAGTCCAACGGGGTTTTTCATTTAACCTTGTTATATAAAGGTGTGGTCTACCTCACACCTGTTAGGATGGTTACTGTCAAAAAACAAAGGACACAAGCGTTAGCGAGGATGTGGAGGAAAGAGAGCCCTTGTACACTATTGGTGGGTATATAAATTTGTGCAGCTACTATGGAAACGATACGGAGGTTCCTCAAAAAACTGAAAATAGAATTCCCATTTGATTCAGTAATCTCACTTCTGGGTGTATATCCAAATGAATTAAAATCTGGGTCTTAAAGAAGTACCTGTCCAGCCACACTCATTGCAGCAGTATTCACAATAGCCACGCTACAGAAACAACACAAATGTCCAGTGATGGACTAAAGGATAAAGAAAATGTGGTCCAGGCATACAATGAAATATTAAAAAGAGGAGGAAATTCTGCCATTTGCAACAACAAAGATGAACCTGGAGGACATTATGCAAAGTCAAATAAGCCAGACACAGAAGGACAAATACTGCCTGATCTCACTTACATGTGGGACCTAAAATAGTCAACCTCATGGAAGCAAAGGGCAGCATTTGCTACCAGGAGCTGCCAGGGGCTGGTGGGGGGGGAAGAGGGAGGTGTTGGTCAAAGGGTGCAAAGTTTCAGTTGTATAGGATGAATAAGTTCTGGAGATCGACTGTACAGCAGAGGGCCTATGATTAACAATGCTATATTATATACTTAAAAATCTGCTAAGAGGGTAGATCTCACAGTAAGTGCTCTTATCACAAAAGGAAAAACAAAAACCAAAACAACAAATAAAGGGATATGACTATTTTCCTGTTTGCAGCCAACAGTGTTTAGCCATGTCATGTAAGTTATCACAGAACCAAGATGCCTTAAGCAAGCCTAACAATAGCCATTGTCATTAAAGCATAATGTCTACTGCCCACATGAGTGGGGCTGCTCTCCCGCAGACTGTGGCTGTTCTTTGCCAGTAATTCTCATTTCCATGGCGTTAATATGAGAAAGGCCCAGGAAAACTCTCCAGATTAGTAAAAATATTGTAGTCCAGTGGGGTTTTTCATTTTACCTTGTTATATAAAGCTACAAGAAGATTAAGAACTGAAATCCTACCAAAGGCTTTGTGGAAAGTTTTAATCTAACATGTTTTCCTAGGTAAAGCCTGAAATGAATAGACCAGGTTTGAATATTAAGATGCAGTTACATTACATCTAAATGTAAGTAGAGATGAATTTTTTTAAGCGATGTTGAAATACAGAATTCTAGACTTGGAATAGTACTTCAGAAAGTAGAAAATCTAACTTCCTTCCCACTGCAAGAATCCTTCTTCAACACTGCAGACAGACAGTCTGTCTTTGAGTACTTTGAGGTAAGGGACTCCTTGTTTTGTGGAATGGCCTTTTCGGTATTGGATAGTTCTATCAGCAGGTTCTTTCTGCTGGTGAGTCAGAATCTTCTCAGTGCAATATCCAACCATCAGTTTGGAATAAAAGAATATAGGCTACTGAGCCAGAAAGAACTGGGTTTGAATCCAGGGCTTACCATGTATGTATTAGATAAACAGCCTTGTCTCTGAGCCTCAGTTTCTAGCATGTTATTAAAATGCTGTTAGTGATTTCTCCCTTCAGTGTTCATGTGAGGACTAGAGATACCGTATGTGAAGCACCTGGAATATGACAGATACTCATTAGATGGTGGCTGTCCCAGAACTGGCCCTCTGATGCAGCTAACTTGCCCTTGGGCTATTTTCCCTTTGCTCAGCTAAAATGCACAATTTTCTCGATGTTTCCTCACATGTCATGGCTTCCAGACCCCTCCTGGCCTCTTGGCAGTTCTCCTTTGGTTATTAAAGAAAGCATGCTTCCACATGTATCTTGTACATGAGCTCCTTCAGACATGATCATTTAAAAGAAATCAAATAATTAATCAATACTTGTTGGATGGACTAAGTCTAGACCATTATGGGCAGTCATGGAGGTGGGAACTCTCACAGGAGCCCTCCACTGGCTCTGCCACCCAGGCACCCCCCTGGGGAACAGGTCACACCTGCACATCCTGCTCCAGCTTGACTTTGATCGTGTTGTACTCTTCACAGTCCCGTATCCTCTGCCTGTCGAGCTGCTTCCCATAGTCCTCTACTTTCTCTATGCGGTTCATGAGATACTCTAGCTGAAGGCACAGGAAGACAAAGGGAAACAGGTCCTGTCCCTCCCCAACCCAACCCTCCAGATGGCCTGCTAAGTGGGCCACAGGGGAGGAACTCAGAGTGCCATGGCTCTGCAGGGAGTTTGTTGGGCCTCAGAAGGCCCTGCGCCCCAAGGCTTTGTATTGCTCAACAGGGTCCTTGCTCCAAAAGGAATCCTCCATCAGGAAACTGAGCACAGACCCTGCGGTCAGACATTTGTGCTTCCTGAGAAAACCTGCTGGGTCTCAGTCGAGTTATTTCTTTGCTCTTTATGTCTCTGAAATAAAGCAATGACCCCATGCCCTTTAAAGAAGTGTCTTCAAATATCTTCTTGGGCCACAAATATTCACGGCTGGGGAAGATGCCCAGGAAACAAAGGAGAGAGTCACAGGACCACAGAAATCAGAGCAAGATGCAAAGGTGGTACCCACACCACCATCTGCAATGCCATACTGACTGACCATGGCATGATGTAATGAATGTCCATCATGGCAACCCTCCCCAAGATACATAAAGCCCAGCAAATTCAGTCACAGCAGAAATCACCCCAGACTCCACAGACCACCCTTGACTCACCCCCACCCCTTCCTCCCCTGCCACCCCTTTACCTCCTTGGCATTGTGAGCCTCCAGTGCCCGCTCCCACTTCTTCTTATTACCAGCCAGCAGCTCTTGTCGTTCCACCTCAAATGCTTTCTACAACCAAGGAAAAGGGCTCTTGTGTCTGTTTTGATTAGACAGGCCCCACAGTATCAAAGAGGCCTTAGATAACAGCTCAAGTGCCAAGTCACCAACCACAGAGACAAAGTCAAATCCAAATGCAGATCTGCCACATTTCATGCAAACAAATGACTCTGGAAGGAGTTGCATAGAAATTAGGTGTTATGAAGCCTGTACTTCATTTAAATTTAGAGAGGAACTAAGCCAACTGTCCTGTGGCTTAGTCAATATCAGAGGCAAGGAGCTGGAGGAAGGCCAGTGTCCTTATTGGCAGTCACAGGGAGAACTGTGGCCTATAATTCAACCATGACTAGGGCTGGTATATTGCTATGGTTGGGGTCCCCGTGCAGCCAAGGCAGCATGGAGCTCATGAGGGGTAGGCCTGGGATGCAGAAATGAGTCTACAACAATCCAAAGAGAAAGTTCTCCACCCTCTTGGCTCTCTTCCATTTTGGAAAGACCTTTTTCTCAATCTTAATCTTTAGCATTTCGTTTTAATTTAAAATATCAATTCCTAAAACCTGTCTGGCACTCCTCTTTCCCATCCCCCATCCCTGACTGCATTAAATAAATCAAACAAATGATGGTTATGGAGCACTCACTCCTCCACTCCTCTCAGCCTTACCCAGTTCTATTTTCTTTCAAAGCACTGACCACCATCTGTCAAATTATGTATAAAATAATGTATCTGTTCATTGTCTAGCTGTCTCCTACTAGAATATAAGCCCCATCGAGGACTCTGTTTGGTTCATGGCTATACCCCCAGCTCCTGGTACAGTGCCTGGCATATAGTGGGCACTTGACAAACGTTTCTTGAATGAGTGAATGAATAAACAAGTTAATGAACCCCTAGAGCACAGAAATCAGAGGATGGAGCCTTCTGGAACCCTCCTTAGACAGGGAGGACAGGCAGACCCAGACCCCTCCCAGAGGCCTCCCGACAGCAGAGCACAGTTCTTTGACACCGTTACCTCAATGTGGTGGAGCTCCTGACGGAAGGTTTTCATCAAGCTCTTCACTTGTTCTTCCATCCTCTCCAGGAGCAGGCAGATGTCATCTGACTGTTTCTTCAGATCCTTTACATACTGGTCATCCTTTGTTTTTAACTCCTAGAAAAGAGCATGGCAAAGGTTGGTCCAGGAAGCAAGAGGGCAAGCACCTCCCCTGGGACCCCTCTCATCAGTGCCTGGGCACACTAGGAATTCCACGTGTGCAAAGTGAAAGTGGCTTCAGCAGAGACTGAGGAGGCCTGGGAGAGAGCGCCGGCAGATGGAGTCGGGTGGGCACGGCTCGGGAGCAAAGCCTTTAGAGCAGCTCAGGATCAAACTCTCAGTTAGTACTTGCTGCAAATTTCCCTGCAAGGTCCCAGAAGGCCTGGGGGGCAGGGAGGCCAGGGTTGGGGCCCCAGCTGAGCAATTAATGTTCAGATTCCATCATGGGAACATACCTAATGCAGACTAAGTTCCATTCCTTAATTAAAACAAAATCTAAAATAGCATATGCTATGAAAATACATCTTTTAAGACAGCCAATAATCCAAAATCACGACAAAGCCTTTTCTTCTGATTAAAAGGTTATCATCTGATTTGTGCAGCATTCTGAGTAATGATGCCAGGCCTCCACATTTTTTTCACTAAGGAAAAGCACACCAGTAACCAGATTACACTCCAGCCACGTACCGTGTGGCCGGCCTGGCCGCCCACTCTTACCTGCTGCAACTCGCTGATGAGCTTGTTCTTATCTTCTATTAGCCCCGCGCAGTGCACCTGCTGGGCACTGAGCATGTCCCACAGGTCCTGGGGAATTCTCTTCAGTTTGCCCTCCGCCCATTTCATGGTGATCTCATCAAATTTGTCCTGACTGCTCTTGACTTCGTTCTCCAGCTTTTCGAGTCTGCAAATACAAACAGGCTGGCCATGCCTGCCCAGGGCCAGGTGCTGCCTCCCGCTAGAACATGCCAGCTCGCAGGTGTGTCAGTAACACAAGGACTGGGCACCAAGCACTGCCTCCACGTGTGCCCACGCAAAAGCAAACCAGGGTCTGAGAAATCTTTTATTTAATGCTTAGCTAAAGCAACTGAGACCAAAAACAGACCAGCATTAAAGCTATACATACATACATTTATATACACACACACACACACATATGGATCAGAGTCAGTGTGTCACATACTTCTGAGTAAGATGGTGACATACAGTAGTTAAACACTTGGTCACTGGAGTCACATAGCTTGTGTCCAATCCTGACTTTGCAACCAACTGCCTCTCAACTTTAGGTAAGTTGCTTAACCTAAGCAAGCCCCATTTTTCCCATCTGTAAAATGGAGAGGATAAGAAATATGGCTGCTGTCAGGATTAAATAAGATGATACTCAGCACAGCAGTCACTGAACAACGGGAACTTGTATTCTTATTTTTTATTATCAACATGACCTCAAGTGTCTGGCCATTCCTCCCAAGTTAACAATAAATGACCAGAGGAATGTACAAATAAGGAAACCCAACCATTAGCAAAGGAAAATAGAGAAGGCCTTTCCAAAAATTCCAAAGAAACTCTGGGGTGTCGTGTACTGAGGACAGGACCAGACTGAAGGAAGGCCCTGGGCTGAGACATGAGGCCCCTCCAGGGAGCCACAGCCAGGACATATGCCAGAGACTCTCGTGACCCCAATAGACTGTAATTCTATGAGGCTGCTCCAAAACAAGAGAGCAACCCCCTGCAAGAACAGGAACCCCTACTCTACCATCTGGCCATACCCTGTCTCCTCTCCTCCTTTCAATTAAGGGCACAGAGCACATACTAGAATTCAATTGACTTTTTTCTTTAAAAAATGAAAAATAGCTATCAGATCATTTTTCCAAAAACCCACATTTATCTTGTAACTCTGCCACTTAAGACCTTCAGTTTTCCCTCAATGGCTACAGGACAAAGCTAACTCCTGGGCCGGCGCCCAGGGTCTTCCACCTGCTAGGGATTTGTTCGGGTCCTGGTACAGTCCATGACAAGCAGTGGGAAGCTGCAAGAATAAAGTCACCAATTACATACTGATAAAATGTGTAAAGTTGCTAATGGGGAAGCTACTTATGCTGAACAACTAAAAAATTTGTTGTTGAAATTGTGCTGTGTATGTACACGCTGAGATGAGCTGAAATGGTCAAGTGGGTCACACTTCTAACTGAACTGTATTTAAGAAATTAATTGAAGAACAAGCCAATGGAAGAGTTTAAATGAGGACCTCTGTCCCTACTGGTATCAGTCCACTTCTGTGCCCAAACCAAAGAAGTTGAATCTTTCCAAGCAGCTTACGCCTGCCTCCTTGTTGGGCAGCCTGAGACCTGGGAAGATGGGTGTGTGTGACTGCCTGCCTGCTGAGGACTGGAGCTGAGGCTCGCCATCGGTTCCCATTATCCCTCCGACCCTCTATCCTTCTAGGCACAGAGTCTATGCTATTCTTTAATATGCTACTATTTGTATATAACACTGAGATGTTTATGGGTTGGTCATTCTGATTAATTTAAACCCAGAATAGACCAATCTACCTTCTTAGCCTCATCTCCTTTCTTCCACAACCCCTCCCCCATACATCCTTCATGATCACGCTGTTCCCAAGCATATCATGTAATCTCACACCTTTGCACAAGCTATTCCCTCTGCCTAAAATGCCCACTGCTTGAATCCTCAAACTCCTATTCATCCCTTAGGGCCCACCTCAAATACCACTTTGCCCGGAAAGCTTAATTCTCCAGAAAGAATTAAAGGCCTCCTCATATGTGTTTCCATAACTCTTTATACATACATTTATTTTAACACAAATCATGGTTTGGTGTTTCCCTGTCTATCTCAACTAGACCAAGAGCATCAAAAGCAGAGGCCATGTTCACTCCTCTTTGCATCACTTCTTGGTACTTACCAGGGATGTAATACTACTTCAGGAAGGAACCGGGAAGGGAGGGAAGCAGGGAGGGAAGGAAAGGAGAGAGGGAGGGAGGATTCATAAGGGGCAAGAAGAGGATTCTACTGCACTATTTTACATAGCCACTTTCCAATGACTGGGGAGAATTTTGGGGACCCACAGAGCAGATATCCACACATCCCCCAGGCTGCAAAGCAAGGGGCTCCTCACCTCTGTCGCTTTATCTCCTCTTCTTCGACTCTCCTGTGGATCTCTCTGATATCTGCAGCAACCTGGATATTTGTCACCAACTCAGTGCCACAGCGCAGCAGTTTAGCCAATTTCTGAAAATAAACAAGAATTTATAAAGTTAGAAACATTTTGCCCAACCATCTGTAGCTGCTTCATCCAGCCAGGCAGGAACCAAAAGCCTCCTTAAGACTTTGAAGAGTCGCACCTATCAGCAACCCATTTCTACCAGGACCAAGATGAAATAGGAAACAAAAGAATTACCATTAAAAAAAGACAACTAATATGGTTCAGGCTAATTATGATGGAGTCCAAGATATATATAATGGCAGTGGGAGATGCAAAATGATGGGTATAGAAAAAAATAGTGATATTGATGAAATGTTGAATATGAAAAATGAGAGATTTGGAAAAATCTAGGATGGTTCCCTCCTCTCTTCTGCAACTACATTCAAACTTGGGCTTTTAGAATCCAAAGCCATTCTTCTGTTGATCTTCCTGCTACACTATTTATGATGAATATATCTAATCCATGTTGCAAAAAAAAAAAAGATTACTAAGGTACGGGCCAAGGGCAGGGGCCCTCATGTCCTGGGCTTAGGGCAGCGCTAATTATTAATACCTTGATATTGAGGGAGGCAGCACTGGTTTTCATACATTTCTCTTCGAGCCAACGTTCTTCATGACTTAAGTCCCAAGTGAAAGGAAACTTGAAAAGCTGCTACTGAAAACAATATTGTCTCTCAGGTTTTCTCAAATAAAGAGTACTCAAATGAACAGTAAACCAATGTTTGGAAGATTATATATAAATTCCTTTTCATCTTGCACAGAAATGCTCAGAGATCACCGATCCTTTAGATGAAATAACCTAAGTACAAAGAGGTGATGTGATGTGACTCCTCTACTTCCCAGTAAACAACAGATTTGGAGTGAAAACCCACAGCAGTTCAATATTCTTTCCATGCAGTAAAATATCTTCTCCTTGACATAATACAGTATAGGTTATTCAATTCTCTCTATATATCTCTATGCTCTATAATAGTAATATTTCAGTAACTTAAATAATTGTTCTCCCAGGAAGGATACCTCAGTTTTGGCCAGAAGTGGTCTCTCTCCTCTCCACTTTTTAAAATCCCATCTGTTTTTATAAGACCTAGTTCAAATCCCACTTTCTCCATATAACCTCCCTCATCAGGCTAGCTTGGTGAGCTCTCTTCCATATCTCACAGTATCACTGTCTGTGCAGTTCACTTAGCAATTAAATTAAACACAGCACTTTGCCAGCTCTGGCTTGCTGTTTCGCATTGCTGTTTATTCCTCCTGCACCTCTTGTTCCAAGTCCTTTATTAAATATCCCAGGAGCCCTGTCATTGCCATGAGAACGTGATCAATGATTTAGTATTTATCGAGCACAAGCTATGCACTAATCCATAGGTGTTCAAGGAGGTGCTCCCTCTCCTAGAGCTTACAGTCCCATTGGCGACCCTGCAGGCACACACATTTGAAAAGTCATCCTAAAATGAAATGAATTGTACAGACAAGAACTACTCAATGTATGAATTAAAGGAGTTCAGTCTGGGCTGAGGAGGAGTTCAGAAGGAGTAGGGACTTGAGATGGTCTGAAAGTATGGGAAGGTAACCTAATGAGAGGAGAGAGAAGACCAAAAGGCCGAGGAGAGGAGGGGAGCCAAGGGGAGAGGAAGACTTGGCATTCCAGATGATCCGTGGCCCCAAACAGAAAGCACAAAGGTGCCTCGGGCTGAGTGAGTGGGTCAGCCCAGCCAAAGTGGAAGGCCCAAATTGGGTTAACAATGGGAGGGAAGACTGGAAAGATAGCATGGGAACAGACTACAAAAGACTTTGAATGTCAGGCTGACACATCTGGACTGTATCCTATCAATAATCCATAGAGTAGTATGAAAGCTCACTCCTAGAAAGTTCCTAAAATGAGAAAGTTTCAAATTCAGATCTGCCTAGAGACAGGAATATGGAATCTTGAGATTCTTCTAGTCCAAGTACAGAAACCATGAAATTATATGCCGTCTCCAGGATCCTGGGGCCAACAGGACCCTTTGCTCCTAGGTCATACCAGTCTGCTTTCTTCCTTCTGTTTGCAGCTCTTGCTCTGATCTTCCTCACTCTCCTTTTTCCCATCTAAATATTCTCCAAGTGCTTCCCTGTGATGGAAAAAAACAGAGACACTGAAGTTCTTTCTAGTACTTAGATCCTATATTTAAAGTTTCCATAGTACAACATACCATATAAACAAATATATATTCCATATGGATAAAAATACAAATATTAAAAAAACACAACCATAAAGATACTGGAAGAAAATACAGGACAGAAAACATCTTAGAATAAAACTGAAGTTAAAAAAAAAGATTGAAAGATTTTACTTCCAAAAATTTTTAAGTTTTATCCTTAAAAGTCAAGGGATAAACTGGTAAAAGATATTTGACAAAATTTTGCCATCTCTAAAATAGAATGGGCTCCTTCAAATCAATACAAAAAAGGACAAAATACCAATTAGAAAAATTGGCAAAGGATGTGAACAGGCACTTTACAGTAGAATACAAATGGCAAGTAGACATTTGAAATATGTTCAACTTCACATACAACCAGAAAAATGACACTGAGAACCCTGTCAGTCAGGTATTAATTACTCTCCTATAAGACAAGAAAAGGTTGATAATATTAAAAGGTTAATAATATCAGGTGTGGCCAAGAGTGTGGGTGCCCCACTATTCATACTCCATGGGTGGGAATGTGATGTGTAACAACTAGTTTAAAAGAGAATTTGGCAACATTTATCAAAAATTTAAATATGCCTCCCCTTCCCTTAGGAATTTTCTACAGGAAGCTTTCACAAGTACTCAAAGTAGGCACAAGAATGACTATCAGAGCACTGATGATATTAGCAGGAACATGGAAGCACTCTATACACATATTAATAGCCGCCTATTTAAGTAATTGATGTAGAGGCAACAATACAAGAAAATATTTTGTGGCCTATAAAAAGAACGATATAATATCTAGCAGCATAGAAAGATGTCCACAATATTTAGGTAAAAAGAACTAGTTGTAGAATATGGAAAACATAGTACCAGTTTCTATTTCAGTATTCTTGAGTCGGCTAAGTCATTTACCATCTGTCTTAATGCTTCCCAGCTTCCAAAATTTTGCTGTTGAGTCCTCCTGTTTTGCATGACATTGTGGGTTTATGTCTTTTTCACTTAATCCCTTTAAATGTCATTTTAATGGAGTTTTGATAGAGTTCCAAGATTATGTGTTCCACCCGCCATCTTTACTCAGAAGTGACATCTCCCAAGAATTTGAAACTTTACTTGAAACCCTAGAGATTGGGAGTTTCAGGGGCTATTAGCCCATTAATCCGGTTCTTTATCTTTATACAACATTTGATTCTGTTAACAGCTTCCTCCCTAAAAATACACCTCATGGCATTCCGAGCAAGGCCCAAGCAGTCAGGGCAGTGGGCACCCCAGCCAATCAAGGAGCCTATGGACAATTTAAAAGCAATACCACTGACTAAAAGTCAGCCTGCTTTTTGTATCAATGTGTACCAGCAACAAAACAATGTCAGTGATAAAACACTCCTTTCTGAAAAATGTTTGGTTAATCTAAGTTCTAAACAATTGTTACAGACACTGTCGATTTTTAATAATACATCTGTAAGCTTCAATATAGCACCTTTCCATTTCTTAGCCCTTAATTAACAAGTTAATTCAGAGAACAAGCAATTATATAATTGGCCTTTGACACACACAGACTCAGCTACGTGCATGTCTTCTGAGAGCACCTTCGAAATGCTTCAGAACTGTCCCAGCCCACTTAGGGGCATTTGCACACCCCCACCCCTGAGCTCCTACATAACCCTGCAGTGTAAACAACAGCCCAGTTATTGAAAAGACAAAGAAATTGAACTTGAGTTACTTCACTTCTGTCATTCTACAGGCAACTCATTTCCCAAACCTTTCGGAATTCTTTTGGAAGATTTCTTGAGGTGTTTTTTCTTCCTTTTTTTCTCACCCACTTCTTTTTGCACTGGCCACTTGCTTCTTGTCTTCATATGACAGCAGTAACCCTTTGTCAGCATTTCCTCTTCTATCAACTTCTAAATGCTGGGTTTTCTTATGGCTTGTTCAGGAGCTCTGTTCTCCCTCTTTTTATCCTCTTTCCCAGTGTAATTTAATTCATACCCATGGTTTTAAATATAATCATAATGCTGCTGACTCTTTGCACTGATATCTCTAATCCAGAATTCTCTTCTGAGTTTAAGACCCTTATACCTAATAGACATCTCAATTTTAATGTCTCACAAAATCCAACTTTGCTTAATATGTTCAACATCAAACTCTTGATTTCCAATTCCTGCCTCACTACCCCATTGCTATTTTTAACATCTCCATAAAAGTCATTACCATCTATACAGCTGTGCTGTTCAAACCATTCTTGCTTTTCCCCTGTCTTTTACCCTCATATCCAATCTATCAGTAAACCCAGTCAATTTCAACTCCAAAACATGTCTGAAGAGAAATACCAAATGATTTCACTTATCTGTGGAATATAAGAACAAAGGAAAAACTGAAGGAACAAAACAGCACCAGAATCACAGAACTCAAGAATGGACTAACAGGTACCAAAGGGAAAGGGACTGGGGAGGATGTGTGGGTAGGGAGGGATGGGGGGGGAGAAGTAGGGGGGTATTAAGATTAGCATGCATGGGGGGATGGGAGAAAGGGGAGGGCTGTACAACACAGAGAAGACAAGTAGTGATTCTACAACAGTTTGCTATGCTGATGGACAGTGACTGTAAAGGGGTTTATAGGGGGGACCTGGTATAGGGGAGAGCCTAGTAAACATAATATTTGTCATGTAAGTGTAGATTAGTGATACCAAAAACAAAACAAAACAAAACAAAAAAAAAAGGGCAGTTCCTGTGTGGTAACCTCCAATGAGTTCTACACAAGGGTATAAAGGGCATATAAAAGTGTAGGCAAAGGGTCTGTTTGCGTTTATACAGAAGATCAAAGCCTAATTGGGCTACCCCAAAAATGAACTAAGATACGATATGAAAGAGAACTTCCAACATCAGCACTCTCTGGAAGACTCATGCCAGAAGATGATCATCAAAAAACCCCAACAAAGATCCACGCACTGCTACAGCTGTAGATGCACTCATCCCACCAGCTCCTGGACTTGCCATGGGAATGAAGGAGATATCTAAGCTGGCCTGTGCATACAGTAAAACAACAAATTTGACTGGATCTATACTGTTGGAACTCAACCAAGAATTAGGAGAAGTGCGTTTTCACAAATGCCTAAGGTGCCTAACTGGTTTTATTGGCTTCACTGGAGATGGCTGGTAATTACAGATATGCTTTGGTTATGTAACTATACTCCTATTATGTTAATGTGTGTGCGCAATTTAAGTAGTAGCTTAAAACCTATACATGCTGAAGGTACTCTACAAGAAGATATGCCAAAGAAATAATCAATCTTCCCATGTTTTCTTCCGCCTGCTACTTCTATAGCTTTTCTTCTTCCTTCCTAATTACAACCCTTAAATAGAATTCGTGCCTCATATCAAATTTACCGAGTATCATAATTCTTCCAAGTGGTAAAGATACCTCAAGACAAATGCTGGGCATAGAAGCTACAGGGCATAAATATGCAAAGAAATAAAAAGCGAACCATTTCAAACAATAAGGCTTCTCTCTCACTTACCAACTTTACATTTCCCTGTATGGCCCCGGAAGATGACTGGTTAGCCAGAGACGGGTAAGATTCCTCAAGGGAGGAACAACCTAAGACAGGCACAGTCGCAGGGGGGTCATCAGGTGAGAAATTGGGGATCAACAGAGGTGAGGCTTAGAACCTCACCCCCCCGTTCTGAGAGAAATCTTCTGCATACGTGGATGTTTTATTGCCCTTGTCTAGCTTGGATTAACACATAGTCTACAGGCACACACCTGATCATCTACATTTGCTCTCTTACAACACTAAACTATGTTTTCTACCTTTATCTTGTATCTACCTACCACTTCAGCATTTTATTAAAAATAATAATAATGAGAGAAACGTGGTATCCACATATAAATCAAGCATAAAAACCAAATGAGTATTCATATTTGAACTGACTGTTTATAGTTCATAATGCATGAGCAAAACCGAAGGTTTTTGTGATGGCTGCCCTTGTACTGTTCACTATGTAACTTATTCATTATGTAAGAATTTGTTCTCCATGTAAGAACTTGTTTGTTATGCCTCAGAAGATTGGAGACTGACGAAAATTAGGCTTGTGGTGGATTAATGATTGTGCATTGAGCATTGACTCCCCTATACAGAATTTTATTGTCGTTAACAACCATTTGATCAATAAATATGAGAGATGCCCTCACAAAAAAGAAAAAAAAAAAAAAGGACAGACTTCCAATGGTAAAATAAATAAGTAACCGGGATGTAATGTATAGCATAAGGAATATAGTCAAGATATTGTAACAGCTTGGTAGGGTGATAGCTGGAACCTAGAATTATGTATATAAATGTTTTATCACTGTGTTGTACACTTGAAACTAATGTAATGTAATACTGTGCATCAACTACCCTTCAATAAAAATTAAAAAATAAATAAAATAAAATAAATCAAATGAATATTCATATTTGAACTGACTGTTTAGAGTTCATAATGCATGAACAAAACCGAAAGCTTCTGTGATGACTGCCCTTGTACTGTTCACCATGTAACTTATTCATTATGTAAGAATTTGTTCTCCATGTAGGAACTTGTTCGTTATGCATCAGAAGATTGGAGACTGACGAAAATTAGGCTTGGGGTGGATTAATGATTGTGCATTGAGTATTGACCCCCCTATACAGAATTTTATTGTTGTTAACAACTATTTGATCAATAAATATGAGAGATGCCCTCACAAAAAAATATATATATATATAAACACACTTCCAATTGTAAAATGGATAGGTAACCGGGATATAATGTATAGCATAAGGAATATAGTCAAAATATTGTAACAACTTGGTATGGTGATAGGTGGTACCTAGAATTATCATGTATATAAATGTTGAATCACTGTGTTGTACACCTGAAACTAATGTAATGCTGTGTGTCAACTACCCTTCAATAAAAAAATAAAAAAATAAAAAATAAATAAAAAATAAAAAATAAAAAAACAAAAAAACAAAACAAAACATGTCTGAAGTACATTTGCTTTTCTTCCAAGCCCACTGCCATTAACTAGTCCAGACCAACTTCAGTGCAACTGTTTCCTAACTGGTCACCTTACTTGCACCTCTGGCTCCTCCAAACCATTCCCCCAAAGACAACCACGTGATCTTAACATACTTAAAAATTTGAGAAACTCCCACATTGGGTCCTTGGCCTGTGGGTCAGAGTTAATCACGATAGGGAAGGCCAAATGGATATCTCAGAAACCATATCCAAGTACATAAAAAAAAAAAATAGTATCACAGACAGAGGATGGTGGGGATTGGTGTCACCCTTGAGGATCTTTAGGATGCAGAAGTTGTGGTACCTATCAAATCTCCATTTAGTTCAGAGGTCTGGTCCCTGCAAAAACTAGATGGATCTGACCAAATGATTGTCAATTACTGCAAGCTCAACCAAGCAGCAATCCTGATTGTAGTGGCCATGCAAGTGTGACATTTTCCCAGAGCAGATTACTGTGGCCTTAGGTACATGGAATGTGGCCACCGATTTGGCCAAATACAGTTTTTTCTACCTTAATCAGGAATAAGGATCAGGAAGTTCTCATTTAGATGCAACAGATAATAATATGTACTAACATAGCCCTCATGGGAGGCTCACAAGGCCATGTTAATTCTCCTGATATCTGTCAAAATATAATCTGAGGACCATCTGGATATCCCACAGAACATCCCATTGACCCAGTGCATCAGGGGTGGCAAACTATGGCCTGTGGGTTTTTGTATGGACCACAACCAAAAAATGATTTTCAAATGGTTTAAAAAAAGAAAAATCAGGATAAATAGGCAGAGCATAGAGCATTTTTAGGGGAGTAAAACTATTCTGTGATATAATGGTGGATATATGCCATTATACACTTGTCAAAATCCACAGAACATCAAGAGTGGATAATAATGTCAACTATGGACTTTGGGTGATAATGATAGGTCAGCGCAAGTTTACCAATTATAACAAACATACCACTCTGGTGGGGTTGTTTTACATGTGTGGGTGGGGGAGGGGGCATAGCGGCATCTCCATACTTTCCACTCAATGTTGCTGCAAACCAAAAACTATCACAAAAAAATGACCATTTAGAAAAAAAATCAAAATATGAAGAATATTTTGTGACACATGAACATTAAATGAAATTCAATTTTCAGTGTCCACAAGTAAACTTTTGATGGAACAGTCATGCTACTTTGGCCCCCTCATGTCCAGTGGCCAGCAGACAAGTTGACATCTTGGAAGGACCTTGCCCAGCAGGAAAAGGTGTTAGCACTGTTACACACAGTGAGGGCCTTCAGGAATTCAGGGGATCACGCAGGTGTCCCTTGGTACCCCTTTATGACAGCCCAGTGTGTCTGTGAATGGACAGGTACTGCAGCCATAGCCCTTCTGAAATGAGAACTTGTGTCATCACACAACCAGGAAAGTCACTAAGCCAGAACTGATAGCTGAGGTCCACTGGATAATCACTTGTGGAAGGAAGGCAGGCTGGAAGGGAAGGAGGAAAAAAAGACCCGGGAGGGTTGGTCATGGATCGCCTGAATCTTGAGTGTATTGCCCGGCGTACCGGCGCAGTGGGCTCACAATCCATTTCCATCTGTGACTTTACTTGTTTGTTGACTGTTTTAGTATCCCTTAGTTCACTTGCACCTTCTGGAAGAAATACTGTCTCAAAAGACAAGCCCTGGCCCAACTCGCCGCAGGTGCCACGCCCCCGGGAAGCCGCCCCTGCATCCCCACCCTGCATCACGGACACTGCGGCGCTCCGCGGGGACCCACCCAGGCCCGCTCACCGCCGCCGGGCTTCCAGGCGCGCCGCGATGCGGAGGCGCCGCGCCTGGATCCGCTCCTGAGGGTTATCAGAATGTAACGAGGGCCCTGGAATCGGGGTGGGTAAGTGCTCCTCCTCCTCCTCCAGGACTTCCCGGGATCCCGGCGGATTCATGGCGGGTGCCCCGGGCAGCTCCGTCTGACCACTGCCGGACCACCGCCCGGTTACCAGCAACAAGCCGTTGCCACAGAAGAGTCGTCACCGGATCCGCAGGTGGAGTGAGTGCGCGCGCAGCTCTCCAGGCCGCGCCCACCGGTGCTCGGAAAGGGGTTCCGCATCTGGAACGTTGTTCCTCCCCCCGTTGGGGTGTGAGTACTGTCTTGAGCCCGCCTGAGTCGTATTAGCGGAGACTGGACCACTCGAGAGCTGGGCCAAATTGTGGTTCATCACTTCCTGACCCTGATGATTAATTCATCAAACAAATATTCCTCAAAATCACATTCATTAAACTTTAATTGAGTACCTTCTCTCTCTGCCAAGTGCTGTGCTAGTTCTAAGGATACAGGCGTTCTCTGCTCGTAGAGGGTGTAGGAATAGGCCCAATCCTGAGCCTATTGACTCTTTGGAAAAAATATACCAACGTATATTGCATCCATCTATTCGTCATCCTTACATTTTGGAGCCCCCACTTTGTGCTTTGGGTCCCTATCTCCTGTAGAAGGTGAAACCTGCTACCAGTACATTTGTATCCAGCAAGGGATTGTTGTTTTCTGCAGCCTTTTCTGTAGGGCCAAACCTGGGACAATCCCACCATCACCACCTGCAATCACATACTCTCAGAAAGAGGAAAAGAGTAGAGGAAAAACACTATGGGGGAGGGAGTAGAGGAGTGGAATTACAGGCACAGAAGCACAGTTAAACTCAAAGAAGCCCTGTCCCTTGAAAAGGCAGTATGTCCCAGGTGCTGTATCTCATTGCCAACAATAGTTTCTTACTGATGGTTCAACCCCTTTCAAAAACACAAGGGATTATATTTGACACTCTTGTCCCACTGGCCTGTGGGAAACTCTAGAAAGGGCACTGGAGCAGTAAGAAAATGCAGGTACTGGTCCTAGACCTGCTCTGCCACCTTGGGTAAGTCACTTCTTGAGGCCTGTTTTCTCAACTGTTATATGGTACTATCTACCTACTCAAGTCACAGGCAATTATAAGGCCAAAGATAAGCCCTTTGTGAGTATGACCTACCCAGAGGCAAATGGAATTTTTTTAAATTAATTTTCCAAGTCTGCAAAAGGTAGAGATTTAGGAATGCTAAAATCTTGGACACATACACACACACACTCTCTCTCTCTGGAGTAGATTGGAGGCAGGGGGCTTCTGAGCTTCAGGGCCCTCTCCCTCCTCTGGTTGTAACCTGAAGCATTAAACTTCCCTAGCGGCTATGGAATCAGAGGAGCAAAGTAGAGTTCTGACCATAAACTCTTCCAGGTCCCA
This sequence comes from Manis pentadactyla, assembly GCF_030020395.1. Taxonomy (NCBI): domain Eukaryota; kingdom Metazoa; phylum Chordata; class Mammalia; order Pholidota; family Manidae; genus Manis; species Manis pentadactyla. The sequence goes on from NC_080020.1 coordinate 215,511,788, forward strand.
CTTTCTACCATCTGAGAAGAGAAATAAGTGTGTGTGCATGTCTACAGCTGAGTAGGACACCATGAGACAATGGGAATCAGCAGTTACCTGAGAGACAGGTGAGAGACAGTTACCATGAAAACCCATAAGGAGTGACCAATGAGGACTTGGTCCTAAAGCTGTGCCCAGATACCATCATTCCAGACATCTTTTGTGATAACGACTCTGGTTCACTTTTCTGTTGTTTTGGTTGCTGACATCTTTAAGCCTCATGCCTTTCTTCCCCCTCTGCCCTACATCTGGGCAGCTGACTTTAAAAAGCCTGGGTGCTCTCTCCTTTCGTCCTGACCAGAGGTCCCAAATGTGTGTGCTGAATACCCTCATCCTGGCCCCACCTCCAACCACAGTATAAGCCCCAAGTCAATCTCCTTTCCTGGCTCTCTCTAGCCATTGTCCAACCAGCTGGGAGGTCTTGTTTGACGTCACAGACAGCCTCAGCTACATAAGTGATAAACCTTTTTCATAGGTGTGGAAAAAATGACAGTCACTGCTAGAAATGCACTTTTTAGGAGAACAATTTACCAATATGTATAAATAGTTTAAATAAGCATATGCATTGAGTAGGCAATTCTATTTAAAGAATTATCCTTGAGAGATAACGGGCTTAGGCTATCGCTCCACAGGGTCAAAATTGTATCAGTTTTATTCATCACTGACCATGTGCCAAGCACAATACCTGATATGAACTGCTCAATGAATTTCTTTAAATATTTGTTCAAAGAAATATACAGATCTATCTGTATGCTCACTGTAGTTATTTATAATACTAGAAAAACTGGATATGGCCCAAAATCAGTTCCAATAGAGGAACGGATAAAGCATTCATGGGATAAGAAACAGTGCAGCCACTAAGAATGAATATGACCTAGAAAGACATCCAAGATATATCAAGTGAGGACGGGAAGATGTGGCACAATATGCAGAGTATGATCCCAGTGTGATTTGAAATACATATAGTATGTACACAAGAAAAATGGGGAAAGAACACATAGTAGTGGTATCTCTGGGTGATTTTCATTGTCTAGTCTAAAAAAAAAGTTTACAAAGAACACAAATCACTTTTGACCTAATAAAAAAGAGAGTTTATTATTCATTTATTTATACATACTTTTAAAGAGTAGTGCCAGGAGATCCTCAAGAGACTGTGTGTGGCAGGCAAGAGCAGGGCTGTCACAGATGAGAGGGATTTGGGGGAGGGATGTAGGTGATGTCCCTCTCGATGACCCACTAGCACCTGGAGTCTGGTCCTCAACTGGTAGGCCCTACTCCAAAATCAGGCGTGCTTTTAAAAACTGACATACACTAATAAGCTCATGAAAGAAAACCACACAGAGAATACACTTAGGGCAGGGAACTACAAATGACATCAGGGGACATGTGTTTATGACTTGTGACCAGCATATCTCTGTAGCTGATCTACAAAGGGAGTCCAGCTATAACTGGGAAGATTCAAGATGAGGTGGGATTGACTATAAAGGACTCAGGAGTCCACAAAGGGTATAACTTGCCACAGACTAGATAGAGTCCTTGAAGCATGGCATCCCTGTGTTAGTTTTGAGTGATGATTGTGAAACTTTCTGGCTTTCTGGGACTGTTCTGCCATGCTACAGGCTGGCCATCTACCTTCAGCTTATAGTCAATTTCCAGAAAAAGATTATTGACTACATTTTAGTATACTAAATCAAGTTACACACTTAATTCTGTTAGTTTACACCAAATCACCTTAATTGGGGTTTGGGGATTCACCAAACATGTAATTTCTTGGCTTATTCCTACCTCCCAATTTGTGTGAATTCTACTAATAGATTCTCAGAAGGCAATCTTGTTTTGTTCTAGTTATTTTTAGAAATGCCTCACCATCATCTTCACATACTGACTATAAAAGGTACAAAGGAGGTTAACAGAAAAGGGAGGAGGAATGGAAGTCATGAGATCAGAAGCCTTTGGGAAAAGTTCAAAGGTAATAAATAGAGTACTGTGTATTAGTAGAAACCAAGCACCTACCTTTGACCACTCACTATGCTAAATGCCTACATGCATTATTCATGACACCCACAACATAAATCCCATTTTACAGATGAGAAAACTGAAGCTTAGAAAAATAAGTGAGTTGCTCTGGGTCGAAGCTTGCAAAGTTAAACATGACTAAGAAACAGTCATTTTATTAAGTCTGTGAGGTCTGGAGAAACTTTCAGGGTGGAAGCAAGAAAAATGAAGGTACAAATACCAAGTTTTTTTGCAGGAAATTTGTGAACAGAGGAAAAAGATGAGAGCACGAAAAGAAGCCAGACACTATGGGAGTCTAGAGTCTTTTTAAGTTTAGGCAGACCTAAACTTGTTCCCTAGGACATTCCCACTGAGTGTCAGGCACTTTTGCTAGGTAGGTGTCTGGGATTTGCAGACAGAAAGGCAACCGCAAAGTTGGGAGGCAAAGAGTTTAAGAGCACACAGCCTGAGACTTAGTCTGGGTTAAAATATGGGACATTTCCTTCCTTACTGTCTCAAACCTTGTTAAAAAAAAATTTTTTTTTTAATGCCTGCTGCCAGAATTGTAAGATCAATTCTAATATAAAAAATAGGAAATAGTCTCCTCAGAAGCAATAGAAGATACAAATTTCTTTTGTAAGAGCTTATCCTTTGTATCAGGATGTTTAGGTGTACAAAGTATGGGTTATTAGGTTCTTGTGGAATTAGCCTGGAAAATTAATACCATACATTAATACTCTTTCTATGGGTAGCTACTTTTGAGTATGAAACTACCACCTTACAAACTACTTTGTATGACTCAATCATTATGAGTTATTATTATTGCCCATATCTAGTTCTGGGGGAGTTAAGAGCAATATATTACGAACAGCTGTTACTAAAACCTGCTAATACTCTACTTTCTTTTTCAAGTCACCCAGTAGCCAGCAGGCTGATTGATTGTTCTTTAAAAACAAAACAAAAAACCACTTTAATGTTTTGCTCTAAAATAACCAATGATTCTCTGAGACAAGTGGATGGACCTTCCCCAGGGCTCCTTCCCCCTTTGCACCTACCAAGGAAAAACAAAGGAGACAATCCGAAAACAATTAAAAGGATTTAAAAATTATTTACTCTTTACTTTAATTACAATAAATATTTGTCAATAATAAAATTAAACAATTTCAAATTAAAACCTACTGCATTACTTATGGGTTTCACAGCAGCAGAAATAAACATATATCCAGTTGGAAGGATAAGGCTTTCAGAATCCAGTGGTTAAGATACAGTCAGGTCTTGATTATCTGGGCTAGCAGTGGGGAACAGTAATACTGATGATGTAAAACGTAACACAGAAATGCATAGCTGTACTCTATTGGTAAAATCTCAAATTATTTAAGACTTCACAACATTCCAGCTAAGGAATTTAAGCAACCTGTGAAGCACGTTGCACTAGATTTTCCCCCCATCAAACCCATGCATGGCTGCTCCCCCGAGTTGCCTTCTGGCCAGGAACTCGAGGCCCCATCGCTATTCAGGGCCAGACACTTCAAACCTGGTGGAAGCAGCCATCTTTTGCCAAAGCTGTCTTTCTGGCTTACACAATTCCTGGTGAAAGGGAAGTGGAAAGGGACATATTTCAAAGGCCTTTTTTGGGGACTGAGATGACCTGGATGTAGGAAAGACTGTGGCTCCAGATGAGGAGGAGGGCTCACAGAGTTACGGACTACATGCAGATTAAGTCAACACACAGGAACAGTCTAATTGGGACTTTCCATTTCGCTGATAATCAAGAATAGACTGCATGTATATACCAATATATCATACATATATATCACAGAGAATATGTGCACATATTAAATATGGGTATATACACACAATGCACATAACCAGATAAACGTTACACTATTTGCTATGAACACAGCGAGTCCTAGACAGACCAATTACAAATACATTCAATTAAACTACTTGAAAGAGAAAATAAGATTGTGTGCTCTCTTTATCCTCCACTCTAATATAATCTACCTGTTGCAAACATATTTCAGTTGTTAAGATGGTGGTGTTTCTAGGTACCTGAGAAGGAACAGGAATAGAATCATCCTTTTATTTCAGAATAATACTACAGAAAGCAAACTGCAACAGGACTACCCTAAACAACTCAATAATTGATTCAGCCATGATTCCTGCCACCTATTCTTAGTCAGGGCATGAAACCTCACTCAGAAGAGTATCAATTTCTTTTCTACAATTGGCTACAAATGTAATCTCTTTACCTTAGATGGGAGGGGAGGGAAAAGAGGTGGGGGAGGACAGCAGGGAGTTTGCCCCTGCCTTTTCGCTTACCCAGAAGAAACGCTACTTAAAAAAAAAAAAAAAGTGAACTTTGTCTTTTTATACTGAATTCTGCTTTCCCGGCACATTCTGGAAAGAGTAAAATTATTACATGTTTCTGGGTCTTTATCTCCTGAGTGGCTAGTGGGATACATTATCTAAACAAAATAACCATAAAAAATATTAATAGTGTGGGCAGTTTTCGTTAGTAGTCATTAATCTCAAAAGTCTAATACTTAATACCAGTAATTTAGATTTATAATGCAACCTTCATAGATCTTGCAAAATTAAAACAGTCTCCTCCAATAACCTGGTTAGTAACATCAAGTACTAACTAAGCATGTTCCTGGTGAAGAACTTATTCTTTAGAGATTAAAGTGTCTGTCAAGAACAGCAGAATCTAGAATTCATGGTGAATTGTGTATGCTTTAACAAAAAAAAAAGATCTAATTTTAATTACCCATAGAAACTACTAAAGAGAAGACTCTGGCCAAGAGTCATAAGGCCACCACAACACTTAGCCACTCCTCGTGTCTTCAATATCATCTCTAATTTCAATGAAGTATTAGGTCCAATTTACATGCTTTAAAAATAGCACCACTCTGATTTGATTTAGCCTGACTTTCTAAGAATGATTCTATGAAGACTAAAACAATGGGAATGGTCTTCGGAAGACCCGACAATCCTTCTGTTGTGTCCAAAGGGACCTTCCTAGAGAGACAAGCCCTCGTTAAAATATTCTAAATCAGTCCCTGTGCCACGTTCCATTTCAGGGAACCTGGTCTTTCTGATCAAATGCAACCCAACCCCCCTTCGCTCAGGACACCTGTGAGAGGGCTACAAATGGCAAAACTTCTTTTGCTACCATAAATATTAGCTCATTTAAGATCTGTCTACATAAAGGGCAGTTTCCTGCTTAAAAACGATCAGCTAGAAATCATCAGAGAAATGCAAATTAAAACCACAATGAGATATCACCTCACACAAGTAAGGATCGCCACCATCCAAAAGACAAACAACAACAAATGTTGGCGAGGTTGTGGAGAAACGGGAACCCTCCTACACTGCTGGTGGGAATGTAAATTAGTTCAACCATTGTGGAAAGCAGTATGGAGGTTCCTCAAAAAGCTCAAAATAGAAATACCATTTGACCCAGGAATTCCACTTCTAGGAATTTTCCCTAAGAATACAGCAGCCCAGTTTGAGAAAGACAGGTGCACCCTTATGTTTATCGCAGCACTATTTACAATAGCCAAGAAATGGAAGCAGCCTAAGTGTCCATCAGTAGATGAATGGATAAAGAAGATGTGGTACATATACACAATGGAATATTATTCAGCCATAAGAAGAAAACAAATCCTACCATTTGCAACAACATGGATGGAGCTAGAGGGTATTATGCTCAGTGAAATAAGCCAGGCGGAGAAAGACAAGTACCAAACGATTTCACTCATATGTGGAGTATAAGAACAAAGAAAAACTGAAGGAACAAAACAGCAGCAGAATCACAGAACCCAAGAATGGACTAACAGTTACCAAAGGGAAAGGGACTGGGGAGAAAGGGAGGGATCAGAGTGGGGAAAAAGAAAGGGGGCATTACGATTAGCATGTATTATGTTGGGGGGGCACAGGGAGGGCTGTACAACACAGAGAAGACAATTAGTGATTCTACAGCATCTTACTATGCTGATGGACAGTGACTGTAATGCGGTTTGGGGGGGGGACTTGGTGAAGGGGGGAGCCTAGTAAACATAATGTTCTTCTTCGTGTAATTGTAGATTAATGATAACCAAAAAAAAAAAAAATCAGCTAGATTACTATCTGTTGCATATTTGCTTATGAAAGAACAAAATATATTACTAGCATGCAAGATAAAAAGTAAGATTACGTTTATTTTGCACTGTAGAAACACTAGAAATGAATTAGACAATAAAGCCAATTGCTATGGCTCCACACAGGCAAGTAAACATACTGCCACTTTCTGTGGAAGTTAGACAACCATGATTTACCATATACCTAAAGTAACTTCCTAACAGTATGTCAGTCATTTGTACCACTGTCAAAAGATGAAAAGCAAACTATACAAATTACATGGGTTACATAATTAATAAAGGAAAATCAGAAATTTACTTAAGCTTCCTAAAATGTACAAAGCATCACACTTTCAAGTGTCACAGTGATTAATTTAACACCATTTTACTTTTAAAACTGTTACTTAAAATGTGTATGTCAAAGTGCTTCAAATGCAGCATACTAGTTAAAATTCTTCCTGGAAGGTTCTAGTACTGGCAGCTAACTTGGTAAGGTTATTCACCCACAAGGTGTTCAAGAAAGGGCATGCTGCCTCACAAAGACACCTCATAGGACAAAGAAAATTCTAGTCTGACTTCATTCACAAACTTCCCATAGAATGCCCAATTAAGTTCAGAACTGAGGTCAGAGACAAAGGCCAAGCTGCACACATGATTTAACAAAGATTTCTATATGTTTTTGGTTTATTTGGAGACCCAAAGTCAAACGTTTTAGCTCAACAGGTTTACTTTGTTCCCTCTGCCATGTTTCCAGTCCTTGACTAGTCCATCAATCTAAGGCAATCAAGGGGACTTGAATGTGGCAAGATCTAAGGGTAATAAAGAAAGTTGGCATCTCTGTACTAGATGGTGACTAGTTAAAAGGAAACCCAGGTGAAGAATGAAGACAAAGCATTACAAATAGGCTTCTACTTAAAATACAAAGGGGAAAAAGTACCTTTGATTCAAACACTTTCAGATTACCTTTTTATTCTCCAGTGGTTATAGAATCAGTCTGCTTTGGAAAGCAAAGTACATTCCAAATGCTTTTTGACTAACTACAAAATAAACTTAATTCTTTGAAAACTGAACACGGGAAATTTTCAAGTTCACATTTGAATCTGGAATTATTGAAGGGGTGACGATTTAAGTCGTGGCAATTTTGGACTCTGCACTGCACTAAGACATTGCGCTCTAAGGGCAGTAAGCATTGAGGTGATCCTTTCTTCCCTTTAGAGTGGACACCACGCCTGCTTTTGCCTTTTCGTCTTCCTCCGGTGTCTGCCCTTCAGGCCACAATCAATACTCTTGGTATCTATTTAGAATTTGGGCAACTCTAGACAAACCCGCCTCTTCTCAATACCTCTATATTAACATAAATGACATGTTGGTGGCAGTACTCTTAACATTTTAGACCATCAGCAGCACTGAACTTTCTTTTTAAAATAAGAATTAAAAGTATTTTAACCATGCTATTACTAAAATACCAAGGAAGACTAGTTAGTTTTCTACTTGGAAGTTACTGAATTACCCTTAAGAGTGAAACCCATAACTACAACTATTATGCATTAAAGGATGAATGATGATGTAAATTGTGGCAACTTTAAACTGTGTAGTGCACTAAGATCATGAATGTTTAAAGGATCACAAAGGCAGCATTAACATACTCTATTCAGGTATTTTTAGATTATTTTCTGACCCAGGCCCCCCTTCAATTATAGGCTAATTATTTTTTGACAAGCATGAAGAAGTTTTTCACTCCATAACATGAAAAGAAACTTCTTACAGGTCTAGGTAACTTTGGTCGGCAGAAATACAAAGCAAACCTCTGGCCTGGCTAAGGCACTCAATTCTGAGATGTACAGACAACATGCATGTATGACCAACCATCCATTGCTTCCCAAAAAGCAGCTCAGTGTATGCTGAGAAAGGCAGGGGTGTGAGCTCACCCTACGATATCATGCATAAGCCTGAAATATCTTTTATACTTTGGAAATGTTATGATAATTAGTATGACATAAATGCACAGAGCTATTTATAAGTAAGTCCTTCTTCAACTGCTGTATCACTACATCACAAATGGGGGCTTTCAAGATGCACTTCAAGATGGCAGACTAAACCAAAAATGAGAGTCAGCAGTCACCAAAGATTCACAAGTCCACAGTATTCCAAAACAGTTAATTACTCAGTTTTACTTTTACCTCCTTGATGACCACCTTTCCTTCATCTAACAATGACATAATTTTTTACCACCATAGGGAAATATGTCGTGAAGAATAGGCACAAAACAATTTTCAAATAGATGCAACAGAAAGAGAATAGAAACACACTTTGAGGTTAAACAGCCCCCAAATTATAGGACATGACCCTATGCCTAAAGTAAAGAGTTACTTGTTTTTACTATACAGTACAAGGTGAAGAAAGCCTATGATCCAAAGTCATTTTATAAATATTTATCATTTCTTTATATAATACAGATTTATCTCATTCTCATACACAAGGTCAATAGAACAGTAAAATGATTAGCTTAAAATCCTTAAAACAAAGTTTTGTTCCCAACCCAAATTAACACTTTATCCAATTTTACAGGTGACAGAGAACAAGGCATACAAAAAATAGTTACTGTCTCTTAATTCATTCCTTCTCTGACCTCCATGATGGCAATTTATTAACAAACATGGAATCACTACGCACATTTCCTTGCATCAATTTCCCATCTATTTTCAGTGTTCATTTTTGTCTCAGACAAAGTGTCCAAATATATCTAAACCTTTACAACAATTTTAAAAAATGAGTACAGAACTATGAGTTAGCTCCTTGACTCAATGCTAATAAACTGGATGACAATGATTAGAACTTACAGATTAAAAAACAAGTATTAATTACAGTTATTTTTACACAGCAGCAGACTGAAATTCAACAAATACATTATAATTAAATTTAATGATGGTCACATTCATAGATAAATAATGATTATGAATGTAATTACATATCAACATAGTGGTGCGTATTTTATCCAAGTGCAATCCATCCAAAAAAGGGGAGTTTAAGATACACTCTTCATTCAAGCACAAACTCCACTCAGTGGAAAATAAAAGAAAATCAGCAAGTAAATTTCACCACCACCAACTAAATGCAAAGTCAAAAAAAAAAAAGAATACCCATATTTGTGAAAAGGTGTGATCTATAAAACAACCACGTTAGAGTAAAAGGGATTTTTAAGTCTGTACGTAAACTTCAAAAACTACTCCAAGTCAAAAAGGGAGTATGTAACTCAGTAAGGCATGTATATAAAAAATTCTCTTCCAGTGGGGAAGTGGGCAAGTTGGAGAACAGAGAATTTCTCTCTACTTCTTTATCCTACATGAAATAAAAACCACAGTACTCTCTCCTCCTCAAAAAAAGAGAGGGGAAGAGAGAGCAGAAGAATAAACTGAATCAGAAAACTAATTTCATAGTGAGATTCATAGTAATAATTTCTCGGTGAGGTTCATGAGATTCCTAACTCCAAAGGCAAATTCTCTTACAAGGAAGTTTATCTGCATTCCTCACAAGTAATTATCATAAAACTGGAACTGTCACATGCATTCAGATCATAATAATTCACAGGCACCAAAAATCTCAGCAACTTGCAGTTGCGGGTGGGAAATGCCACATTTAAACAATGAACCATGCCAGTGGGTAAGCTACACTTAGAATCCATTCTCTACTAAAGTCTCCATAGAATATTTTTCTTTAAAAGAAAATTAAACCATTTATCAAGATCTGGTTCAATAACAGAGAGCAAGAATACTAGAGAATTTAAATATATGTATTAGCTCTCTTAGCACATGAGGACAAAAGGCATTTCCATGGGAAAGAGAAACCAGTATTTGGCAACTGTATGTTGTTCTGTAATCATTTGGCATCTCATGCTGGAGGTGACTTGCTCTTATCTTTCCCCTACATTAGATCTGGGCTATTGTCAGCTTCCACAGCTAACGACCTACTACTAAGTACCAAATCTGAAAACATTGTGGTTTGCTGAATGTTATCACTGTTCCTAAGCTAATTTTGGGGTTTTAAAAATAAAAACAAAGCATCTTTAACTCTGTATGAACCAAAACATTATGGACTTATGGACCTAAAATCACTAGGAACATTTTGCTGTCCAATGTACATTATGCTAAATCAAAATGTCACATGGTTATAAAAAATAGAATAAGCTGGAAGTTAGTAGGTCCAAAATTCCACAAGGTCAAATCATGTGTGTCATTCTTGCTGTCCAAGTACCACATGCACTGAGTTCCCATGTCTGTTAAGCAGATCACTTTAGTTCAATGGTGATGGATGAAATATTTACAAGCATCTTATTTACAGTACTTCTTTCTGTAGATTACAGGCCAATATTCTTTTCTTCCATTCCTAGTCAATCTGAGTTTGGTTTCCTCAATGAGAAGGGGTAAATCTGAAAATGGCTGCTCAGCTGCTTTACCTATAGAAAACAAGAACATGAGGCAGTGACAATGTGTACCCGTTTTTTAAAAGCACACAGAACTCAATCTCTGGAGACAATGTACAGACACAGCAAAAATCAGAAATAATGAAGAGGTTTTTTTTCTCAGCGAGGATAACTATAGAGCTAGATGGCTCTATGAAAGTACTAGAGTTACCCTGGGACAGTTAGGACTTGAACCTGGGTTTGCCTGACTCCCAAATCTAGTCTTTCCAGGACCATGCAGACCACCCAGATTCACATCCAAAATTACTGAAAAATTATAGGGTTAATTGACTCATAATATTTAATAGACCAAATGTTTGCATATATAGATTTGATTTCAGCTTCTTCTAACACTTCTAGGTAATCAGTCCTAATCCTGATGAAACTGTAAAAGTAGATCTCTAAATTTTGGGAAGTTTCAGCCATATTAGTTAGAGTACCCCTAGTGGGTAAGAAAGACCATATTATGTGCCAGTTAGCAAATATTGTCTATTTGGTATTTCTTATTCCTATTCTTATTCTTTTTTTAAATTAAGGTATCATTGATATACACTCCTAGGAAGGTTTCACAAGAAAAACTGTGGTTGCTACTTTCACCCATATGATCAACTCCCTCCCCCGACCCCATTGCAGTCACTGTCCATCAGTGTAGTAAAGTGCCACAGAATCACTACTTGTTTTCTCTGTGCTACACTGTCTTGCCCATGGTCCCCCACACCATGTGAACTAATAGTAATACCCCTCAATCTCCTTCTCTCTCCTTCCCCACCTGCCCTCCCCGACCCCTCCCCTTTGTTAACCTCTAGTCCCTTCTTGGAGTCTATGAGTCTGCTGCTATTTTGATCCTTCAGTTTTGCTTCATTGTTATACTCCACAAATGAGGGAAATCATTTGGCACTTCTCTCTCTGCCTGGCTTATTTCACTGAGCATGTCCTCCAGCTTCATCCATGTTGTTGCAAATGGTAGGATTTGTTTCTTTCTTATGGCTGAATAGTATACCATTCTGTATATGTACCACTTCTTCTTCATCCATTCATCTACTGCTGGACACTTAGGTTGCTTCCATATCTTGGCTATTGTAAATAGTGCTGCAATAAACATAGGGGTGCGTATGCCTTTTTGACTCTGAGATCTTGCTTTCTTTGGGCAAATTCCTAGGAGTGGAATTCCCGAGTCAAGTGGTATTTCCACTTTTAGATTTTTGAGGAACCTCCATATTGCTTTCCACAATGGTTGAACTAGTTTACAATCCCACCAGCAGTGTAGGAGGGTTCCCCTTTCTCCACATCCTCACCAGCATTTGTTGTTCCTAATCTCTTCGATGTTGTTCATCCTAACTGGTGTGAGGTGATATCTCATTGTTGTTTTAACTTGCATTTCCCTGATCATTAGGGATGTGGAGCATCTTTTCATGTGCCTGTTGGCCATCTGAATTTCTTCTTTGGAGAACTGTCTGTTTATATCTTCCACCCATTTTTTAATTAGGTTATTTGCTTTTTGGGTGTTGAGGTGTGTGAGTTCTTTATACATTTTGGATTCCTATTCCTATTCTTATTATTTGTATTTCAATAGTTCAAGTGATCTGTGGCCTAGCAAGTTTTACCTTCTGATCAGAAGTTGTAGAAGTGGTTAAGAGTACAAAGACAGAAAAAAGGATGTTCCTGGGATTTTTTTAATGAACTTATATTTATTTTCCAAATTTTTAATAATGAAAATGTACCACCTTTGGAATTTAAAAATGTGTTTTGGTTTGGTGTATGTATGGATTTCTAAGGATATGCTGCTGAAGGGTTATAATAAATTGAAACAATTATGAAAGGCACTGGCAACTGTCTACTTCATGCATATGACTGATGACATGTCAGGGTCAAGACCTAAGAGTGTGGATGTAAAGCACATAGTGTTAAATGTGCACAGATAAAAATATAAAGATTATGTCTTCGTTGTCACAACTCATAGATTTATCATGGTTTTTGTTTTTCATCTGTTTTGTTCCAACAAATGTAGGCTACTTTGGGGACAATACTAAGGGAAAAAAATCTAAGTTTAATAATATATGCAAGGTATGAAGTTATTATCAAGCATGACAGGTGTCTTCATTTTAAAAATATGTATGACATACAGGAGCAAAGACATTTTGTTTCTCAAACTGATTCACAGCAGGGTTCCTTTCAAAATAAGCATACCAAATACAAATATTTTAAGGGCCATAAAAATGTGAGTAGCCTTTTACATAACCCCACAGCTATGAAATTATCCTCAGAAAATAAAGCAAATGAAAGAAAAAAAGTTATTCCTAAGGTTGTTCACTCCAACTAATGATAATGGTGAAAATTTGTAAACAACCTAAATGATTAACTGGGTCATGATTAAGTAAACTGAGTAATTATTAATCTCTGCTGGAATACTATACAGCAATTAAAAGTTGTAATTATGAGACCATGCTAAAATATAAGATAATTAGAAAATAATGCTAAATGGTGAGGAAAAAGAAAATGATTTGTATGGTTCTGATTTTCACTTTAATTATACCTATCTTAAGTCCATTTGTCCTGAAACTAGTCTCCTATTTTACAATATTATGGCTTGCAAAATATTCTTAAATTCATTCTCTTCTATATTTCCCCTTATAAATATGCCCCTAAAAGGGCACCAAAATTATCAATATAAGCTGGTCACAGGGATGGTAGTACAGCATGGAGAATGTAGCCAGTGATTCTGTAACATCTTCCTATGTTGACAGACAGTACTGCAAAAGTCAGTGAAGATTTAATAGTATGGGTAACTGTGAAAACACTGTTATATACTTGAAACCAATATAAGATTGTATATCAATGATACTTCAATAAAAAAAAAAAAATGCCCCTAAAGTTGAAGAAGCAATATAGAAACAGATAATCAACAAATGGGATTATTTGGTTCCATATACTCAAAAGCACAGAAGAGTTTACAATTCTATTCACCAAGAAAATGGTTCACATTCCTACCCACTTAAAAACAGGAATTCCCCATAATAATTACCCAGCTTTTAAACTGTTTGTAGTTACTATAGTTATTAGAGAAATAATATCTGAAATTACACACCTAGATGTTATCCAAAACTCTCCCAGCTATTGTAATAAGCCACTTTCTTTTGAAATTTTCCCTTGTCTCCTTTCCACTATTTGTAAGAACCAAACGGAACCAATTTTGCCCCAGATTACTCACCACTCGCACTCCATAATGGACATGGGCCAGAGTGAAAGCAGTTGTTAACGTATATAGGAGAATGCTCTCAAGGTTAGAGGCTACTCCTAAGTTTACCACCACGACAACCAAGAAGAGAGGAACCAGCAACCAGTTCAAAGTTGGGCACCGGGTACTGCTCATTTGACAAACAATCAGTTGACACTTGAAGTTAGTTTAAAAAAAAGAATGAAGATTTAATTAGCAAAGCACTTCCAAAACTAGTCACTCCAACATTCAAAGAGCATTCAAGTACTTGAGCCAACACGTTCACATTCCACTATTAAGTTCAGTAGTTCTCAACCGCTCAGGAGCCCAAATGAACCTCTGTCCCCACCTCCAAACCCATGGCTCTCAGCATGTGTCTGAGATACAGGATGATAATTTAATAACGATGCTATAAATGGCATTGTCCCACTGGCTAACAGTTTCGATAAAAGAAATTTCTGCCGATTTTAAGATTCTATGATCATCTGAAAAAAAAAATTTCAAAGCAGCCTCCCACAACTGAACTTCATGGTGATGCGGATATGCTACCACCAATTCAGTTGTATTACCACAGGAAAGCCTCAAAGCCTCTCTGGCTCCCTTTACTTTCAACATCTTACTCAAATATTATTTACTCTTTCAAAAATATTTTCATACCACGTATTAGTGTTTTCAGATTTTTAAACCTCTGAAATCAGTACAACTCAGTATATTAAACACATTAATGCGCAAGCTCAGTGGCTAAGTTACATAATAAAACTTACTGAGGACCTGGCCTGAGCTAGAGCATGGGCTTCCTGGCTGTCAGGACTATCGGGATCTTTTCTCAACTCCTCCTTATCTTTCCCTCTGTCTGACCTCTTGCTGGGCCACAGGAGAGAAAGGGATTTTTAAAAATATATTGTATTTATTATAAAGATTTTAATCTACGTTAATTTAAAAATCAGTTGATTAAAAAAAAATGTGTATATGGTATATGCTTATGTGTGTGTTTTCTTGCTCTCAAAAACCCCTTTCAAGCTCCCTAAACTAATCAGGAGATCTGGAGCCATTTTAGCCACACTGTTAATAAGAGTGTCTGACTGGAATTACTCCATGAATTCTTCAGCAGGCAACCAAAACAAAAAATTTAAGTATGCTGTGGTTCCAAAGTACTACCGTAGTCTCCAACTCCTATTGGTTTTAAAGGAAATGAAATAATTTTCAGCAGGTTCTGTCTTGAGGTTTTTAATTATTCTTTCAAATTTCTGATGTAAAATATCTTTAAATTAAAACCTGATTATAAGGTTTTTCAAATTATCAAATTCTGTCACAAGTTTCCATATATATATATATATATAAAATGATTTTTCAAAGAAAAAAAATCTTACTGTGCTGTTGGCAAAAGCTGTTCCAACCATGAAGTAGAAAACTCTAGGATGTATCTCTAAAATATTTGAAGGTGACTGGAGGATCCATGCTGTAGACAAAATGAATAGCAAACATGGAGAAAAGAAGGGAACCATAGCTTCATAGACTGAACTGTGTTTCAAGGTGTTATTTTTATAGCTTCTGAAAAAAAAAAATCAAGTAATACAAAGAATATTATTACATATAAAACCTACATTATATTTCTATTTTGTACTTTTCAAAGTACTTTCACACTTATTCTCTTATTTTATGCTCATAATAATCTCATGGGATAGGGAAAACCAATATTATTAACCCCATTTTACAGACAGGTTAAGTGAAGATATGAGAATTTAAATTTAGATAACTTGGTACGACGAGGCAGGGCCAGGACTAGAACTGAAGTCTTCAGACCTCTATTCTCATTTTTTCCTCTGGACTAAAAAGATGACTAAAACTTGGTCTTTGTTCTATGAGACTATATTCTTAACAGGGAAAATAAAATGAACACAAATACTAGAAGAGTACCTGTAGTGCTATTATGGTACAAAGTAATATAGAACTTCAGAGTGAAAGACTGAACTGAGATGGCCCACAGTGTATCTGTGTCTCTGGGCACACAGGCAGTACTCCAATACATGCTCACTCACCTGGACAGAAATCCAAATTCTACCCCTGGTTCTGCCACTGGTTATATGACCTTGGGCAAGATATTGCCCAATCAGAACCTCATTTTTAGACGATGAGGAGGAAATGACTCAAATAATCTCTAAAGCTTTGAGGACTTTAAATTTCATGGCTTCTACCAATGACAGCCAGCTGCCATAAATAGGAAAGATGCATAGAACTGGGCTTGACATGGATAGGATTTTGCAAGACAGATCTGAGAGCTGAAGGATGAAGTGGGAAGTACCAGAAAGCGGTAGAGGAAACAGTAGTCAAGAGTGTGAACAAAATTATTGAGAAGGGAAAGAGCAAAATATATCCAAAGTCACATAAGTAAATTCAGTGTGGCTGAGCAAAGGTGGAGAAATGCACAGAGCAGAGAAATGAAAACACCACCTAGGCAACTCTCGTCCCTACCCCCGCCCTACTCCACAGACAGGAATTTCTATATAGTACTATAGGAGCAGTCAGCATAAGTCCAGGGTCTGGTCCTAAACCATGTAAGTTCAGAAAGTTTATGCTCATGCTAACTAAACTTACACGTATCAATTTATAAAAACTTATAATCAATTTATAAAAACAACATAAGCCATGGTGAAGGGGGGAGCCTAGTAAACATAATGTTCTTCATGTAATTGTAGATTAATGATACCAAAATCTAAAAAATTTTTTTAAATTAAACAGCAGAAGAAACTAAAAAAATAAAATAAAATAAGCCAATCAATATTAATATTCAAAGAGAACACGTTCCCTCCTGAGTCATTCACAAAAAAAATGACAAATTAGAAGACTGTTTGGTGAGCACAAAACCACAACAAAAGAACGAGTCATTTTGTGCTATGATGAAACTGACTAAACAAGCCTCCATAAATACCCTAAATTATCCTAACCTCATTCTAGATTCAAAATACAAGTTTCATGACCTTTTCAAAATGTCCAGATTCCAAAGAAAAAAAGATCCTAAAATTCATCTAAATAACAATGTCTAAGACTTTCTAAATATTTCTTTCCCAATTAAAAAATAAAATGCTTACCTGAAAAAGTTTAATAAACTCATTGGAAGAGTCACACATAATGCACAACCTAAAGAGAAGAATATTTAAATTATTTAAATTATTTAAATTATTATTCAAGAGTGATTTCTATAATAATCAAATACATATAAAATATGTAGTATTTTTAGACCAAATAATTTTCTGGTTCAGGTTTACCTCTGTAATGAAATTAAATACATTTCTGAACATTTACAATGGGAACAGCAGCAGTACAGTTTGCTAGATTCAGAGCAGAGATGAGCCACACTGGGCTTGAATTTGAATCTCAGCTGTGCCACCAATTGGTTATGTGACTTCAGGCAAATTAACCTTTCAGTGCCTCTGTTTCCTCTTTTATAAAATACAGATGATAGTATTGACCCCATAGGATTTTGAGAATTAAATGAGTTGTTAACATAAAGATGCCTGGAACAGTACCTGGCACATAGTAAATTGGAGAAGTGTGAGTTTTTGGAAGAAAGGATGTTTGGTGGATCCTACTGCTTCTAGTTAACACTTATTTTTATCTCCCCAGAACTCTTAATTTCTCCCCACCCCCGTCACCCGTACACTAGTTCCTTCCCCTCAAACCTGAAAAAAAGGCTTTCCCAAGAAAACCTACCATCATGTCTCACTGTCTACACAACTGTGCCATTTCCTATTAATTGCCAAACTTTTCTGTTGTTTCCAATTCCTCAACACTCTTTTTCATTCTGCCTCCCCTTTACAGAAATTGTACTCTTGAAATTTACCAAGTTTTCCTAATAATCAAATTCAGTATTTCTTCATTCCTGACTTCTAAGTAAAATGACTGTTGACTGCTCTCCAATTGCAAGCCTTTCCTCCCTTTGCCTATGTGATCCCACAAAACCAGGGCTTCTGCGAGCTCTCCAACCACTGTATCTGGCAACTCTGCCTCCTGCCTATTCCTAACTGGGCACTTGCCTGTGCTTCCACATTCCCTCAGAGAATCTTCCCTTACAGCCCTAACTCCAAGCTTTCTACAGATGCCTCCAAAATCTAGTAAAGTGCTCCTGAGCAAGTTGGATAATCTCTCTGAGTTTCAGATTCCACAGCTGTACGATGAGGATGGGTTAAATGACTTTATAGTGTTGCTTTCATCTTTAAAATTCTCTGATTCCATGATCTATGAGATGTAAATTCCTGATTTTTTTCTTTCAAATCCCAAATCATACATGTGGTAACTTCCTCTATATTCATTTGGATATTTCATTGTCACTCAACATATTAGCCCTAGTTTGTCTACTTTGGACTCCCAATGACTATACTTGGCTTTGTGGGTGGTTGATCTAACTGTGACCTTAAGGATCAAAGACAAAAGGGCGTTCCTTCAAAACAGGACCCTAAGACATTTTGCTAAAAACAGATGAAAAGACTGGAACCCACCAAACAGAAATCTCATCTCAAAAGATGAATCACTCTGCTACTTCCAAGCCAACTGGAACAAAGTTCCCTGAGTAGAGTATCTTAGAGGGAAAGGAAGGAGAAGACAAGCTTATGTCCTCAGTGTCCTCAAAAAATGTTAGTAGCTTACTCCATATCATGCTGGGAAGCACTGGTAGGGAGCCAGGGTTAAATCAATTAACCCAGGAGCTCTTGGAGCTCTCAAGTGTTGGAAACAGGTTGAAAGAAACTTGCAAAGATTGTTACCAAGAGTATTTTCAGTTTAAAACATCCTAAAATAGTTTTAAGTACAGCAAGCATGTAGAAACCTGGGCTCTATACAGGTTACCAGAGAGAATCACTCACTGCATCGTTCTTCTATTTCTTCTCTAAACAGCACTTAATGTACTTTCTGTGAAGTGTATTTAGTTGGTGACTTAAATATTTGTCTCTCAAACTCTTTGTGATGACAGTGACAGCACCCACACGTTTGCAGACCTGTTTTTCTACTGCCATACGAGGGCCCAGACTTCATAATATAGGAAACTTAACAACTAGAGAAAAATGAGAGTAGAATTCATTTCAACAAGTCTTGAGCAGAATAAACAGCAAGGATAACATGGTCACAAATTTCCAGGTTTATTTATTAAATAAGAACTTCAATTAAAACCACCAAGAAAAAATCACTTTAAGAAAAGTAAAAAAGACAATGAACAAGAGGGAAATTGTCATATATAGCAAACAAAGGGTCAATATACCTAATTTATGAAGAACTTCTAAAGAAAAAAGGAAATAGTTAATCCAACAGCAAAAATTGGCTAGAGATATAGAGTATACAGAAGAAATACAAATGGCTCTCAAACACCAGAAAAGTTCATTTATAGTAAGAGAAATAAATTTAAACTATACATGTGTATCATTTCTTACCTATCAGATTGGTAAAAATCCAAAAGTTTGACAACACACTATACTCGTTAAACTGTAAATAAACAAGCATTTTCATGCACAGTTGGTGGTTATTCAAAATCATGTATGATACAAAAGGGAATATGGGAATATTTAGTGAAATTGCATACATCTGTCCTTTCCTAGCAATTCTACTTTGAGAGATGTCTTCCAAAATACCATGGCAAAAGTATGAAAAGATATCTATATGTACAATATATTCACTGCAGCAATTTGTGTAGCAGCAAAAGACAGGAAATAACCCAAATTCCACCAGTAGGAGGCTAGTAGAATAAACTATGGTACAGGCATGTACCATCAACTATGAAGTAACAGGCAGCTGTAAGAAGGAATGAGGAGGATCCTTATAGACCACTATGCAGTGATCATCAGCATATATTATTAAGTGGAAAACAAAACCAAGTATAGTTAAATATGTAGAGTATGCTACCATTTATCCATGAAAGGGGGTCTCACACACACACACACACACACACACACACACACACACACACACACACACACACACACACACACACACACACATTAGGAAAGAAATAAAAGATAAACCAATAAATTAAAAACTAAAAATAGTTAACTGAGTGAAGAGAGGATTAGGGTAGTGAGAGAATTTAGACTTCTTTGAACGTATCTTGTTTTATATACAGATTGGACTTTGTAACCATGTAAAATAGTCACATAACTATAAAGGAAAAATACATTTTTAAAGAGAAAGTAATCTTTAAAAACCAAAAGTAAAATGAAATAAAGTTAAATGTATACATCCACAGTTTGTAGCATTAACCACAGTGTTGACTTTAAAATATAGTAACTCAAGTGGGCATTTCTAGTGGTATAAACAGTAAGGACAAATGCAACAAATACAAAATCTTAAAACAATTTTCAGTGATCATATTGTTATTCTTTTTGCTACTGTGTTCTAGGACTGTTCTATGGAATAAAGCAAATGAGTAATTACTTTGTATCACTGAAAACAAAGACTTTTGTCAGAGTTTAAAGGAGACACAAATATAAGATCAATGAGGTTAACTAAAAAACCTGTATCATTAAATTTGATTTAGAATTATCAGTACAAATTCATGAGGTATTTTATCAAAAAAGACAAATTTTATTCCCTTAAGCTATCCATTGAATGAATGGACTCCTAGGCAGTGATCAATGTCTGTTAATACCACCAGGTGAAGAGCTGATGCAGAACTTTGTTCACAGATGGGACAGACATCTAATACCTCAACCCTCTGATCACAGCTAGTATCACCAAGAGACAATTAGATACTATGTGCCCCTAATGTGATGCAACAGCAAGTACCATCACCTAATAAGTATTTTTGCCAAAAAAGAAAATCAAGCTTTCTATCTAGCCAAATTTATAAATCTAAACAAATCTACGGATTAAGGTACAGGAAAAAAAGAGGCAGAGGAACATGTTAAATGACACAAGAATGCAATCAGCAAAATGTGGAATGCAAGGCCAAATAACTCACTTTCTTCAACAAATACATTGCAAAGAAAAAAAGGGGGTAAACCTTTGTAATAAGAGACAAAGATATATAAAAGATCTATCAACCAAATGCAATGTATAAGCCCTAGTTGGTGGTTATATAAACACAACAATTATAAAAGGACATGTGAGACAATTATGGAAATCTGAAAAATGACTAGATATTTCATATTAGGGAATTATTCTTCATTTGTTTGGTGTAGTTATAGTATTAAAATACATTTTTTAAAACAGGAATCCACATCTCTTAGAAATACACAATGATGTATTTATTCATGAAATGAAATGATGCCTGAGATTTGCTTCAAAATAGTCCAAAAGAAGAAGGATGTCTGGTAATGGTGGCATAAAGAAGTATAGCAATTCCTCTCACAAGTATTAAAAAGCAGACAATAATATTAAAAACAAGTACCTAAAAGCACAAGAAAATAATCAATGGCAGGCAGCAACTTGAGAAACATGCACACTTGATACACTGAGGAGTAACTCCAACTTTATGGCTTCTTTGCCTGTCCCTTGTCCCACCCCAGATGGTGGAAAGCTACAGTCTTCCTTACCAGCTTGAGGAGGCAGATTACAGAATTTAGAGCAGCAGAGAAACTGGAAATTTAAGGGGTGGGAGATATTTTAGAAGAGAGAGAGATAAACTAGGGCTGAGATTCAAAATCTGAGTACAAACTCTGCCCAAATCCCTGGCTGGCTGCTAAACTAAATAGGCAAACAGGAGACCCTAAGAAGCATGGTAAAAAAGCAAGCAGAAACTAGAGGAAGCACTGTCCTTGAAAGCCAGAGGTGCTCTTGGTGAGATCTGTGCATCCGCTATGCCTTTCATTAAGTATAGTTTCAGCCTGCTCTCAGCTTGAGCTACAGGAAGCAGAAGTCTTCCTGGCTTAAGGAGTCAGAAGGCAGAATACAGCAGCTGCTGGCAGAGCCAACTGAAGATTCAGGGGAAAACCCTGGAAACAAGGAAACCAAAGAGAAGATGAACACCAAAATCTCAGAATCAACTTTGTCCAAATCTTTCAGCCAACTATTAAACTTACATAGACACAGTGGAGACACCCCAAGAACCAGGCTGAAAAAACAGCAGCAGCTGAAAATATCTGAAGAGGTATCAGTTACTGCACACCACGAGGGAAAAAGATTTCTCAGTCTGAACAAAAGCAAAAAATCCTCAGAAAAACAAAACCGATTCTAAGGTCTCTACAAACATTTCTAATTTCTACAAAAACTGCTGAATATGCAAAGAAATAGAAAAAAAAGCAGCCAATAGAAACTGACTTTAGATGGGCTCAGATTTTGGATTTGGCAGACAGACTTTAAAACAGTCATTTTAAATATAGTCAAGGAACCAAAGGAAAATAGAATGATAATGAATGACCAAACAGGGAATCTCAATAGAGAAATGTAAAGTATAAAAAGAACCAAATGGAAATTCTAGAGCTGAAAAGTAAAATAACTTAAATGACAGGTCCCATGTAAGATTCACTACATGGGCTCAACAGCAGACTGGAAATCACAGAAGAAAAAAAGCAGTGAACTTAAAGAAAAATAGAGATTATATGCTAATCAAAGATTAAAGAAAAATCAATAGAGCATCATAAAATTACCTGTAAGACAACATCAAGTGAAGCAGTCTAACATACATATAAGGAGAGGAAGGACAGAAAAAAAATATCTGAAGAAATAAACTGTGGCTGAAAACTTCCCACATTTAGTAAAAAATATTAACTTACAGATCTAACAAGCTCAAAAAATACCAATAAGGACAAACACTAAGAAAATCACACCTAGGTACATCATAGTCAAACTTCTGAAAGCTAAAGATTAAAAAAGAGAATCCTGAAAGCAGTAAGAAAAATGACACATTGCATACAGAGTTACAATGACATATGAGTTGACTTAGAAACAATGGATAAAAGAGGGTATCAGAGTGACATGCTCAAAATGCTGAAAGGAAAAAAAAAGGCAAAATCAAGACACTGTCACAAAAACAAATTCAGAGAATACATTGCTACCAGGCCTGCACTACAAGAAATTCTAAAGGAAATCCTTCAGACTTCTGAGCAAAAACACCATCTGGAAAGCCAGGTATACAGAAAGGAATGAAGTACAGCAGAAATGGTGAATAAGTGGGTAAGTACAAAAAACTATACATTGTAATATAACACAGGGGTTAGAGGGTAGGGATACATGTGAAACAAGACTGGCACTCATACTGAGAACTGTTGAAACTGGGTGACAGGTACATAGAAAATTATTATATAAAAATAGAAAGACTAGAAAGAAAACAAATGTTTAAGTTTTTTCATAATAAAAAGAGAAAAAAAAAATGAGAGGGGAAATTCTGCTTTCTTTCTTGGTGGCCAGTGTATTGTACCTCAAGAAGGCAACCTTCCATAGCGGCGAACAGGAGCTACTCTGCTTCCCACCAACCTTTTCTTTCCCTCTCCAATCAACTTACAGCTCTAGTGTACCTCAGCCACCCCAACCCCAGCACCACCAATTCTATCAGCAGAAACCAGATAGCTTTAGCCCCAAAGCCCTTTTATCTCTTTGCGTCTGCTCAAACCTAGTACTGGAAAAGCTGCTTTACTTGTAGTTTTGTTTCAGAGGGAAGAATTCAGATAAACTTATACATTACAAAGAAGATTATGTGCCTATTAAAGTACCAACTTAACATTCAAAAAATACCTCATATACCAGAGGATTCCATCTTATCTTTAAATTTAACATTTAAATGTAAAATTTAGCAACCTGCCATAGGGAAAAGTTGCTTAATTCAAAAGATCACTATGTGGTGGAGTGAAAAACAGCCCTTTCAAGGTAAAGAATTTACAATTAAAAAGGTACCCAAAAATGAACATTTGATAGACTATAGTGGGGTTCCTAAAGTATCTGTAGTCGAGACACAGAAAAAGGTCTACACCCACTCCTTTCCTGAAATCCTGTGCCTAATGCTTGTACCATCTTCTCAGTTGTTTCTAAGCCTTACCCAATTCCCATTCTATTACCAACTGACAGAGAGCAGGTTATTATTTAGTTAAAGCACAATAGCCAACAAATATGCTTTTTTACTTCTAAGCCTTAGTGCCATTCCAGGGTCCCCAAAATAACAACCCTGGTTCCTCTCCTCTGCCACTTTCCATAGAAAACATTCTCCCCCATTAAATCAATTATCCTGCAGATATCCTCTTTGGCTAAAACCAAAAGGGAAAAACTACCACAATCAAAAATCTTTCCCTAGCATTCTATGGCATACCAAGGAGGGTATCTGAGAGGAACAGAGGCTCAATATTTGGAGTGGATATATTATAAAGTCATCTATGTTTCATCTATTCTATTTCCTACAAACTAATAATCTTCAACTTTGAGATAAGTATGAAACCTGTACCAAATGTCCACCTAATCATGGATCCTCCAATATAGTCTAGATTAATTTATAAGGTTTGTAGGATTTTGGTATTTCCTTTGGATTAGAAATAGCTTGGTGAAAAACAAGAAAAACAAAACAAAGAAACCTTATTTTCCTTAATGGTTTGGTTGAAATCCTATAGGGCTGTCGGGGTGTTCTGTTTGCTGGAGATCATGGGGGAGGGGGAGGGGTGTTGTTGCTTGTTATAATCAAATATCGGCTTTGATAACAAAGTGATGTTAAAACAGGCTTCAACATGGAGCTTCTTACCAATAATCATTGCAGTGAATAGGTCTCTATATAAGAAATTAAACAGGAAAGGTTCATACCAGGCCTCAACTCCCACAATCGAAGTCACTATGTAGACAAGAGAAATAGTCTGGAAGGAAAATGCACACAAAAGCACACAGAGGCATTAACAGCTGGAAAGATCCAGGAGTCAATAACGCTTTATGCAGCATAAGTCTAGTAAACAGTTTTAGTAAAAGCAAGAAGTATGCTTAACTTTAATACTGTGGCAAGTCTTCTTGCCTTTAAAAATATTTTTTTTCAACCAACAATGCCATAAAATAACTAACTTTCAGACAATGCAAGCAACTGGCCATGATTCAGAACACTTTAAGGCACTTCATAAACTGGTTAAGCCATAAGATGACCCAATTTGCCCACCCAACCACTTTCTTCAAACATACTCCAATTTCTGATTACTTACTGGAGCTTTAGGTGCAAATGGGCAAAAATGGCAACACAAAAAGCAGGGATTCAAAGGCAGGGAGAGTTAATAGCAAGCCTATTAAGTAAGAAAAAACATATCTCTACTCACTGAAAAGTTGGCAACCAAGACAAAAAGCCAACAATTTAATCATATGGTTCTATCCTTTATAAAATCAACAGTTCAAATGGTTATTTAGTAACATTAAGAAACCGTTGGTTGATATAATTGCATTGTGATTATGTTTTTTAAAAAGAGCTCTTACCATTTAGAGGTACATAGTAAATTATTTATCACACAGTATGAGGAATTTTCTTTAAAATAGTTGGGAGAGGGGGTGAGGAAGGGTATTCATGAAACTAGACTGGTCATATGTTAACAGCTGAAACTAATAGGTACACAAGGGTTCACTATACTATTCTCTATACTTGTGTGGATTATAAGAATCTTAGAATAAACTAGGTTTGAAATTTTCCAGTAACAAGTAAAAATAATATAAAATGGGAAATTTTTTAAAAGCATGTATCAGTTCTAACCAAAAAAAACATAAGGGCAATAAAAAAGGAGTAACAAAAACTCATGGCAGTGTTGAAAATTTCAGACGAACATATACTTACCACTTGGCTAATGTCATATCCCCATGGCAGGAAAAGAATCCCTGTGTTATACTTTTCCCAGTGAGACAGGATGAAAGAAAACAAAACTACCCATAGCAGGAGATAAAGAACAAAAACACTGACACCAGATGGTCCTCGTCCAAAGATGGAATACACAGTTACAACAAAGTAAACACATGACCAACTATCCAGGCCATGGTCAAAAAGCTCCCCTAAGGGGGTGCTGGAATTGGTTCTCCGGGCTTGCTTTCCATCCACACCATCTGCAACAAAAACACATTTCCAAAAGAAAAGGTCAGCATGGAAAAGCTCAGTATGGACACCGTCTTCTTTAGTAAACTGGAAACAAAACAGAACAAAACAAAACAAATCAGCGTATCATAAGAATGTTAAACTGAAGTAAAGCTATCATCGGCTACTATAAAAATCCAATACAATTCAAAGGCCTCAGAAATAAAATCCACAGTTTCTCAAAGTTTAATCTAAAAATTTTAATGTTTTACCACACTGAGTATTATCAATTTCAGATCTGAGGAAGCATTTTTGGTGGACTCAGAATTCTTCCAAATCTGTTTTTTTTTATTTTGTTTTAAAGTATAATTGATATCCAGTATTATCTTAGTTTCAGGTGTACAACATAGTGATTTGACATTTGCATGGATTGTAAAATGGTCACCACAATAAGTCTAGTTACCATCTGTCACATTACAAATACAATATTACTGACTCTATTTCCCCTGAGTTGTTCCTAGCCACAAATTCTCAGGCCTCCAGAGACTATTCAATAGTTATTCACTACAATTTAACCACTCCTTGCTCTAGGATCCAAAAACACTCTGTAGTTCAGTTACAACACCTATATCATCTTGTTTGATATTCCTCACTTCTTTACAGATGTACCACCTCCACAATTTTAAGTCTTGCAGAAAAGGTTTTTGCACATGATACTCAGTAAATATAAGAATTAAGTTTATTGAAAATGTGCAATGAACTATTCTTGATGCTGTGAAGGTTATAATAAGTTTGTGCCCTCAAAATGTTTAAAACTGGGAAAGGAAGACAAAATACGATAATTAAAGATATAGTGTATCACAAACCATAGAAGAGTACAGAAAAGGGGCAAGTTCTCTTCAGGCTAACATCATCTAGAATGGTTTTCCAGATAAGATGAAATCTGAGTGGGGACAAAAAGAATGAGTTGGATTTCCACAGATAGAGTATGCCACCTCACGAGGAGGGAGTACTATCAGCAAATCACCAAGACTGAAAAGCAGAAGCATGCTTGGAGAATGCCAAGCAGAAACTAGTATGTGAAGAGGGCAGTATTAAGAACCTAGAAGGAAGGTCTGAACCACTCTAAGGTGGGAGTATGGGTTGGTACTCAAAGAATCTGAGAGTAGGGACAGGAGTGAAAGCAATGGAGTGCAAGCAATGGACTGCTTCAGGAAGACGCACTTGAGATCGGTTAAGAATGACAGAGTGGGGCACTAATTAGTAGCCCTGAACTGAGATGGAATGTAGTGGGAGTGAGAAGCTGGAGCAGGTGAGATATAATAAAAATGACAATGCAGCAAAAGATGGGAGGTGAGTCTAAAGGACAAGAAGCCCATCTCCAAAATTTCCCATCTGGGACAGAAATAAGGTAGTCCAAAAAATGAGCAAGGCTGACAGAAAAATACTGAGTGCAATTTTAGATGCTGAAACTGAAGTGTGGGCAGGTTAGCCACATGGTAATGTCAAGTAACTCAAACTAAGCATACTTATTAGCAACTTGGAAGATAGATATGAACTATATAGAAACACAGGGGTCATCGCAACAGTGTTAAGAATTAGGATTACCAGAGGAATGAGAAAGAGAAAGCTAATGATAAAGCACAGTGGAACACCTTCATAAATGTTCAGAAATAGAGGAGACGGGGAAGAGAGAGGGAGAGAGAATAGTAAAATCTAGTTAAAAAGGAAGAAGAATTTGAATTATAAAAACTTCCCCCCCCAAAAAAAGTTTTATTAACCAAGTGCATCAGAATTAGGCTAACTGTAAAGATTCAGATTTGAGGAATTAAAAATTTCTTATAATTAACTGTGTTTATCTTGCTCACCACAGTATATCCCCAGTGCTAGTTTAGTTTGTGGCAAAAAGGCCTTTAAAAATATTGTTTAAGTAATGAAAGGATGACTCCCAAATTCCTGGCCAAATACTACAGGATCTGTTACAAAGGGCTGGGAACTTTAGTGCCTGCAAGTAGCTAAAATACTGCCTAAAGGTCTTTTCTCATTATTTGCTGGTTTCATTTCCTATTGTCAGTGTAACTCCTGTGTTGTTATTACAAGTACTGAATTCATGAACTAGGTATTAATTAGATTTTATATACCTTCTCCTTAAACCTATTCCAGCTCTACAAGATATGTTTCAGAATGCTTTTTTTCTTTAAGAGAAGTAATTCAGGGTATATGCCATATATTATGTGGGGCAGGTGGGAGGAACCAGAAGGACCCAGAGCAGCACCCTGTGATCAAACACATTAATACTGCTGCAGCAAAATGTAAAAATAGTCACAGGAGTAGAATAAACAAAGATTATTAATTGCCTCATGTTAGTTTAAGGCAGGTTTTGCAACAAATAGTTCATATTACGTCAGGATTTTTGCCAGAACTGTGGGCCTGAAACTGGTAGATGGTACAATATATCAAAAGGCTCTGAAGACATGCTGTTAAAAGCCAAAGGCACAGGCCACCCTCACCTTTTCCCTATTCCTCCCACATTCCTTGGCAACTAAATCCTGTAACAGAATTTTGAAACCTGCTCATCTTTAATAACAAATGCACAGAAGCCTCTGCCTAAATATTTAACTTTTGGCTAAACTTTTCCTTAGTTCTCCTAGACTTCATTCTCTCTTCCCCAAACCTGCAGCTCTGGTCATCCACCATGTCAGCATTTTATACTGGCTTAATGAGTACAAGTTTTTTTATTTTATACATGTACCAGATTTACTGGCTTAATGAGTACAAGTCATTTTTATCTGAAGAGGTCCAGGCAACTTCATGTCTAGTCTGCTAGAGATAGGGTCTGCTATTTTACGATCATTTAAAAACTACATACTGAGTGCCTACTATGTGTTAGGCAATGTTCTAAACACTGGGTACACAAAACAAAGTATCCACCCCCAAGGAACTTATATTTGAGAGCAGGCAGACAGCAAACAAGTAGGCCATGTGGTTTTAAGGACTGTGGAGAGAAATAAAGCAGGGAAGGAGAAGAGGAGAATGTAGAACAGGCCATGTCGAAAATCCCAATGAAAAGCATTCTTGATAGAGTAGAAAGTATGGCCTAACACAGTAGACTTCCCTGACCCCTCCCTCCACCAAATACGAATTTATCACTTCCTTATTTGTTCTCCCACTGTGCTCTATTATAGCATCTCCCTCGTACTCTGCAATTATTTGATATGTTAGTGTTTTTCCCTGAACTTAAAGCAAAAATAATGTCTTATTCCAGAGGTTGGCAAATATTTTTTATAGAGGGCCAAATAGCAAAAAGTTTAGAAACTGTGGGCCATATGTTCTCTGTTGCAACTTCTCAATTTTATCTTGCTGCAGGAAAGCAGCCACAGGCAGAATGTAAAGAAGGAACATAGTTTTGTTCCAATAAAATGTTACTTTACAAAAATAGGCAATGGGGACAGATTTGACCTCCGAGTGGTAGTTTGCCAACTCATACCTTACACTCTTTCAATTTCTAGCAGTGAATGGCAAAATTTTTCATAGAGAAACTCAGACACATATTTATCAAGATGAACTGGATATTAATAAACCCTCATTAAAATGAATTAAGAATAGGAGAAAATGCTAATTTAATGGGTGGCAATCCTTGCTGACAGATTCACCAGCCACTGACCAAAATGAGTATTCGCTGATTTCTTACCTAGAGTATAGGCTGTGAAGTTGAGGATGCCCACTACGATCCAAACCCAATCAGGTACATGCTTGTGACCTGGTGCTGCAAAAGAAAGCAACGCGTATCAGGAACTCTGACAAAACCAAAGAAGTAACTGCCCAAGCCCTCATAAACAACAGGCACTTATTTTGAGCTTTATTCATAACTCAAGACCATTCATGTTTACTTGAAAATTACTTATGTGCCTAGAATGAAAAATGTTTTGGAATTTAAAACTGCTTGTGTCTAGTCCAATTTTCATTGTTACTATTTATACTACGAACATGTATTGGGCCTTCAACCTACACTCTTTTACTGTATTATTAATTAGCTACACAAAAGAGGTTTAAATTTCCATACAGATGGCTACTTACACATCAATTAGATGCTTTGGGCATCTGAATCGTTCTGAAATGCATTATTTCCTCCTAAAATAAAACTGAGAATCAGGAGGTCTGCATTCTAGTTCTGACTCTAATCAACCAACAGTGGGACCTTGAATACAGCTGACCCTGAACAACACACGTTTGAACTGCATGGGTCGCTTACAGGTGGATTTTTTTAAATATATAACTTTGGAATACTGTAAATACATTTTTCTCTTCCTTCTGATTTTCTTCATATATTTTCTTTTCTTTAGCTTACCCTACTTTATTGCAAGAATACTGCATATAATACATATAGCAGACAAAGTATGTGTTAACTGACTTTATATAATCAATGAGGCCTCCCGTTAAGTTGGGCTATTAGTAGTCAAGCTTTGGGGAAGTCAAAAGTTATATGCAGATTTTCAGCTGTGCAGGGGGTCAATACACCTAGCCCTCCACATTGTTCAAGGGTCAACTGTTCATCATTTAACCCTTCCTGTCATCCATTTCCCGAATATTCTGTGACTAGATCGTTTATCTGGTCCTTCAAGTTCTTTAATTTGGGGAACCATACATAATATTTATATATTTTTAGTTCTTCAGTAACTAAAATATATTAAGAACTTAATTACTAATCTTATTTAGAGTAGTCAGAGAAAATAATATTTCTAGTTATAAAAGTAAACTTTTGAGGATGTCCTGTCTTGAGGATTAAAATACAAATTAAAAAAACCACTAATATCAAAAACATGCTTAACATAATTTAATCTTATTTATTATTTATGTGGTACTCTATGATATTCAATTACCATTTTATTACATGTACAGAAACTATGGCTAAAATTTTCAACTGATAAAGTTAGGCATATGTACAGTTTCAGTTTTCAGAATTTCTGTATCAGAAATCATAAGTGTTTGAAATTCTGAGTTTTCCTACAAAAATGATGTTGACAGTGATTTTTAATTTCTCCAGGTCACGCACAAACATCTGCTGAACCCACAACACAGATGAGTTTAAATACTGAAATTCCTGATTCCATATTTAAAAGTATTCTTATTGGAAAATACATTCTCTAACTTAGAATGTAAAAAATATCCATCTACCTCCAATTTTCTATTCTCAACTCCAACTGTCTGAGCAATAAAAATAAACTCTGTCTCCCACTAATCCTCACCCGCAACCCAAATATATTCTATATTGTCTCCTATGGCCTGGGACAGAAGCTGGGTATAGGACAAAGTGAAGACAGGTATAGGTAGGAAAGAAGACACTGGATCAGAGATGAAAGCAGGCTGGACACCACCTCCAAAGTCCTTCTTTCCTCTTTTCCCTGATAAGGGGTTCAGGCTTCTGTCAAAGAATCATTTTCAGAGGAAACCAGGAGTTAGTAAAGGCAAGTATGGATGCTGAGCAGAGGGAAACAAAGATCATATTCTCTTCAGAAAAAAGGGGATTTTTCTCCCATAACTAGAAAAAGGGAAGGGATATTTCTAGAATTGGTAGGTATGTTGTGCCTTGCTTATATTCACTTTCAGGCAAAACTTCAGAGTCCTAATTTTCTATCTTCTTATAAATCCAATTACTCTTTATTTTCCCAAACCTTGTTACTTTTTAGACAGCATATCTAAATTCAATAGTCAAGCTTGTTTCTAGAACTTAATGGAAACATATACAACAGATTACAGACTGTGAAAACACAATTTAGCTTTTACATTCAATTCAGACATTTTGTATACCCCTATTAATATCCAAAACTTTTCAGGAATACAAGTGTCTTAATAGAACCGGAAAATAACTTCTCATTTATTTCTCTCTAGATAAAAATATTTAGACATTTAAAATTTTATATTAAAGCAGTAATCTTACCTGAAGCATAAAAGTCAGGATCAAAGTATGCCATAAGTAGGAAATTGAATACAACCAGCAGAAAGCCAGAAAAGGTTATCAGATTTGGAGCCAGCCAAGTAGGAAATACCTGTTTTTTTTTTCAAAATAATTACAAGATAATTAAAAGATGGGAATTTCTATGTCCACTACACACAAAGTGGAATTTTAAGTCATAATAAAACTTTAAATTTTAAAAATCCTATACAGGAGTTATAGATATTAAAATGTAAATCATAATCTGCTGTTCATAGAAATAAGCATTTTCTCTAATTCTATAATCAACAAACTTTTATAATCATAACATTGATTTCAGAAAATTTAAAAAGACATTCTACAAAAATGATAGATTCTAGAGAATAAACTTACATTTCAGCATTGAGATAAATCAAAAAGTATGTGCCTAAGGGAAAGGAAGATGGGAGTAGTTTCTGTAGACATCTTCTTAAGCTGACAGTTCCATCCTAGCCCTCCATAAAATAGTTCAAAATATTTAAAACTTACTAAAACATAAGTACATACCTACTAATCATCTTACCTTTACTATACTGTTCCAAAATGGATGCATGACATACAGAGACAGTGGATTAGTGTCCAGAGCACTATACTGTTAAGAAATGACAGAAAATATTCAGTTAATCCTTGCATACTACTAGCAAGTACAATAATATTTCTCAAGTGGAAATAACAGCACAAGATAATCTGGAAAATATGCCTAATTATATGATATCCTGGGAATAATAAAACTGGGGGAACAATATAAATGGGGCAAAGATGGTCAAGCACAGTCAATTTTTATAGTATTACAATGTTTCAATAGAAAAATTTATATTGCTTACAAGTTCTTCCTATGCAGAATCAGTAATATGCACACTGTGAATTCAAACACGGACAACACTGACCTTCTCAACCTCCTTCACCCCCTCAACTAACAGGAACCTAGTTGTTTTACCTGTTGATACAATTACTAATGTATTTACTGCCTATGCAGCCTTGGGCAAGTTAAGTTACTCAACCTCTTTGCCTTACTTTCTTCACCTGTGAAATGAAGGTGATACCCTTTACCTCAAAGGTTTGCCAGCAGAAAAAATCTCTTGAATATAAACATGAGCAACTTTTTCCTGAACATATCTCCTCAGGCAAGGGTAACAAAACAAAAATGAACAAATGGGATTACATCAAACTAAAAGCCTTCTGTACAGCAAAGGACACCATCAGCAGAACAAAAAGGCATCCTACAGTATGGGAGAATATATTCACAAATGACATTATCTGATAAGAGGTTGACATACAAAATACATAAAAAGCTCACACACCTCAACACCCGAAAAGCAAATAATCCGACTAAAAAATGGGCAGAGGATATGAACAGACATGTCTTCAAAGAAATTCAGACGGCCAACAGGCCCATGAAAAGATGCTCCACATCACTAATTATCAGAAAAATGCAAATTAAAACCAATGAAATATCACCTCACACCAGTTAGGACGGCCAACATCCAAAAGACAAGGAACAGCAAATGCTGATGAGGATGCAGAGAAAGGGGAACCCTCCTACACGGTTGCTGAGAATGTAAACTAGTTAAACCATTGTGGAAAGCAATATGGAGGTTCTTCAAAAAAACTAAAAATAGAAATACCATTTGACCCAGAATTCCACTCCTAGGAATTTACCTGAAGAAAATAAGATCCCTGATTCAAAAACACATATGCACCCTTATGTTAACTGCAGCGCTATTTACAATAGCCAAGATATGGAAGCAACCTAAGTGTCCAGCAGTAGATGAATGGATAAAGAAGATGTGGTACATATACACAATGGAATATTACTCAGCCATTAGAAAAAAACAAATCCTACCAATTGCAACAACATGGATGAGCTAGAGGGTATTATGTTCAGTGAAATAAGCCAGGTGAAGAAAGACGAGTACCAAATGATTTCACTCTTTTGTGGAGTTTAACAATCACCAAACTGAAGAAACAAAACAACAGCAGACTCACAGACTCCAAGAGGGGACTCAGCAGTTACCAAAGGGAAGTGGCTAGGGAGGTTGGTTGGGGAGAGGGAGAAGGGGATTAAGGGGCACTAACTAGCACTCACAATATGGGTAGGTCACATGGAAAGCAGTACAGCATGCAGAAGACAAGTAGTGACTCTACAGCATCTTACTGTGCTGATGGACAGTGACTGAAATGGGGTGTGGGGGGGACTTAATAATATGAGTGAATGTAGTAACCACAATGTTGCTCATGTGAAACCTCCATAAGACTGTATATCAATGATACCTTAATAAAAAAAAAGGATTGCCAGCAGAATCAGATAATTTAATAATACACATGAAGCAACTTAGAGCAGTACTTCACCCACACTAAGTACTATATAAGTATTAGGTACTAGTAAATATGTTTTGAGCACCAAAGCAGTGACAGATCCCTTTACAGCAGGAAAGCGGATTGCACAAATAAGCAAAGGAAGACAACAGTGGGTCAGAGTTCTGTGGTAACCAAGTTTATTCTCCAGTTATTGAGCTATTTAGAAAAATTCAAAGGAAACTTCAACACATACCTGTACAGAAATACATAAAATTTTAAGAGTCATGTGGATGACATATTAGAATATCACACAGACACACAGAATACCTGGCATGTACGAAGGGATACAAAATTGACAGGGGACAACGTCCCACCTCAAGAAGTGGGAATATTACCTATTTTATCCAGCTGACATTTAAACGATGTCATACTAGTCAAATGTCTGAAAAAAATTGTTTCGTATTTATGCTTAGTAATGTATATAAAATAGTGAGCATCTGAGTATCTCATTTTTTTAAAACCATAATTAAAGATCAAAATTTCTTCCTGAATGTTTTGTGAATATGCAAGAAACATTTTCTCATCAGTGTTTCCAGACTTGAAAGGGTAACAGAACAATAAAGTTAATAAATAAAAATAATTTAAAATACCACTAGCAAAGATAGCTAACTAGTGCGTCAAATGTTTATTCAAAAGACTCCATGCCTGAGTACCTCCACTTCTCCAACCCATTCTGACTAAAAAGGGGTAACTTGGACAAAAGATCTGAGATAGATAGTGGGAAGAAAATGCTGATGGAGAATATGGTTTGCCTCTGCTGGCTAGCGAGCAGCTTCACAGCAACATCCAGACTCTCAGCAGGAGCCTACATAAATGAGTGCTCCTGTTCTTACCAAAATCAGATTTTACTTGTGTGGGTCCTCAGTGTACAAAGCTTTCCATCATAATAAACACCACTACATCTGAACCTCTGCAGAATGAAGGAGAGGACTGCATGACATGACTTCCTGAATTTAAGTCTTCACACTGGAACACATGGAACCATTATGAACCCCTCAAGGCTAGGATGGCAATAAGGTGGGAGGGCCCTGGCCTCCTCCAATTACAAAAGACCACACCCAGAAGAGAAGCAGGTCAGATAAAGGGGACAACCACACATTTTAAGTCCATAATCTATTGCAAACCACCAAAGTTGTAAGAAATCCAAAAACGAAGA
The DNA here is from genome assembly GCF_030020395.1 of Manis pentadactyla. Classification (NCBI taxonomy): domain Eukaryota; kingdom Metazoa; phylum Chordata; class Mammalia; order Pholidota; family Manidae; genus Manis; species Manis pentadactyla. Next base: position 215,547,027 of record NC_080020.1, read on the forward strand.
AAACTGTTTAAGACATCACACAAATACCTAATACAATGTACAAAGTACAATCTTCTTACTTTAGATGTTTGCTGAAAGCAGCTTTCCATAATTTGAACTTAGTTCTAAGAGAAAGGCATTAACTGATGGTATTTGATTTGAAAAGCTCCTCTTTTTAAATTCTGAAGTTTTAACTCTAAATCTCTACTTCTGGAGACTAGTAATATGAAAAAAATGTAAAACTAAATACAAGGTCACTTTGGCTAAATGGATTTTTTTTTACATTTAACAACAGTTAATGAGGCCAAGTATAACATGAAAATTTAGTATGAAGTTGCAAAAGGTAGCAAACAATAAACCTAAAGAACACTGTGCTCTAACCTTACACACTAGATTATTTTTCAAGGTCACATATCACTTAGTGTAAACAAAGAAACTTGGAAACTACCTTGCAAATTAATAGGAGAAAAGAAGAAAATTCAAACCTTCCACATGCATTTTAGTTCCTACTGGAATGGTGTTTGGGTACATATACCAGAATACCTACCTAAACCAGGTGGGATAATCCACTGTTAAGGCCTACTGCGACTTGACTGATCTTCAGTCTTCAGGACCTGACTAAGCTAGTGCCCTAGAGAAATGCTTGAGGACCACATGCTAAGTTTGAGAGAATCACTCCTGGGCAAAAAATATCAACCACAAGAGTTCAGAGATGTCTAGTTTTCCCATGACTAATCCTCATCTATACGAATAGGTAAAACAGTCACTGGGCTTTTTTCTAAATGCCTCTCGTTACAAAAACAATCTCATTACTTCCAGCAGCAACCCAATCCAGGTTAAAACAACTTTTCTATGCACTAGCAAAATCCTTCCCTTGCCCCGTATTTTCTATCCTATTTTCATTTTGCCTTACGTTAAGCAGACAAGGGTCTGCTTTCAATTTTTCTTCCAAACAATAGCGCTTCAAACGAAAACAGCTCTCCCTGTCACACCTGCTATCTTCACCTGGTTAAACAACCCATGTTCCTTTTGCTGCTCCTCTCTTGCCAGGGACTCAACCTCCTTCATCATCTAAGTCTAGTTCTCTAGACCAGACGTTGGAAAGCTTATTCTGGAAAGAGCCAGATAGTAAATATTTTAGACTTTGCAGGCCATATGGTCTCTGTGACAAACATCCAACACTGCCATTGATGCAGGAAAGCAGTCACAGAAAATAGGTAAACAAATGGACACGGCTGTGTTCCAATAAAACTTTATTCACAAAAATTGGTGCCTGGGGGATTTAGTTTGACAATTTGTGCCCAGACAATCCAATTTGTTGTTAAATGGACACAAAGGTGGGATCCAGGGCAAAGGGAACATTTCAAGTGGTGTGTGAGTAGAAAGGAAAACACGACTATGAGCCCCTCTTTCTCAGTAACTTGTTTCTCTGCTGCCCAACATTTATTTCCTGTGGCAATAAAATCATATTGTAGGCTTACAACCTCACAGTCATCTGAACATCTCAGGTCTTAAGTCTACATTTACTATTTTAAGATTTCATCTTGCTTGAGTCATCTCATCTTTCTATCTCCTCCAGATCTCCTCAGATTCAGACTTGGTTAACCAAGTAATAGCTAACTCTCAGCATGTAAATGTCATGCCTTCCTAAGTCTCTGCAAAAATGTTGATCAAGGCGGAACTTCTAAACATTTCCCTCAAGACTGCTAATAGTTCAGTTAATGATTTTGATTTGGGTACAGAATTCTACATCAATTAGTACAGAATTCATCACAGCAATTAGTCTATCTTGGCTACAAGAAAAGATTTTCCATAAAGTCTTAGTGAAATCCAGAATGACTTTATTTTTATTTATTTATTTATATCAACCATGCAACATTGTCTTTTATTATGTATAGGTTTTTAAAACTATTTCCTCAATCTCTCTATACACAGGCAAAAAGAGGTGTACTGTTTAACATATTGGAACTTGCAAATTTGGTAACTGCCTAGAAAAGGGAAAATTATCCCTAAAACATGCTTAACCAGGAGGCCAATTCATCTGCCGACCTCCAAGAACATGGAGATGAGCGTGATACAGACTGTCCCTCATCTGAACCTTCATTCACCACCATTCGATAACCCTTCTTCAGGCCCAGATCAGCAGCACATTTCTTGCCAACAATCATTAAATGTCCAAGAAGACTTTCATCATCATCTTCTGCTACAGAAATCTGGGATATATGTTTCTTTGGTATCACCAGAAAATGTGTTGGTGCTTGAGGGGAATGTCATGGAAAGCAAGGCACAGGTCATCCTCAAAAATGATTTTGGCTGGGATTTCCTTGCGAATGATCTTCCCGAAGATTGTACTGCCACCAGGCCGGGCGATCTCATCTGCCATATCGGCCTCCCTCCCACGCGGCCACCCGAGAAGCAGCTCAGAGGAGGGGGGCCAGAATGACTTCAGGAAGTTTCAAAACATTTTTTTATTTCAGGACAAGTAAGGAAATAAAGCAGCATTCATTCTTCACTCATTCCTTCAGCCAACAAATATTTATGGTTGAGCACCTGTAGTTTTGCCAGCCAAAATTCTGCTAGGTTACCGGGGAGAATGGAGAATAAGACCAAAATGTTTCCTATATTCACCAAGTCTACAGTCTAATATGAGATAGAAGGCAAGCAAGAAAAAACAAGTATGATCACAAGTTGTGATAAATACTGGGAAGGAAATGTACGGGCAGTTCTGCAAAAGGTCAAAGGGGCTGCGAGTGTGCAGGAAGTGTCAGAGGGTAAGAGAAAGCTTCTACAAAGAGGGGACACTTAGGCTGAGTCCTAGAAGATGAGAAGATGGGTAACAAATGTATGATATATACCAGTCAAAGAAGTGAGACACTAAAGAGAACATGCTGTGACAGATTCCATTTACATGAAGTTCAAAAACAGGCAAAATTAATTTATGGCAAAAGAAGTCATAATAGTAGTTTGGTGAGAAGGGCTGCATAGGGACCTTCTGAGGTGCTAGAAATACTTCTGTAATTTGATTTGGATAGTAGTTACATGGGCATACAGTTATGTAAAAACTTATTGAACTATACACTTAAGATCTGTGCATTTATATGTAATTTACACCGAAAAAGAAAAAAAGAAAGAATATACAGCAGCAGTGTATACACACATTCCCATGTTTGCTGGGCAGGGGGTCAGGGGGGGCGGTGCATAGGTGTTGGTGGGAGAAGGATGCATACCAAAATACCTTCCAAGAGCCAAACAAGATGTGCAAAAGCCAGAGCTAGAAATTTCTAAAATACTGAAGGCCAATATAGCTATAGCTTAGTGAGCAAGGAGGAATGCTATGAAATGAGATTAGAGATATGGGCAGACATCACTCAGCAGGACAACAGTGAGCTAGATTTTACTCTAAGCCCAGTGCATGTCCTGGTTTACATTTTTAAAGGATTGTACTGATTACAGTATAGAAAATGGGCCAAAAGGGAGGCAAAAGTGCAAATGGAGAGACCAATTAAGTCTCTCTAGTAATATAAGGCATGAAACAATTATGGATTAGACTATCAGCAGTACAGCGATTTCTAAATACTTCCAAAATACGCTGAAGTGCCTACTTTTGAGAAGGGCATTAGAAAGGTGAGTTTCCTCTTAATTTAAGAAGAAAATTGGCTTTAATGAAAGAAAACCTATGAAACCACCTCCTTGGACATAAAAGTATTTCCTTTGTACAGGTACTGTATTTTAAATCCCTTCTGTGTACTGGTAAGAACACCAATATGAACTGACACCCCACAGCACTAAATACAGAGTTTTGGGCAGTTTATTAGCCTAAGGCCATTGTCCCAAGTAATGCCATACTATACATAAGCAGCAGATTTTCCTGCTTTGTTCATCTTGTCAATAAAGAGAATAGGACTTTAACTATTAAATGATCTTTAATACAAGGCCTGTCTTTACCCCTCTGAAATATAAACTTTATACTTGCAAAACATATTTAATTGTGGTAATCCATAAAATGTGGCTTCAGTACAAGATAATGGTTTGTAAATTGTACTTGTTAATCCCTTCAGATGTAAGCAAATTCAAAATGTTGTTTTTTATTTTTAAAACTTACTTCCCAAATTACTGAGTTCAAAATCATCTATGTCTTTAGTAATAAAAAGTAAGCAAGATAGCCACAAAAAAACAATCTTAGTTCACAACTAGGTTCATTGTATGAAATTATATTCATTGCTCATACCAACTTTTTAGACATCTCTAAAATGAAATACATAAACACATTATCAGTCTCTCTTAAAAACAGAGGAGAAGGAAATGAAATACCAACTCCTTCTTCTTCCCCTGCACAATGAAGCTCAGTGTCTAGTACAGTATTGAGGTCAGTCACTTGCTGACAGGTCTCATTAACTCAATCGTGTTTAGGTGTTTAAGTCTTTATACAAACCGATCCATTGTGGCCAACATGCACTCTCCCACTCTTGGAGCAGAATTCTTTAGCAAAGGCATTCTAATCCTCCAAGCTAGTCATTTAATCACAAAACATAAACAAGGGATCCCAATTATTAGAAATTGTTATTCACTCAACAAATATCAAGACAGTCCAAAAGAGCTGCCTTTCACATACATATGTGGGAGTCATTGAGCACTGGGATGTAAAGAAGCAGTTCAGAGTGTGGAGAAAGCTTCCCAACCTGATCATTTCTGCTTCTGGCACACAGCAGACTAAGGTCAATAAACATATTTGAATGTATGTACAGATGAATGAATAAATAAGAGAAGTTCTCTGCTTGTTTAAGTAGTAGTATAATCTATTAGTGGTGAGAAGTGTTAAAACTTCCTTCATCAAATCTATTTTCCCCAGAACAAGTCCACAGCAACTTTTAACTTCACAAAGGGAAGTTCTTACTCTCCCCCTCTAATACCATGTTTACATTTGCATAATGCTTTACAGTTTCCAAAAAACAACTTATCTGTTCTCTCATTTGATATTGTAAGATAGATAAGACAGACTAATCCTCCCTATTTTACAGATGAAGAGAGTATAAAATTCAGAGGTTAACACAGCTAATTAACAGGAAGGTCTAAACTGTAACTACTTTCTGAGTCATCTCCAAACACATCTATGAAATTGATCACCGTTTTAAACCAGATTACTCTTTCTTGGTTCTAGTACAATCATCAGCTACCTAGATTCAATGTACTAAAATCATTATTCTCATAATATCCTCCAATACACATTTTTCTGTCTTCCAATTTGTGGCAGGCACATTCTAAACCCTGAGTCCCCAAAGTAATCCCCAATGAGTCAAGACCTTGTAAAAGCAATCTCTTCCCCATGATGGTTCAAACTGATCCCCTGAGGTCAGAACCTGTGACTTGCTTCTAACCAAGAGAATATAGCAAAGGTGATGGATGCCACTGCCTTGATTAGGACACATTATATGGCAAAGGTGAGAGGAGATCGCTTTCATGATACATTATGTGAGTCTTCATCTTGACAGTTTTGTCGAACAGTCTCCTGCCAACCTTGAAAAAGCAAACAGCAATGATGTGTACTGCCTGCCTATGGCAAGGGTCATGTGACAAAGAAAAGTGGGCAACCTGGAGGAGCCAAGAGCCTCAGCCCTACAACTAAAAAGAACCAAATTCTGCCAACAACAACACAAGCCTGGATGAAGGCTGCAAGTTCCAGATGAGAACACAGCCCAGCTGACACCTTAAGTGTAGCTGGTGAGACCCTGAGCAGAGGAGCCAGCTACCAATGCTCAGACTCCTCACTCACAGGACTGTGACATAATAAATGTGTGTTTTATGCCACCAAATCTATGGTAATTTATTACCCAATGACAGAAAATTAATGATGTATACAATTCTGAAAGCACTAAATCACCTTTTCTAATAAGAGATACCTCGAGGCTCCTATCCACAAAATTACTACCTGATGTTTGAGAGCTAACATATGAACATTACAGTAATACAGCCTCTTACTCCTTTACATTTGTTTCTTGGTTTAATTAAATGCTCTTCAGATTGCAATATAATTGAATATGCCTTTGATGAGGTGGTTCTCAAAATGTAGTCACCAAACTGGACACAAATTCTTGGGCCGTACCCCAGATGTATAGAATCAGACACTCTTGTGGGTGGGACCCCGAAACCTGTCTTTTAACAATCCCTCCAGGTGATTCTGAAGCATACTCAAGTTTGAGGATGAATGCTCGGTGAAAACAAACATTAACAACGCCCCACAACTCCTTGGCTGCAGGACAAGCTGTCACACCATCAATTCAATAGTCAACACCTACCTATACCTTCTTAGATGGCTTCACATATAACATTGAAGCAAGAGACAAGGTGTAATAAAATTCAACATGGACTATTAAATTTACTAAACGCAAGGCATTGTGCTAGAAACTACTATGATATAAAAACACCAAATCTAAACTTAAAATGTGAAAAAAAGGGGGGGTTCTACTAAACTGGGACAGATATAAAAGGTTTCTTAAAGTATTTCTTATCAATACAAGACTTTAAGAATTACACCCACAGACAACATGACTCAGTGGACAATGAGATCTCACTTCAGTGAGTATTGTCATTTAGATCCACGACCAAGTCAAGAGAGGAGTGGTGTGAGTAGATTGGAGAAGCTAGAGCAATGAGAGAAGAACAAGCAAGTCATGATGACAAACAAGTTTGATTGCTAGACTTACTCTATTGTAAATTCTAAGGAGAGATGAGAAGATAAGTCAAAAAGAGCAGTTGTTTAGTGAAAATTTAAAATCCTTGCTGAGGAATCTGGTATCAAACACATGATAAACATGTGGAAGGTACAGCAAATTCTTAAACAGGAGAGAGATATTTGAGAAAATTTACTTCCTCTGCCTGTTGTACTATCATATATGACTAAGTAGAGGAAGAAATCTGAGAACAAAAAGTAGCTATGGGACCCAAGCTAGACAAAGACATCTTAGTACTCTTTCGATCTGTCCATTAAATTGTTACCCTTCATTTCCTTTCCTAAAATGTACTTTCTCTTGGTTTAACTTCCTGAGGTGTGGGTACTCCATGTATGTGTTACACGCTAGCTAATATTCACAGGCAGGAAAGCACAAATATCAACTTTTGTCTTATTTACTTTACACTAATATAGTACTATCTGCTGAGCACTTTACAAATATTAACTCTTTCATCTTTGATAATGACCCTATAAGGTAGGGACTCCCTACTTCACAGATGAGGAAACCTGGTTAGAGAGACTAAGTTACATGCTCAAGACCACAGAGCTAGCATGTGGATTCTTTTTAACTTAGTATCAGTCCCAAAGCTAATTATTTAATCAAAAGCCTTTTACCTCTATTAGAGCTATTAATATAGGAAATGTTCTTAATACTCAACTGAATGTAAGATAAGTAAATACAGTCATACACTGGCCCCTAATAACAACTTAAAACTGGGGGAAGAGAAAATAAAATCAGTTTTCACCATCCATTTTCCCCATCTGCAAACATTAGACACAAACCCAATTATGCATGTCATTGAAGGTCTTTATTCTAATGCTTGTATATATCTTGTACAAAACACCCAGTAACTTCAAGGCAGAGTCTGTATTTCACCTTTAGATTTGAGAGGCAGCACAGCATGAAGAACGTGGACTTAAACCCAGAGTGCCTAGGTTCAAATCTCAGCTGTGGGACCCAACCAAGTTACTTAAACTCTTTGTGTCCCAGTAAAATGGAGAAAATAATAGTACCTCTACCTCTCATAAAGCACTTGTGAAAATTTAATGAGATAATATATTTAAAGAACTTACAGCAATGCCAGGCATTCAGCAAATGCTATATGAATGTTTGCTGCTATTACTACTATTATTCTTTTACAATGATACTGCTCTTGCCATTTCAACATTCCTCCACTGAGCTCACTAGGCTTGGCTTGGTCTCTCACACAGCAGCCCCTCCCTTGTGCCTCTACTTTACCAGGGTCATCCTGGTCTCTGTTCCTCGGTTCTCATCAGTCTCTCTGACTGGAACCTCTTCTCTCAGTTCTTCCTCATGCACTAGGCAAATTCTTGTTCTGCAAAACTCTTCACATTTAAGCATTACAGCAGTTAAGAAAGACAAGCCATCGGCAGTGAACTGGTTATTTCAGAAAGCAGTAAAAGAACCAATTCAAGATGTTTCTTCCAAATAGCACCTAAAATGTGGTAACTTTCCACCTACCACTTACTCTTCCACCCTCTCACTCTGCAGAAGTTTCCCATCCATCCTTCTTTCACTCCTGAGACTTCTCTATCTCTGCCTGCTGCAAAAATAACTCTTTCTGTGAGACAATTGTAAATCTATATCTAAGACCTCTAAAATGCTTTTCAAGCCCTACTAGTGTTCTTAGAGGTAGGACAGGCCAGTTCCCCAAATCTACTGAAGACTGAGGCAAACTAAAAATAAGATATGCTTGAACTAACCCTAACAGGTAACGTTGTAATTCACATATTACATTGTAGTTGGCTTGCAGTCATAATAAATGAAAATCAAAAGATCAAGAATTTCTCATGTTTCTACAGTGGCTCAGCAGGAAAGGGTTCTAATCTGTGAAATAATTACAGAAATGTTCTCTAGTGGAGAACAATTCATCCACAAGTGATATTTCTTCACAGCATGAAGTTTTCTTTAATTCCAAGTGGACAAACTACACCTTCAGGTGGCCCTGCCCAAGAGAAGTGCCCTGTGATTACTGTTACCCTGCCAGATTCAGCATCATTTGTCATATACATTGTAACTGTGCTTCTATTCTGTAAGGATCAATCTCTCACGAGTTTGGTTACTCATGAGATATTAGTAATACCTACTGACTGGACTATTAAGAGGACTACATCTAAGCTTTAACCCTCACTCCCTGGAGCTACTGCCTGCTCCTCTCCCATAGCACCCAGCACTGACCTAACTGCATTTATTAAATATTTATAACAGTCATCCTACCAGAACCTGAGTCATCCCAGACTCCTCCTCAATTTTCATCTCCTGACCAGCTGCCACCACCACCTCCAGCGTATCAGTCACCATGTTCTATCAAATTTAAATCTGAAATCAAGATCACAAACTCAAATGTGCACAGCGATCAGGCAGGTAAAATGAACAGCTCCACATGAAATACAGACTAGGGGAAAAACAGCAAACTAGAAAGCAAATACCCTTTTAAAGAGGGCAAGCACTATTCAGCTTCAGGGGATTCTTGTCAAGAGGAAGCTCTGGGTCACTGTGGTCCACTCTTCCGGCTTTTCAAAAGAACCCAGAAATCTGGGCTTTTATGGGGAAGATACTATTTTTTTAAGCAAACTAGTGTGGGCCAAATTTAACATATTTGTTGGCCAAATTTAGTGGGCAGGTTAACTAGTTTTTACCTCTACCTTTAGAATCCCCACTCCCTTTGCAGTCCCTCTGGTTAGATTCAGGCCTCCCTCATTTTTTACCTAGTTTTATGCAGGAAAATTTAAAAGGTCTCCAGATAACCCCTATTCCACCACCATCCATTCATTCATTTTCTGTAAGTTGCCAGCACAGTGAGTTTCCTAAAATTAAAACCTGATCCTGTTTAAAATTCTTAAGTGCCTCCCCAAAACCTCTAGTATTACAATGTGCCTAAGAACCACCTGGAATATTTAACTTGCAGTTAAGAGCAATCTATCTAATCTGAATCTCCCAAGCTGAGTCTAGGAATCTGCATTTTAAAACTCTACCTAGACGATTCTGATGTCATTGATGCCTATAGTCCTTGGGCCACAGAAACACTAGTCTATAGGGTAAAATCCAGAGGTCCTCCTTTACATCAAATCATCCGCCTCCCTCTCCAGTCTCACCTCCTGCCACTCCACCAATATGCCTAAACATCTAACTTCTTGCGGTTCCCAGAAAATACTCTCTCGAGCCTCCACCCCTCTGCACTCCACTGCTCTCTTGTTCTGTAATGCCTTTTCTCCTTTCTTCCCCCAACGATACTGGGAACTACTCAGCGTCCTCTTTTTAGACTGGTCTCTGCCTTCACCTCCATCCCCTCTATGGAAGCCTTTCTGAGCTTTGACCCTCACTCTGGAGCTGCTTCCTGCTCCTCTCCCAGAGCACCAGGCATTACCTAACTACATTTATTAAACAGCTACAACTGTTCATTTATTTGTCCATATGCCACCAAACTGGGTTCCTTGAAGGTAAGAATTTTAGACTAGCTTAATTGTGCAGCCCCAATGCTATGCCTGACACAGACTGGGCCCTCCATAAATGCTTACTGAATAAACAAAATCAAACTATATGAACCACTAAGGGTGAAGGCCAGATTCTAGCTCTTTCACATTACCATGAAGATGCACTCTTTACATCTCTCTTTACAACCTCTTAACTGCAATACTAATCAATCCCAATTATCACAATTCCTGTAACCAAGTTATTGTTGACAATCAAGTTAATTAACTACCATAACAGCAGAAACTAATTCATCATAAAACTATATTCTTGAAACCAAACAAGGTATTTCACAGAACACTTCCTCTCTGAGGCAAAACGATATAATCTGAAACTACCTGCTACACTATCAATTAAAAGTGTGCCTTCCCTTGGTCAGATTAGGTAAACTACAATACAAATTTTGCCCTTAGATAAGTGAGAAAATCTTTCAACTATAGAGTCCTATCCAAAGAAAGCAAAGGCAGACAGGAGGAGTAAGACTCAGGAGAGTGAAATCCCTCAACATTTAATTGTCTGAAGGTACATTAATAAGCAACAGATAACAACAGCAGTTAAACCCCTGACATCTTCACATTCAAAATACAAAAGTACCTTTCCAATACCCAGGAGATACCCAGTTCCCATTTACCATATTTCCAAAATGGTTTATATTCTTTTACACCTTCATTCCTTTCACCTGTGGAGTGCCTACTCTGTTCATGTGCTAGACCTTGGTCACGTTGAACAGAGGTGTAGGCCCTGCTCTCCCTCATATTCTAACAGAGAAAGCAGACACTCAACTAATTAATTATTCAACTAACGTTTTAATAGTTATGGTAACACAATGGAAAACACAATGTTAAGAGAGCATAGAACACAGAATCTATCCCATGCTTTCTTCTGTACTGAAAATCAATTATCTTATAGTTTCTTACTACAGAAACCTAACTACCACTCTACATGTGCCCCCCTTTCAGCAGTAATTCTGAATAAATAACTGCCAGGTTTCCAACTTTAGCTCTCAGACATTCCTCTAGGGAAGACAAAGAAATTAAACTAGATCAAAAGTAATTTTTCCACCAGCTGCTTTTATGGTATCAATTTTTTCCCCCACATTTCTTTGCTCTAATATACAGGGTCACATTAGGGAATAAAAATCCCTTTCGAGTGTTTATGTCTTTACCTATTTATGAGATAATCTTCTTCAAAGCTATTTTAATTCAGTAAGAATTTATAAAAAGCACTTACTGTGGAAGACCACACAATGGGAATGTTTGATCTTCAGGAAAAATGGGTCTCTAGGTACAATTCATATTCCAGTAAAACTGACCACACAGATTTTTCCTTTGGACACCTTTGGATTCATAATTTTAATATGAACACAGTAGTGAGTAAAGAAACCTGTACTTTAGATTATAAATCTATGCCTTCTCCCCACACCCATTTTTTAAAGGAAGTCTCATTATACTAACATAACATCAACAAACTATATTTCAGTGAATACTGGACACTTGCTAAATTGACCTTTGTTTTCCAGAAGAGGAAATCTGCTGTCAAACACAGAAAGTCAGATAATGGAAGAGGGGGAGAGATAGGAACAGAAAATCACACAAAAATTTCCTGTGTATTAAGACACCTATCTAATTGAAAATATCTAGATTATCTGCTTATGAGAAAAAGTAGATTTCCCATTACAGACACTACTGCAAATACGAAAGAGCTCTTCAGTTGGCACTTACCCAGAAAGCTAGATCCTAGTAAGGAAAAGTTTTATACATTAATATTTACAGAGCAGCAGAGGGGATTACAGAAAGGGGATATAGTTTAGGGCAAAACAGGAGGTATCTGAATTACTAACCTTTAATGAAAGTTGTAAAACCCTGGCCTGGGTTACTAAAAAGGCTCTGGAATGTCTTTCCACTTCAGATTTTAAAACAAATCAACACCTCTGTTCAAAATGATACGGCACAATTTTTCATGAAAGCAGAATGTACTATGTGATCTTCCAAGGTCCCTTACAGTTTTTCAAATTTCAGTTAGACAAAACTCATTATGATCTTTTCAGTTATTCATTCACGCATTCCACAAATGTTTACTAGGTGCGTAGGATGCATAGTAGCACTGTGCTCAGGCCATAGTGGTCCATAAGAGAGTCTAACCATTTGAGTATTACATTATAATGAGGAGTCACACTAAAGAACTAATTCCATAAAAAAAGTAGAGCAAACCAATGTCACACTGAAGAACTAATTCCATATAAAAGCAAGTAACCACATTACCTAAAGATCTGAAAAAGAAAAAAGGGGACAGGGGAGATGGCTACTAATTCAGGAGGGGCAGACCATGAGTGACATGACATGAAGCTATGACACAGACAAGGACCAGATCATTCAGAGCGAGATGGGTCATGTTATGGATTTTTGGACTTCATTCCAAGAGCAAAAGGAAGACAGTGGAGGGTTTTAAGCAAAGAAGTGATGTAATTTTTTTTAAAGATCACTATGAAACATAAAGAAAGGCCTGGAAGAAAGTGGAAAAGGTCTAACAAGCTCTGAATCACCCTGTGTAACAGACAGTTGTAATAAATGTCGCTGCACATACTCTGAGTCTAAGCAGAAGGAAAAAAAAAAGGCGTGTAAGGCCAAAAGTGGATGTGGGGGAGCAACAAAATAAAGTAGTATTAGATTATAATCCAAAGTATAAAATAAATATCCATGAATCCATACTGATATAAGTAAATGATTGGATAAATATATACTGGGAAGAAAAGACAAAGTCTTCCATGTAGAATTCCTAATAAATTATGTCAATTCTCTGCCGTCAAGGAGGTGGAACGCAACTCTTCACTCCTTAAGTGAGGACTGTGAACAGTGACTTCCTTCCAAAGAGAATAACTTTACAGGGGGAAACCTGAAAAACACCACCTCGACCAAATGATCAAAGTCAACATCAACAGTGAGACGTCGGGCTGCTAGCTGTACTCTTCGTATGATGCAAGAATGGCTTTTGTCTCTGGTTTTCCTCCCAAAACCCATAATCCTCGCCTAATCAGGGAAAAACTTTAGACAAATTCCAATTGAGAGACATTCTACAAAATATCAGAACGCCTCAAAACTATCAAGGTTATCAAAAACAAGAAAAGTTTAAGAAACTGTCGTAGCAAAGAGGAGCCTAAGGAAGCATGACCACTCAGTGTAATGCGGTATCCTGGCAGAGAAGAAGGACATTAGATAAAAACTAAGGAAATTTCAATTTTATTTTCATGGACTGTATTTAGTTAGTAAAAATGTATAAATATTGGTTCATTAATTGTGACAAATGTACCGTATCAAAGTAAGATATTAATAGAGAACACTGCGGGTGGAGTATATCCGAACTCTGTACTGTCTTCACAATTTTTCTGTAAATCTATTATGAAACTATCTAAAATAACAAGGTTACTTAAAGTGTAAATGGGGAGAGTCGTAATGGAACGACTCTTTAGGCTAAAAATGATAAAACATACAGGACTTGGTGATTCACTTGCTGGTGGGAGGGGCAGAGGAATCAGGAGTGAAAGCGACACAGGTAGAAAGAATGAAAGGTTACAGCCCAGATTTCAGGCTTGGACAATTGGACTGATGGTGGAGTCATTCACTGATAAGGGAGCAGTGGAGGAGAACCGGATTAGTAGGAAAGTTAACAAGCATTTACTGGAGGCCCATTACATACAGGCCAGGCCTTTCTCAAATTCTTCAGTCATTTTGCATGGCAGACTATTATTTGGCCCAAAGTCAAATAAAAAAATTAGAGCAAGTGGAATATGTGTGTTCCTTGTGTGCTTTTTACTTCATGGGGCAGACCGGGCGCCACAGGTACGCTGAGGACGCTTCTTTCTTGGGAGGAGTGGAATGCACCGGCAGAACCGCCTCGGTAGTCACTCCCCCGCCCCGGCCCTCCTCTGCAAAATGCTCATCTCTAGCTCTTGAGTTGTATGCAAGAGAGGCGGGTAGAAACTTGATTAAAATGAAGACAATAAAGACACCACAGAAAGAAACTGTATCACCTCTCAGGCGGCTAAAAAATAATGATGAAGTACAGATGCAAAGGGAATTCTCCCGCTCCACTCCCATCGAAGCGGTCTCCTAAGGAAAAGGCAGTCCCCCGGGAGGGTGCTGAGTCGGAGCGGCGCCTTGGGTGCCCTCCACGCTCCCAGACCCCGGGAGAAACGCCCGCCAGCCCGCCCGGAGCCACGCGGCACAAGGTGACACGGACCGCGCCGGCCCCTCAGCCGCCTGGGAGAGGCCGGGGCGAGGAGGTAGAGGGGCGTCCGTGGGGCCCGCACTACCTTGTACTTATCAAAGCCAGCCAGCTGCTCCGGGCTCACGTATTCGTAACCAGCCATGACGAACCGAACGTCGAGCACCCACTCAGCAGCGACTCTCCGCGACGATGTGCGGGCACACGAAGACCACCCCGGCTGGGTAAAACTGGGAACACCAAGGCTTGCAGAGGAGGTTAAAAGAGCCCCGCTCCGCCACTGCGCACGCGTAGCCGTCCTGGCCACTTCCGCCGCTTCGCAGACCTCACTTTCTCCCCGCCCACCAAGGGAGGGTCACTAGCCAGCTCACGCGTCCGCCCCCTCACGCCGTCGCAATCCAATCAGCATGGATCGGGTAGAATTAAATCCTGCCTTCCAGGTCTCCTCGGCGCTTCATTCGCTAGCGTCAAAATTGGTGAGCTGAGGTGAGGCCAGAAGGGAAGTGAAAGGTCATCTTCCCGGGATGCATTGCTTCTCCTCTTTGGGGAAGGTTAGGGAGGATGTGTGTGTGCGTGCGTGCGTGCGTGTGTGCGTGTGTGTGTGAGTGATGGGTTCTGCATTGAAATTTGGGGCTTCCCTCTTAGTCTTGCAGGGTAGGGTGACTGCATGCGAACCAGTTCGGCGGTACCTCAGGGAAGAGGGCTATTTTCCCTCAAGCCGTAAAGCAAAAGCAGAAAAAGAGTCTGTGCCCAGCCTGCTTCCAGCTCCTGGCACGCACGGTACGCTGCACGCAGTAGGAGGTTAGTAGATAAGATTTCATGTGGAGAAGCCAGCGGAAGACTCGGTGAGAGGATTTCTGAGGTCGGCAAATGGGTGTGAAAGGGCAGTGGAGAAAAACCCTTCGGGTCAGCGTTGTTTGTAAACATTGGACTGCCTCGCCACACTATCACATTTCCAAATTAAGATTGTTAGTGTCTCCTGACCAGATAAAAGCACTGTTTCCTGAGTCTCTAGAGATCCTTAAATGCGTTTGCAAGAAGTGTGTTTACATAACTGAAGCCATTTGTAGAAATAACACTATCATTGGCTAGAGTGTTTCAATCTAATAAGAAAATTGAGTAATACATAGTAACAGTTGATACCATTTATTGAGCGCTTTCTACTTAGGCAACTGCGTACTTTATCACCAACCCCCATAACAACACTGTAAGGTGGAAGGCATTTTTCTTCTCCACCTTGCAGATCAGGAATTCAAAATTCAGATTAGTTCACCTGCCCAGGATTGCTTAATTGCACAGCTTAGAAATGGTGAACCCAACATGAAATGAGGTCTCTAGAAAGATAGCCACTACGTAAGGGAGTCTCTCAGTCTCTCTGGGACTCTGAAACAAGGGTAATCATTTTGAGATCTCTTGTGTTCCTTACATTCAGTCATTCAACAAATACTTATTAGGGGCTCAATATAAATCAAGTATATTATTACTTCTGCATATGTCTGATCTCCCCTTTTAAAATTAAGATTCTTACTTGGTACTAGACATAAAGCATCTATCCTACATGGTAAATCTTAAATGATCAATAAACTTATGTGTCATTTTTCCCTCACTTGCCTTAAGTAGATTTGAATGTTATACATCTTAAATTTTCCCATGTTCTACAGCCCAGCGCTTTCCAAATAATACGTGATCAATACATTTCGTTGAATGAGCAAAGATCTCTTTGATAGACTCTGAAGTTCCCAACTTTGAGAAGGATATTAGAAATATGGATCTCCTTTTAGGAAGGAAATTAGCTCTAATGAAAGAAAAGTTATGAAAGTACCTTTTCGGACATGAAAGTTATTTCCCTTATCCAGGCACAGTATTTAAATCTCTTCTATGTACTGATAAGAAAACTGAATTGACACACCTTTACAATAAATACAGAGTTTTAGGCAATCTATTAAACAGTTTGAGGTTATTGTCCGAAGTAACACACTACAGATATCCTCTGCTATGTGTTTCTTCTAATCAATATGAAGAGGAAAAAAAAAACAACTATAATTTTTAATATAAAACCTGTGCTTACCCATCTGAAATACGCACTTCATACTTGTAATACATATTTTAGTTAATTGTAGTCATCCATAAATTGTGGTTTGAGTACAATAATAGTTCATAAACTACACTTATTGTTAATCGCTAAAGATGTAACAAATGCAAAATGACATTGTTGATTACATAAAACTCTTTTCCTACCTCTGTTATTTTCTTCAGTTTTTTAAAAACAGCTTTTAAATTTGTGAAAGCATTTGCAATTTGCTGCCTCTCTTCTGCAGAAGGTAACAGGTTTGAATCAATTATAAGTCAGTCTGAGAGTTTCTAAACTGAAACACAACACAGAGCTTTGTTTATATTTTGACATCTGTCACTTACTGGGTGTGTGATCCCAGACAACTTACTTCACCTAACCCCATTTCTCTTGTTCAAAAAGAGAGTGTTAGATTAAATTTCTCAAATCCTATTCATCTCTGAAATTTAATAAAACTATATCATTTAGCATGTGCAATACTGGAAAATGATTATAATTCTTGTCCTACCTTATAGTTACTACGTAGAGCATGTGAAGTGATATAGCTTAAGCCTGTTAAATTAAACCCATACAAATACAAGATATTATTTTCCCCAAATTCCATGAATCCTAGACTTGGGTGAGCTTTACCAGGCATTCTCATCTGGGAAGAGAAAACTGCAGCAAACAAAGCTGCCTTTGCAACTGAATCACCTTCCTGTCTCCTCTTTCCTGAATTTCATTCCAGGAGGCCTTTATCCCTAAGGCAGCCCAGAGCTGCCAGGAATCACTTCATATGGGGCCTGGCTATTCCCTTCTGTGCCCTGTACTATCTGTTTCTTCTGCACTACAATCCTGAGTATAGTTTGTTACTGCCTTGCTTGCCTTGTCTGTGGCCTCATCCAACGAAGTTTATCTGTTCTACATTTCATACAGCCAAGATCAGGCTTTTTGCCTTCCAGAATGATAACCATAGAAAATAATTTCTGCTAAAAACAAAGTTATCACCTTTGCAATATAGCCTGGAAAATATTTTAGTTCCTAGAATTCCAATTTTACTTAGTCTAAAGTAAGTGGGTATCAGGTAAATGTAGATAGCTGGAAAATTGGTAGTTAAGGACTAATACAGTTTATAACCCCAATATAAGTTATTAAAGCCATAAAAATGGGCAAGCTTCCCCAAGGAAGCTTGTAAAAAGATTGATTGGGTTTTCATTTTAAAATAGTAATAATGCCTTATACTCATAAACTCTGTTTCTCAGTACAGTTTGACACCTCACCAGATCATCCTAACAATCCTGAGCCATGGGCTGGGTAGTTGTTCTAATTGTACAGAATGGAACAACTGAAGAATTATATATCTTGCCCAAAAGTCACCTAGTTCATTTATGGTAAAACTAGAATAAGAACACAGGTCATCAGACTTTCAAGTTGAGTAATTCTTTTATTACACCATGCTTCTACAAGTTATCAGGGTAAAATGTTAAAAAAAAGAAAAACCAGTTCACAAATCAGGTTTTAAACCATGCTGGAGAAATCATTCTTTTAAAAGAAGACTAGGAAAGAACTCAACAGTCACTAAATTGCTTGCTGTTTCTTAAACCTTCCCAAGTTGGATTTGGCCTGGTTTTTCTGTATTTTAATTTTTCAAACCTAATTCTATTAGGTAAGAATTTATAGAGAACGCTCTTTTGAGTGGGTCACCAGTCATATTCGCTACCACAGAAAAGTTCTGTGCAACTGTGCTGAGATTCAGCATAAACTAATGCTGCTTTGTACCTCCTACTTCCCGTCAGTGGATAGTAGTATCTGCTATTCTGTGACTAGTCATCCCACCAAACTCCCAATGTTTTTCTGGCAATTTGGGGGCTTTTAATCCTTAGACAATAACTCAGTGGTACCAGTAGTCATTCAAAACCAAGAGAAGCAAACAAGCAGTATAAAGGTTCAGAGGGACTGATGGGCCAGGTGATATGAGGTAAGTATTAAATAACAGACCTAGTAATTTATTTAGACCCTGTACATACGTCCATTCTTATTTTGAAGATTAACATTTCTCTTTTATAGCCATGATTCATGAGTATGCCTGTTACATAAAAGGAGAATTAATTTTAGAAATTGATCTCAGGCAAAGTTTTGCATTGAGCAAAGTCTTTTCAGCATTCTTGAAGTTCTGGTAGTGACCCAGCATCTCTGTTTTTTTGAACAGAGAATTGATACCTCTCCTACACACACATCCTCCTCCCAATTATAACTGAACTAGAATGGAAGCAAAACTAAGAAAACCAAATAGAAATCATTCAGATGAATAGCCGCAGTGCCATCACCTCTGTCATGCCCTCCTCCTTATTCCTGTTTGCCTCATCGAATGTCAGATCTACAGATATGAGACATAGCCACTATTTTTTTTTTTAATTTGAACATACAGCCCTGCAAGAGACCCCACTTTTAAGTAAGGAACATTTCTATCTTTATGAAACTTTGAGGTCACTGGAGTTGAGTGACATCAAAGGTTATTTAGTTTTGGTGGAGGAGAGAGGTACTAGCAGAAAGAAACTTAAGAG
Source organism: Manis pentadactyla (assembly GCF_030020395.1). Lineage (NCBI taxonomy): Eukaryota > Metazoa > Chordata > Mammalia > Pholidota > Manidae > Manis > Manis pentadactyla. The sequence continues at coordinate 215,566,061 of NC_080020.1, forward strand.
GAGCATGAGAGTAGAAAATATTGCTGTGATCCATTTTCCTATAGGAATCCTGGAAAAGACATTCAGTCAACGGTTGTCAACATAGATATCTACTACATAAGGCTCTGAGATCTTCCTTGATATTCTCAAATTGGAAATATATATCCAATATATATATTGAATATGTAGCCTGCTCTACCAGAACTCTAGCAGAAGCTAGCGCTATTTTTATGAAACAAGACATATCAATATAAAACAATGAGAAAAGTAGCAACTTTATTATCTAATGTGTATCCTGTTGAACACTAGCTCTGTTCCAAATACAGGTATCATCATAAACCTTGGAGATACAAATTGAACAAAACATGGAGCCCTGTCAAGGAGTTAGTTATCACCTTCTGTGAAGGATCAGCATACCGTCCAATGTCCTGGTTCTTCAAAGGTTCTCTCTTTCTTCCTTCCTCCACTCACCCTCATCTCCACTTTTAAAAATTCACTGTTACACTGTGAGATATTTTGTCTGGTCAGAGGACTGACTTAAAGATAGGAAACAAAAGGTGAAATAAAAACTCTAAAGACTGAGATTGATTGTACAGGGATTGATTTAATATTTAGATAAATAAACTTGAAGATGGTAGTACAGAAACAACACTTCAAATATACTGATGATATATTTGTCTTTCAAAGGCTGCAAGAAAATACACTTTAAAAAGTTAAACAAATATAAAAGTTATTTATTGGAATATAGCAAATCACAAAAAACATAGCAGCCTAAAATAAGAGCCATTTATTTGCTCATAATTCTGTGCTTAACTGGGCAGCTCTGCCAGTCTTGCTGGTCTGATTACTGTTCCAAGAAGTCTTAAGTAGAAGCTGTAAGGCCTTTCAAGGCCTAGGCTCACAGTCACACAATGTCACTTCTGTCTTATTCTACCAGTCAAGGCAAATCACAAGGCCAGCCCAGATTCATGGGAAGGCAAACAGATTCCCCCTCTTAGTGGATGGAATGGCAAAGTTCCCTTGCATGGAGCCTGCACAGAAGGATGGGAGGAATTATTGCAACCATATTTGCACACAATCTACCACTTGAGATTAGATGCTAAAGCTCAATGACAAGGCAATAAGCAAACTGCTTTAGGAAGAGACTTGGAAACCAGTAAGTTACACTTGAATTGTTTTAAGGTATGGAGAAACAGAATGTCAAAACAAACTGAAGTGGTAAAAAAACCCTGTCATAAGGCCTTGTTCAGCCACCATAGGCCATCTCTTCCAAACTTTCCTCTCACTTTTCAACCAACTTCAGTTTGGTTTCCAACGGCATTGACTCCACTGGATTGGCGGCTTCCAGGCTCCTCCACTAAGTTGCGATACAAATTGACACTTTCAGGCTTCTTATTTGACCTACTAGTTAACACTACCTGGAATATTTCCTTGAATTACCCTCCTCTCTCGATTGCTCTCAATCACTTTTCTCTTTCATCTCTCTCTGATTCCTCTTCTCAGCACCTGTACACACGCACACATAAACGTGCTCAACCTCCCAGGAATACAAGAGTATTCATAAATCCTCACTTACTTCAGGCTGTATTTATAGTTTCTATTCCTTTGTTCTTGCCTGGCTAACTCCCTCTCAGCCTTCAAGATTCTCACTGAGTTCCATTTCTTCCAAGAAACCTTCTTTGTTCCCATTTACAACCTATTGACACCTCCCCTAGTAAGAGTCAACTCTGTTCCTCTGTATTCCCACAGCATCCTGTGTATACCTCTTTCTTCATACTTACATATTATGAAATTATGTTTCTTATCTGTCTTACTGGACTGTAAATGCCTTGAAGGTAAAGACCACATCTGGATACCCTACATCTGTACATAGCATAATGCCTTGTACTCAATAAGCCCTCAGTAAGCTTTTGTTGAATTAAATTGAACTGTGAGGAAATTAAGAAATACACATTGCTGGCACCAAGTGCTATAAAACTCTTCATATTCATTGATCTAGTAATCCCACCTTGGGAGAGTATACTTCCAGGAAATAATCTTAAAGAAAAGAATGTTTGTTACAATGATTTGTAAGGAATCATATTTGTCACTGCAGTAGAAAAATGCAAGCAATCAAAATACCCAATGAAATAAGAACCCATATGGTAAACTGGTAAATCAACGTGATAAAAGTTGAATACGTGCAGGTTTTCCAGGACAGCCTTGGGTGCGGATACCTCTCCTAGATGGCCCTGGCTCTTCCTGTTGTCTTCGAGACTGAAAAGCTGGTGATGCTGTACCTCCAGCAACAGCAGATACTTCTAGAGCTCAACACACAGCCCTTGGGAAGAATGCCAGGGAATCTACCTTCTCTGGACCAATCTAGAGTCTTACTGCTCTAGTTGAGATGACTTGGTGGGTAAAACTTGAAATCACTAGCGTTTGTATCGCTGATTATTTTATTTTATTTTTATTTTACATTTGATGCATTGATCTATCTAAACCTGGTGAGAGCTCTCCCTCCTTTGTCTCAGAGTCCCAACCCTATCTGCCCTCCCCACTGTCCTCCCTTCTATATTCCAGAGAGCTTCAAGGTAGAGTTACTCCAGCTCTGGTCACCCCCAGCCCTTCACCAAGCTGCTCCTAATCAGATTCCCCCTCACTCTCCCATTGTAGGATGGAAACTGATGCCACTGGCAGGGAAGATCTCTGACCAGTAACAACTGTTGGTTGTTATTTTAGAGTGAAGATCTTAAGGAGGGTCATGGGCACTTCATGAATCAGAGCGTATGCATTAGAGCTGCAATATAAAGCAGCCACTGTGGATTCCTGTGTGTTGGAGAAGAGGTGGGAGGGCCCACAGCAGGGTCAGCCACAGGATGGGACTGGGGGCGTCAGAGACGAGCTCATTTCCTCTGTGCATTTTCACTGTTAGACTCTGTGTGTGTTTAAAAAATGGAAATCATAGAAAAAAAAAGTCAGTGCTCACTTTTTGTCTTTAAATATTAAGATGGTTCAAACTGGAAGAAAAAAGGAGAAAACTTTTTAGCAGAAAAGGCATAAGGATGAGTCAATGTTCTCTTAATAGTCAAGACCAGGAAAGGTTCCTCGTCCCTCTGTTTAGCAACAGCAGCATCACTCATTTAACTATAACGTATAGAAAGTGATGTACCCAGTTTCCATGTACAACGCCACGAACTGAAACATGATCATCTTTTACTGGATGTGCTTCAGATCTTTTTTTTGTTTGTTTCGGCTAAAGCTCCAGCTCTACCCCATCTCTTTCCCTTTTGTCCCCAGAGTTAACCACCATTTGAAGTTATTACTATTCCTGTTCATATTTTTATACTTTTATTACATATGTTCACATCCAGAATCAATACAGTATTATTTTGTGCACACATGTGCATGTGCATGTGTGTGTAATGGTATGTCACTATTCGAAACCTCTTACATTTTTTTATACTTAGATTGTTTTGAGGTTGATCCATATCAATATGCATAGCTAGTTCATTTTCATTTCTGTATGGTTTTCAAGCATGTTCTATTGGAGAACTAACTACCGTTTGTTTAACCATTCTTCTGAGGGACAGTAAGTCATTTCCACTTCTTTAGCCATTCTTTGGTAAATATCCTTTCTAAAATTTATTCTAAACTCAAGAGACCCAAGAAGAAACTATCTGAGAACCACATTCAAGTAAATAACAACTTCTTTGTGTATTTATTTTGTATATGTGAGAGCAATATGAAAAGTCGTCATTTTGTTTTCAAAAATAACAGGAAACAAAACAATTTTTAAGTAAACAACGCAAAATCAAGTATAGAGTTTGTCTCATTTTATGACCAGAAAGGGAGCCAAATGTACTTCAGCTTCTAAATTACGCATTTCTCAATTTAAAAACACTTTTTGCAGCATGACTGCATGGCTGTGATAATCTGATATCATAAGTATCACCTGTTGCCCAAACACAGCGAGGTCTTAATTGAATGCAAACTCCACTTTGGTGGGATTTATTCTTTAGCTCTGAGATAAAGGTCCAAATTAATTCTACCCCAAATTTGGAGAGGGTGGTACCAACCCTCATTAATGGTTCACCTGGTATCATGTGATCAATTCACTTCCCCTTGACCATTGTGACCCAAAGTGGCCTCTGCCTATCTCATTATACCAGTTAAATTTGAGGAAGCTGATTTTACCTTTTAAGGACATTTTTTAAAGGAGTCACTTGAGTGTTCTAAGAATATTTGAGAATATTCTTAGGTATTTCTGCAATTCATTTAGGGACATGTTTAAAAAAACATGTAATAGTAATTACAAGAGTGCTACCCACTTGCTACAAAGAGAACAGAGTTTTAAGGGAATGGATGTGATTGCCATTCTGTAATTCACTGATGAATTGTCTAAAAACACATGTAATAAAGATGGTTTATCTAAGAGTGCCATGTGCATGCTATTTTGAGAAGAGTGTTAGTTAAGGGAACAGGTGTGATAAGCATTCTGTAATGCACTAAGAGGTGTGTTTTAAAACACGTGTAATAAAGACAATTATAAGTGCTATGTGCATGCTACTTTGACAAGAGTATTATTTCAAGGAAATTTTAGTAATTTAAGAGAGAAGGAGCTCAGGAAGACAACTCCATGGAGTTTAAAGAGCTCCTAGGATCATCTTCCAGTTGTAAATGCATGGATCTGACACTAAGCAGCGTACCATAGACTTAGAATGGCACTAAAAGATAGACCATCACCCAGGTCACAGGCGGGCCACTGTGTGGCACATGTATGCAGTAGGAATAAAACTGCAAAGACTTCTGAGGGCAGAAGTCTGAAATGAATCTTAAAAGGTGAAAATCAAGATAAATACAAAGTTGCTTTTTGTGTATAGTATGAGGCAGGGATCCAAATTTGTTCTTTTTCACATGGATATCCAGTTATGCTATTCCCCCACTGAATTGTCTTGGCACCTTTGTCAAAATCAATTAACCATAAATGTTAAGCTTTATTTCTCTATTGTCAATTCTATTATATTTATCTATACATTTGTCCTTATTCAAGTACTGTCTTAATTACTCTAGCTTTGTAGTAGTTTTGAAATTGGGAAGTCTAATTCCTCCAACTTCATTCTTTATTTTTGAGATATTTTGGCTATCCTGGGGTCTTTGCATTTCAAAATGAATTTTAGAATCAGTTGGTCAATCTCTGCAAAAAAACACAGCTGAGATTTGGATAGAGATGGTATTGAATCTGCAGATCAATTTGGGAAGTAATGCCATCTGAACAGTTTAAATCATCTGCTCCACCAACATGAATGTCTTTCCACATATTTACATCCTCTCTAATGCCTTTCAACAGTATTTTCCTTACTTTTCAGTGTGCAAATCTCACACTTCTTTTGTGTAATTTCTTCCTAAACATTTTATTCTTTTTGACGCTGTTCTGAATAGAACTATTTCCTTAATTTTCAGATTGCTCATTACTAGTGTATAAAAATACAATTAATTTTGAATTCGGATCTTATGTCCTGCAATGTTCCAAACTTGTTTAATTAGCTCTTGATAGAATCCAGACCTGAGTACTGCCTTTTGAATAAGCCCACCCACCATCTCTGAGAGAACTAGGTTTCATCTTACTTAGGCTACAAGCATCTTCCAGAGGACAGTCAGCAAGCCACAAGCCGACCTTTCCCCTGATTCCTCCCCTCAAAGAGCTTGCCAAAACCCTGGCCATAAAAAGCCTCTTGACCTGCTAGAGAACCTCTTTTCTTTGTTCTGCTGCCCAGGACAGAGGGGTGCCTCTCACGTTCAGCAGTAAACCTTCTTGGACTGTTGAGTTCGCATCCCCTGTCTTCTTTCAGCTCTAAGGTTTTAGTGGATTACTTAGGATTTTCTAAATATAAGACCATGTCATCTGTGAATAATTTTACATTTCCTTTCCCATCTGGATGCCTTTTAGTTCTTCTCTTGCCTAATGGACCCAGCTAGACCTTCCAGAACAATCTCTACAACCTGTATTGGCTGCTCATAGACCTTCTTTGGTTCCTTGTAGATCTCAACCATGTTCCACATGGTTATATTTGCTAAATTAAGGATCTCTACATAGATAGGTAACGTAGTCATGAGCTGACTTTCACAGAACTGCTTGATTCTTATGCACATACTTTTCATAACCACCTCTTTTCATATTATATTAATTTCTTCACCTTACGAAAGTGTTCTTGAAGAAGTGCTTTCCTTGTGGAATCAGATTCTATCTTATTTTTAATTCATTGCTGTTGCCAGAAAGTCCTATTAGTCTATATTTAAATTGATCTATCTTAACTCCATCAAGATTTCCTAGATTCAAAGTCAGAAGACCTGGCTGTAAGCAGGGCTCTGCCATCCACTAGCTATGTGATCTCCAGCAAGACAGTTTCCCTCTTAGCTCCTGATTCTCTTCTGCAAAGTGAGGCAGTTGATGTAGATACCTCAGCTGAAGTCCCTCCCATTCTAACAATCTATTATTTAAGAGTTCTAAAAACTTAATGAATGCATGCCAGAGAGAAAGAGAATGAGAAGTTAAGATTCATATGGGATAAAGGTCTAAGCTACCTTTATTCTTTAGTAAACTATTAGTAGTTTACATAGTAAGGGGCTTTTAAGATAGATACACATAAGAAAAAGCCAGATTGCAAACCTTTGTTATCAAAGACCCTGCTGACATGGCCTGGAGGGCTCAAAGCACAAAGGAATGCAAAGCCAACTTCCTTTGCCCAGGGTACAATCTAGAAGCTCAGAGAAGCTGCCGGCAACAGCGAAAACTTACTGGTTTCAAAAATTCTTTATATGAGAGGGGGGCAAAGGCCAATAGCCTTATGGTTGATCTTGGTCTTCGGAGTAGATAGGTGGAAGCCATAAGGACTTTTTTGTCTGAACTCCACCCTGGGTCTGAGACCAGATTCAGCCTGCGGGTGCTCCCTGACAGAAAGCAACACTTGAGCAAACGAAGGCCTCTGAACCTGGTTGTTCCAAAAAAAGGAGTTTAGACTATTAGAGTTAACATTCCTCTTAGTGTAAGATAAATTCTAACCGAAATAAGCAGGCAACGAAGGCAACACAGGGCCAGGCAGTTTATTTGAGCACAATCCTGGGCGATGTTCTGCAGGCTGGCTAGTTACAGGCAGGGGAAGTAGTGTGCAACTAGACACGTGGGGAGTTTTTAAAGAAGGTAAGGGGAGGCAGAGCTTAGATTTACAGCGCTGTGAGGATTGGCTAGCCTCAGGCACATTCTTCAGGTTGGGAGGGGCAACAGCCAGAGACTTTGGCACTTCATCAGTGTCTGATGTGGCAGGGGGCAGCAGCCGGAGACGTTAGCACGTCATCAGTACCCTAATTGCTCATTCCTCCCTCCAGGGCCTCCAGCCTTACAGTTAGGAATTCTTTCCATTATAGAATACAAAATTTTAAAGTATAGAAAAGTAGGAAAGCATACCAAATCCTACCACTTATACTTAGAGCCACTGCGGGTCTCAATTCGGCCTCTGTCTTCTGCACTGCCTGCCCCTCGAGACTTCTAGAGCAATGTCCAGGACCACTTTGCACTTTGACTGACTCCCTTGGGTGGCTGTGGCAGATGCTCTTGTTGTCCCCTATGCCCTGGCCTATCTGAGACCACTGCAGTTGAAATAGACACCTTCGAGATACTGACAGCACCCCACCTCCGATACTTGAGCCTTCTGACTGGTTCTCAAACCTGATTCTTCACCATTTTCATGTTTTCTGAAATCAGTTATTTACAAAGTCCTTGCTGCCATGCATATATTTGCTCTGTGTGGTTGCTCTTCCTTAGCAGATATCCTAGGAGGAGGGGATTAGAGGCGGTGGTGGACAGTGAAATGTATGGGGCTGGTTTTCTTCCTTGGTACACTGTGCATGTGTCAAGCATGTGAGTGCACGTGCATGCACAGACTTCTATCAAATTTCCTCTTTCAATTCACAAAAATACATGCCCAACATTAGAAAAATAACCTTTCAAACAGCACACAAACCTATCTAGACCCTTAATCTCCTTCCCCAGAAGAAACAATTGCCAAGTTTCTGACATATTCTTCCAGAAATGTTCTACGTATAAAAAGCACAGGCACCCAATATAGAGTCCCTTTTTTACATAAAGGGGATCAAAATACACACTTTAAACTTCACCATAAATATTGGGGTTCCTCTGTGTCTTGCCAGCCCTGCTCTGGAAATTTGCACCACTGAGCTACTTTGCTTTTTATTTTTCCACAACAGTGTTCTGTGGTCAGAAACTCCCATAATTTACTGAACCCATCCCTTTTGAATGGACATTTTGGTTGTTTAACTCATTCGCTATCACAAAGAACTCTACCTTGAACGTCCTTCTACATAATTTTGTACGCAGGTACAAGTACACTTTGTCAACACTACGTATAATCAGTATCTTGTCTTTTGATAATTGGTAGGTGACAGAGTATTTTATTTCAGTTTGCATTTCTCCAATCCTAAGTTGGATGTCTTCATATGTTTAAAAAACTATTGGTATTTTCATTCCTATTTTTTGCCCATTTACTGTTTCCTGATGTGTAAGTTTAAAAATTCTTATGTTATGATTAGACCTTTATTCCATCACAGAGCTACAAGTATGTTTTCTTTGGCTTTTACCCTTTTTTTTATTTCAAATTTAATACTTTACAGATAGTCTAATTTATTTCCTTATCAGCTTCCCTGTTTTGTACCCTGCTTGGCAAAGCCTTCCTACTTTCAAAATTATTTTGTGAAATTACTTGATAATTTCTCCTGGTCTTCTTCCAGATTCTCTGTTACATTGAAGACTCTTGCATATCTGGAGATTGTTTTAGGATAGCAATCAGCTCTGATATGTTTCCTAACCCTGGTTCGGTGATCATGATTCAGATTCTTGGGCGTTCCAGAGATCTAGATTTCCCTGTCACATTCAATAAGTGACTGGATGTGGCTTAATGACACATTGCTGGTTGTGGCCCAGGACCCCTAAGTCCTCTTCTGCTCACTGAATTTCTGGTCCAGACTCAAGGAGGAAAATGGGCAGTTCACTCTCACTGGGGCATGTGGGTTCCATGTGACCTGGATGCTCATGTGACTCAGTCACAGGCTATAGATGCTACCTGGCTCACGTTCACTCTTCCCCTACATCCCATCTGTGCTCTGCCAGCTCTTCTCAAGAAATTTGCATCATGCCACTGCAGAAGGCACTTGAGGACTGCTTCACTGAGCCATGGCCTGTGCGGCTGCCTCCATGCTCCTCCTGGCCATGACTCTCCCCCAGGTGGGGTCATCAATTGCCCTTGCATCCCAACCTGTGAGTAAGACTGGAGTGAAGACAGGGGTGTTCAAGCGACGATGGCAGTGGTCTCTCAGTATGAAGGGGAGCAAGGTGTGGAATGAAAGGACAGGTAAAGGGGTAATGGCTAGAGGGAGAGGAAGTAATGCATAAAAAACAAAGAGGCTGGTTTGTTATAAGATCTCGAGAGTTCAGTCTTATTTTCTATGGTTTGGTGAACAGCTTTTGTTTCTTTATTTGAGTCCCTGTGAACTCCAGGAATGCCGGCCACACTTTGGATAAAGGCTTTTCCAGTCTTGCTTGTAATTTAAAAATTAAAAGAAAAACTTTCCAAATTGGGGACCCATTGGTGTAGAGGACAGGAAAGAATCTGAAGACAGGCATGCAGTCTAGATTAGTACTGTGTGATTTACATTTTCTATCAGGTGGGTCTATCTGTCTCCTGTCTATACCATATCCTTATCTATATCCATATCTCCATATCTGTTTTTAGATAGATACCCACATACACATGCAATTTTGAGAGAGGAAGTAGTGGTAAGGAAATAATGGGAACGGGAGGCTAAAGGAATGTGCTGCCTTCTGCTCACCCTCGTGGCAATTCCTATAGGGGGAGCAGAAGTCCCCAAGTCCCTGGGCCCCAGCCAGCTCTGCCCAGCCCCCCCCACGGAGCTCCGGACCCAGCTGCTTCAATTAGCCTAGAGGCCGGGGGACAGGTAAAGTCAGGAAGGAATTAAGCAAAACATATTGACTCTGCTGGGTGTGCCTGGTTCCTGGGTTCAGGGGAGATTTGCAGGCCCTGATGGAGCACCTGGGACTGCATCCCTGGCACCTACCACTAGAAGCCTAATATCTCCCCTTCTGCTGTGTCCACTTGATACCAGGCAGAAGAAGAGCTTCAAAGAGATGGAGTCATGCCAAATTGGCCATGCTGGGCCCTGAGCCACCTGGGGAAGAAGGTGTCCCTGTGAGAAACTTGGGGTCAGCCTCTCCTCAGAGGACTGTCCTCTGTGCTCTGTTCCAGGGACAGAGTCAGGCTGGACGGGAATCTGGGAAGCGACTAGACCAAGAGAGTGGAGCAGGTGGTGAGTGGACAGACAGGAGGCGCGGAGCAGGAGCGGGGTACTGGCGGGAATGAAGGACAGGAGGGATCCAGGGGCAGCGGGGGATAGAGAGAGCACCAGACCTGGCACAGGCACAGGCCCAGCAGGTCCAGACACCAGTTCTCTAGCTGTGAACCTGTGAGAAAGCCATCCATCTCTGAGAACCTTGTCTATAAAATGGGGCTTGCTGGGAGGCTGGCAGTAGTCTGAGTGCACTGCAGCAGGGGAGGCCATTTCCCCCCTGAACCTTGCCGGCTCCTCGGCAGGCTATTGGGGGGTGAGGGTGTGCGGGTCTACTCCAGCTTCCTGGCCGTGACCAGCCAGGTGGGCAAGGGAAATGTGGCCTTGCTGCCTCTCCTCTCCAGCTGTGCCCTCTGCTCTTATAGACGCAGTCCTGGTCTCGGTCCATGTAGAGATGGACTTTTCAAATGAGGCCTGGCTACTGGCACTCTCCAGAACCCCGACTCTCCGCACCGCCTTGGCCTCTTCTCCCCCAAGAACTCTGACTAGCCTCAGCCTCACTACAGGTAGGGGGAAATTCTACTGCCCATGCCTCTCGGCGGCTCTTACCCCACCTCTGGGAGGAAGTGGGGGTCACAGAGAAGGGAACAAGGCTTCCCAGGTCTCCCACCCACTGCCCTCCACTGCCCTTTTCAGGCCAGCTCTCCTGAAGGCCCGAGAGTCCCTCCTATTTCCTGGAGCGTCTACAAGACCCAGCTCTCTCCTCCCTTCCCCACGCTACACACCTTTCCTCTCCTGCTCCATGTCCCCATCTTCTAAACATTGGCAGAGTCCCCAGGGGCAGACGGTGGTGGGCTGGACTTCCCTAATCCCTCCCCTGATGACTTGCCCAGTAGGACCTCCGAAGCTTTGAATCCTGCCTGAGGAGGCAGTTCCTGATGGGGTGGGGGTGGGGTGACTGAGCCACCTGTGACTTTGGGGTTGTCCCAGATGCCCAATCCTACACCCTCTCAGGTGTAGGGAGTTGTAGGTCCTGCCTGCCTCATACAGCCTGCCCCCTACTCATCCCCTTCCCCCTGTCACAGAGTGTAACGTCCACCACGGCAGGGGGACCTCTTGTGCCTGCCTCTCTGGGTACCGGTGGAACACTAGTGTCTGCTCCCGTCACCGTCCCTGCCCATCCTCCCACAACCACCAGCCCTGCAGCTGTCTTGTCTTCAGCCATCCTGAAGCCGGGTACTGCCAGCTGCTGCCACCTGGTGAGGAAGGTTGGGGACTTGGAAACCAATAGCCCAAGCGAGAGAACCCCTCTCTGTGTTGTTTTCCCCTCTGACCCCTGTGTTCTGCCAGCTGGTACAAGCCCAGCAGCTCCACTGGGTGGGAGAAAATCACAGGACCCGAGCTCGGGACCTGAGTAGTGAGACGAATGGACAAGAAGACTCTGGACACATGTCGACACGGAGAGAAAGTGCTGTAGTGACATGGCTCTTGACCCCAGCGGTCCCATGTTACCCGGGGGGACAGGGAGGGATAGGCCAAAAAGGTTGCATTTGGTTCCCAGTGACAGATAGGGTCTTCCGGGATGGGCTGCAGTAGCCACCCTCACCCAGGAACAAAACAAAACAAACCAGGCTAGGAGGGCAGACGGGTGAGGAGAAACAGGCTCAGATGATGAGGAAGGGGTGACACTCAGCTGCCCGGAGGGCCACTGTGCCTGCCAAGGGCCCCCTGTCTCCTGCCACCCTGCAGTCCCCGGAACCCTGCTCCTGAACTCCTGGCTACAGATGCCTGGCAACACGCTGAACCTGACCTTCCTCACCAGCCATGAGACCACCGACCTGAACTGGCTCCTGTGGCGCACAGGGAACCCCAGCCCCGTCCTCCTGCAGCCAGGGTCCCGGGTGTCCCTGACCTCTCGTCCAGGCCAGGTGGTCCTCAGCATCTTCAACATCTCCCATGAGTGGGCAGGTAGCTGGGCAGCCCTTCCCTCCTCCTCCCTCTCTTCTCCTTCCCTCTACTTTTGTCTCCTCTTCCTTCCCTTTTCATCCTTCCATTTATTCTTTATGGGGAAACGAAGGCTTAGGGGCCCATTGATGTGAAAAATTATAATGAGAAAATGCTGAAAATCTGGGCTCAATTTTGCCTGAGAGCAGATGTGTTTTTTCAAGAGGCTGAACTGGAGAGGCTGGTGCAGGAAGGACCTCTACTGGCAGGAGAGAGGTTCACCTCAGAATCCAAGGCGACAGGCAACTAGTAAAAAAGGGTCAGGAGCTCCTACTCCAGATCTCTTCTTCCTTGCAGGAATCCTTTGGGGGCAGGGATCTTTCTTGCTGGGGTTCAGCAGAGGCTGGACCAAGAAGGCAGACCTTGGGCGTGGCTCGGGAAGCAGCAGATTGAGTGGCAGGGGTGGCGCCAGAGCAGCGGGAGGTGCAGCAGCTGTGTGTCTGCAGGCGAGTACCAGTGCTGCTTTGAGGCCCAGGGATTCAGGTGGGAGCTGTACCACGTGGTGAGAGTGCCCCTGCAGGCGACAGACGTGGCTCGGCTTCCAGACCAGCTGTCCATCTCCTGTGCCGCGTCCCCTGGCTTCCAGCTGAGCTGCTGTGTTCCCAGCACACACCCGACCTACATGCTGTCCTGGAGCCCCGGAGAAGGCAGCAAAGGTGTGGAGAGGGGCCAGTGCTTGGGGGTCAGGAGCTGGCCTTCCAGTTCACAGGAAACAGGCTGCAATTCACCCTGGAGTCTGGGGCCAAGACCAACTCATTTTAGTCCATAGGGCAATCCCACCTCTGTTGATACAGAAATAACCATCGAGTACAGATAACTGTTTGCAAAATGTTCCATCCACACCGTCACGCTGAACTCTCACAAGACACTTCAAGAGAGTCGTTTGGTGACAGTGTCCATTTCACAAATGAGGAAACTGTGGCTTCAAGTTCTGGGACTAGTCAGAGACTCCAGGGGTGCCATTCACCAAAACCCGGGTTCTTCGTCCCGTAGTCTGATGCCCATGTACTCAGCTCTTCCCCGCTGCTGCATCTGCTTCTGAAATTGCTAGAAAGACTGGAACAGCATCCCTGGGCCTGCTGGGATGTAGGTATGCTCCAGGCCCCGTGACTGTCTTTTGTCTAACCTCACCCTCAGCTTCCTTACTCAACACGTCAGGCCACCAGTGTCTTGTGCTGGACATTCTGCACTGCCCGGAAGCTGACACCATGTACACTTGTGACCTGCAGAGCCCAGGACTAACCCCTCTCAGGGTCCCTGTCTCTGTCACCATCATCCAGGGTATGTGGGACTTGGGGTCCAGCTGGCGACGCCCCACCTGCTTGCCCTGGGAGCTCCTCCTGGAAATTCCCTACACTGGGCAACAGGGTGGGGCTCCAGAGCCTGCCTGGATTTCTACCCAAGGAACAGCCCAGGGTAGACTGTGGTCTCTGTGCCCTCCCTGATACCACTGTACAGATGGAGACACCACCTGCCCCGAGGACTCCTCAGCTATTGCCTGGAATGTTACCAAGGCTGGCCATGTGGCACAGGCCCCGTGTCCCGTGAACAGGACGGGCATGGTGAAGAGGACCTGTGGGCCCAGAGGGACCTGGGGACCCACCCAAAGCAGCTGCACAGACACGGGGCTCCTGGCCTTGCTTCGTAGAACCCGGGTAAAGCTTCCGGCCCTGCTGCCCACATGCCTTGCCCTCGGTGACCTACCCCTTTCCTCACTCAGGACCCAGCTTTAGAATCATTGGCCCCTGAGACCCATGTGAAGGTTAGTCAGCCCCTCTGAACTGCAGCCTTGGGCAGATGACTAGGAAGGAGGTGTGGGAGCCGTAGCATGGCTAGCTGTCTCACCGGGGGGAGGGCGCTATTTCCAAACCTTAAGCATCAAGCGTGTGTCCCACTAACACTGGTGTTAGTTCCTTCCACATGGTCACCTTGCTTTGTACTTCTTGCTCCTCTGGGGTGGGGTGCTACATGGGGAGGAAGAGACTGGATGGGGTAGGAGGGGGCCCTCTGTTGTGAGGACTCACCCACCATCCTCTTTCGGCCATCTGTCTGTCTCAGCTGCTGCAGGCAGGCCAGGGCTGGCCTGCTGATGAGGTGCCACAGATCCTGGCAGAGCTGCGGGAGCAGGTGGTGGCGGTGGACTCGCCCTCAGACTTATTGGTGCTGCTGGGCACCATGACACTTGTGGCCAAGGTGGTGGTGAATGCCAGAGTACAGCTTAACTACAGAGCCATGGAGGTGAGATCTCTGAGCCATAGCAGGAGACACCTGGGCAGTGGGGGCCAGCAGGTCTTCACCTCTGGGCACATCTGTCCCTTAGACATCACTGTGGGCTGTCAGATGGCAGACCGTTTTAGAATCTGCTCTCCAAATCCTGGTCCATCTCTACTCTTGGACACCAGTGTCCAAGGCTTTGGAATGTGGAGAAGGCCTGATATGTAAAGAAGGAAACACAGGGAAGGTGGGGTTGGGGAAAGGCAAGAAGAGGTGTGAAGATAGGAGTTCAGAGGCATGCACATGCAGACGTATGGCTATGACAGGAGTCCCCTCATCCCGATCACTCCATATGCAGGGTAGGTAGTTATATGGAGATACTGAAATGACACTTGGCTTTGCAGGACTCACCTAAATCAGATCTCAGTATTGGCATCAGCCGGTGATTCAAACCCTGCAGCCAGAAGAATAAGGGGGGCAGTGACACTGCACACCCTTCCTGTCTGGGAACACGCAATACATATGGGTGTGCAGACATGCATGTGGCCCTTACTTCAGAACACTCTGCCCTCTACCTCTGGGCACTGTGCCTAGCTTAACAGACTTGTGGAGGTCACAGAACTGGAGGTGATCTCCTTAGGGATGGAGGGGAAGAAGGTTGTCAGATGCAGGGACTTGATGTGCACCTGCTTGAAGATGCCCAGCAGTTAGCTGAGCAGCTCCCCGTTCCTCCTACCTAGAAAGTTTCCCTTCACAGGCCTGCCCATCTTGCCCCTGTCTCCCCACTGGATTAGGAAGGGTGGGTCTTGGGGTCTGTAGTTCCCAATGCCCCTGGCTAGGAAAGTAGGGCTCATTTCTCTGTTGGGTACCACAGGCTCTCCTGAGAACCACAGACAAGGTCCTAGACATGGACAGCAGTTCTCTGTGGACCCCAGTCCAGGCCCAGAGGCCCTCGGTGGGCTCAGATCTTCTGCTGGCTCTGGAGACCCTGGCACGCAGCCTGTGCCCACAGGATCACCCCTTCTCCTTCAGCCTGTCCAACGTGCAGCTGCAGACTCAGCTCCTGGGACCCACATTTCCTGCTGACTACAGAGTCTCCTTCTCCACTCAGCCCCCTCTGGAGGTAGAGATTCCCGGGCGCTCACTGGCCCCACTGGGCCGTGTCGGAAACAACATCAGTATTACTAGCATGATGCTGCAAAAATTAGACCGCCTTCTACCCTCAAACTATGGACAAGGGCTAGGGGACTCCTTCTATGCCACTCCTGGACTGCTCTTCGCCATCTCCATCATGGCAGGTGGCCAGGCCTTCAATCAGGGAGAAGTCATCATGGACTTTGGAGACACAGATGGCACCCCCCACTGTGTCTTCTGGGACCATGATCTCTTCCGGGGCAAGGGGGGCTGGTCAGATGAAGGCTGCCAGGTGCAGGCAGCCCGTACCAGCCCCACCACTCAGTGCATCTGTCGGCACCTCACTGCCTTCTCCATCCTCATGTCCCAGTACACTGTTCCAGAAAACCCCACGCTGGAGCTGCTGACCCAGGTGGGCTTGGGAGCCTCCATTTTGGCACTGCTTGTGTGCCTGGGTGTGTACAGACTGGTATGGAGAGTTGTAGTCCGGAACAACGTTGCCTACCTACGTCACGTGGCCCTGCTCAACATGGTGCTCTGCCTGCTGGCTGCAGACACCTGCTTCCTGGGAACCCCACTGCTGCCTCCAGGGCCCCAAAGCCCACTCTGCCTGGCTGCTGCCTTCCTCTGCCATTTCCTCTACCTGGCCACTTTTTTCTGGATGCTGGCTCAGGCCCTGATGTTGGCCCACCAGCTGCTCTTTGTCTTCCATCAGCTGTCCAAGCACAGGGTGCTCTCCCTGATGGTGGTCCTTGGCTACCTGTGCCCCATGGGGTTTGCAGGTGTTGCCTTGGGCCTTTACCTACCCCGAGGGCAATACCTGGGGGAGGGGGTATGCTGGCTGGATGGCAGGGGAGGAGCACTCTACACCTTCGTGGGGCCAGTGCTGGCTATTGTGGGTGTCAACGGGATGGTACTAACTATGGCTGTGCTGAAGTTGCTGAGACCATCGCTGTCAGAAGGGCCCCAGGTGGAAAAGCGCCATGCTCTTCTGGGGGTGATCAAAGCCCTGCTCGTACTCACACCCATCTTCGGCCTCACCTGGGGGCTGGGTCTGGCTACTTTGTTAGAAGAAGTCTCCATGGTCCCTCACTACATCTTCACGATTCTCAACACCTCCCAGGTGGGTGAAAACGTGGTGGCTGTGCTTTTCGCCCTTTTAGATGGTCTAAGTCACTGCCAGTCCCTTCTCAGGGAGGCATGGTGGTGGAGCAGAAACACAGGCTCGGGAACTTTAGAAAGCTCAGGCTTGGATCCCAGTTCTTCCACCGTTCAGCTAGGTAACTGTGGACAAACCTGAGCTTTGGTTTTCTTACCTGTAAAATAATACCTGGTTTTGTCAGAGAAGTCAGGGAACTGTCAGTACTGAATCCTACGATATTGCTGAGGTAATCCTAACGGTTAAGAAAAGCACCTAAAATGGATCCTGTGCACCAAATGATGTGGCCACAACTCGAGATGGGAAGCTTCAGGATGTGAATTAGACAAGGGGACAGAAGTCGAAGGGAGAGGGAAAGGGCTGACTTCAGTTGATTCCTTCCTCCTCTGCCTAACTTATCCCCATGTCCTTTCAGGGCGTCTTCATCTTGTTCTTCGGCTGCCTCATGGACAAGAAGGTGCGTCTGACCACCTAACCTCTGCCTGACTTGTGGTGCCAAGGCTGGAACTTGGGCCAGCATAACCCAGGCATTTATTCCTGCTGCAGGTACAGGAGGCTTTACTCAAACGCTTGTGCCACACCCAACCTCCCAACTCCACCATCTCCCTGGTGAGTTCCTGGCTTTGAATCCCCAGTTCTCCCAAGAGCATGTCAGAAGCAGGTGTTCCAGAGCCTTCCTCAGAGGAGATGGGCACAGCTTAGAAGCCAAGAGTAGATTGGGGTTGTTTTCAGAATGAGCACTTCTCAGTGCTTTTCTCCAGTAGTGGAGAAAGCAGCCTCGTCAGGGCAGTCAGAATCAGGTTCCTGGGTTCCTCATCACAACCGGGACTCCTGGTAAGTCTCTTGTCCCTGGTTTCACCATCTGAAAATCTGCCTCCAGTTACCATCTGAAGGGAAATGGTAGGACTGGTGTGCACGGGAATCACTGTAGCTAAGAGCAAAGTACCTAGGTCACAATAGGAGGGCAGGTGATAATGGAAAACTGGATACAGCCTCTGCAAGGGCTGACAATATAATAAATGCCCTGCAACTGGGCCACCTCACCCCTTCCTAGGCCACAAATGACACCTGTATCCCAGAACACAGCAAAGAAAGAAGTGAAAATGCCAGGTGAGAATTAAGCTTTCTTGGGAGCAGTGGGAGCAGCACGGGGTGAGGAATGCAGCGAAGGTTTTCCTGGCAAAGATCTTGGCTGAGGTTCATCTTCATATACCTATCCCAGCCCAAAGAGTGGGAAACAGACTATCAGGACAGACATTTCCAGGTGGGCTGGTGAAGGTGGAGGCCTCAGAGAGCAAATGGTATAGCATCTTCTATTGCTTTCCCAGGAACCTGGAGGAATTTCTCCTCCACCAACCCTTGACTCAGTTCACTAAAAATTCCTTTTCATATCATCAAATTTAATTACCCTGTAAAGCCCTTGTTTTGAAGGAACTGCAGTTGCTGGGCTTGGTGTCTGGAGGGGAGGGCAGCTGAGGAGGCGGGGCAGGGTCTCCTTTCACCAGCCCAGACCTTCAGGGTGAGCACTTCCCCGGGAGGCAGAAGCTCCAGACAAACCACATGCTGAGCCTGTTCCTCCAAGGGAGAGGAGGGAGTGTTTGAATCCACCAGAGTGGCCCTGGCCCCATGCTCCGAGCCCTTCCCGGCTCCCAAAGCTCAGGCTGCAGGAAAGACAGGCTGTGTTTCCATTAGTCATAATCCCTTCTTTTGGAACTCCCGGGTCCCCACCCCTAAATTACCCAAACAAGAACAGCATAAAAACCTACCTAAAGCTGCCTAAGGAATAAGCCTGTCTCTGCTGTAATAATGAACAGATATGAAAATTCAAAACAAGTGCAAGTAAAACTGTCTCAACCAGTTTTTAACTACTCAACAGCTCATATTACAGATGTATTTGATCAAAAGCTTTCAACTATTCAGTGATTTCTTTTCTGATTATTTCTTCTTTATAGGTACAAAGAAAGGATGACTTAACTGACAGGAATTCTGATGTTCCAAACGGAGGCAAAGGACAGAAATTGGTTTGCTTCCTTTTAAAGTTTAGGAAAAGATGAAATTAATAGATCCCTATTTCTTTAACCTTTAATAAAATATCAACATAACATGAAAGTTTCATGGACGTAGGCATGTAGACCAAGTCACTGATAAGAGCACATTTGTTAAGAATGTATCAGACATTTTAAAGTAGACGGAGAGCACTGCAGACTGCCCAGAATTCAGGAGAAAAGATGACAAATGCTGACAGTTAAAAGTAAAGGGACCAAGCTATGACTACACAAAAAGAAGAAATACTTAAGAAAAGCCTTTCAAAGACGCCAAGATGTCCAGCTAAATTAATTTACAGAATCCACAAGAGGATGACAACAAGATTCTAAAAACCTTTAAGATAAATGAAAAAATTCTGAGTGGGTCTTTGTTAATTACAAAATTCATGGATATTTTTATAAAACAGAATGGGAACACATTGTTGAAATAAACATGTGTTACCACATGCCACTGAAAACACTTTTCTTACAAAAGCTATACCTTCACTTAAACCATTTGTGTGAATACTTTAATTACACATAAACTGGCCCAAGTATTTCTCTAAATGGTATGAATCAAGAAGTTACCAACTCACCGGGCAATAGCACTGTTTCTATGCCTCCCTCGTACTTGTTCCAGCCCCGGTGTGTGCCAAGCAGCTGCTCAAACAGTGGGGACTGTGCCTTGCTGGTTTTCGTGACAACATAGTCACATCGCAATTTCACTTCCTTATTAATACTTAGTCTCAATAGTTTAAGTTATAAAATTATTTTTGAACAATTCAAATAATCACTTGTACTTTAGAAGCAGCATAGACTGCTTTTCTGAGTATGTTTTTAAAAAATGTGTTCTCATTTTCCTTCTCAACTGTGAGCACATAATCAATGCATGCTCTGCTGCAAAGATACTTTAGAATTGATAAATGAAATAATATTAAGCCTTTGTTCACTTGGCTCTCAGCATAAAAAAAAAGGACTATAAAAGGAGGCTATAGAGGCAAATACAAGAAAGTGAGACTGAGCAGTGATTCCATTTCTAAACAGATGGCTGAAAGAAATAAGTAGGCAAGTGAACAGATAAATGGATAAAGGATATGCATTCCATGTTTACACCCTTAAAATAGATGCACTTAATAACAAGTTATGGTAACCATACAAAGAAATGCTATGTTGTCGTTAAAAATTATGTATAGCTACACCTACTAATATGGAAAAATGTTTTGGCTCTATTGCCAGTAACATTCATAGTCCTAAGCAACATTCACAGAAATGGTCACAATTTAGACGTTTGCTTCATCGAAGCACTAAGCATGTATGTTTAGTGCATGCCGGTTGACAAAAAACTGAGGATTTTTATTATGTTGTTCAAAAAATTTTAATTTATTTTCATTTAAATCTGAGAAAACAGAAGCATCTTCAAACAGAGCAATAAGCTCACTTCAACGGAGCAATGGGGAAAAAAGGCGTTGTTTAAAGCAGGACCCTCTTTATGTTCCTAGCAGCCTCATGGTTGACGAATATGGTTAGATTACAAATGAGTGATCAAAGGCAAAATCTGCCAGTAAGCTGAGAACCACACTTACCTCTTATAAAAAATAAAGCGAACAGTTGTCCAATACTTTTCCATTTTATTAAGGTTAACAAACATGGTATTTATGTATCTAAACATTTACTGTTAAGTTTTCAGTGACGTTTAGATTCTAAATTATCTTTCCATACTTAAGTTCATGTAGGCACACTGGTGTGTATTTTCTAGAAAACACTTATCTTTAGGTGATAAATAGGAATGAGCATAATTTGCAAATGTTACAAAGATGATTCCGAATCTAATTAACTTCTTTCCCAAGCTGCAACCACTCACTAAGCCTTTAATGAAAAGAGAGACCAAAAGCGATTGCTTCAGCGTACCACTGGGTGAGATTCCGGTGACTAAGAAATCCCTGAAAGCAGTAAGCTGTGATTATTGGAAAGCTCAGAACACCAGCAAAGCTACTGCAGAGCGTTTACCAGAAGGCCATATATTTGTTTTCCTCAGAGGAGCTAGAAACTATACATCTCCTTTAGTAATGCATTGAAATGGCATTGCCTAGTGTGAATGTTACACAGAAATTCAGGTTGCCTCTTCTTGATCTATTATTTTGGATAAGCTTCTACTATCATAGCATGGCCCTGAAAAGGAAAAAAAGTTCAGTAAGGGCAATGAAAGGAGATGAATCCAGCCAACAGAGGCACCAAAGAACATGGGGAAAATACAGCTCTGGAGTTTGATTCTGGCTCTGCTATTCAAATAGTGTGTGATCTTGGAAAAGTTATTAGCCATTCTGGGCCTGAGTTTCTTTTGTAAAATGGGGCTCATGGTGCCTATATCATCGTGGTTTATGAGCATTAAATTAGCATGCTGTGTGTACATAGACATGTATTCACGTACACATACGTATAAATACACACATCAGAGTCTGTCTAGTAGTCTGATTCCCAGTAGATGCTCTATAAATGGTTTCTATTAAAAGTGATTTTGTATTTTCCATAATGAGCATATATTAACTTTTAAAAACACAAATTATAAACATTGTTTTAGGAAAAAATTAGTTTGGATTTATGGCCCAGTATGTGGTCTATTGTGGAAAATGTTCCATGTGCACTTCAGAATAATTTGTATCCTGCTGCTTTTGGGTGTAGAGTTCTGTAGATGTCTGTTAGGTCTATCTGTTCTAGTGTGTTGTTCAGTGCCTCTGTGTCCTTACTTATTTTCTGTCTGCTGGATCTGTCCCTTGGAGTGAGTGGTGTGTTGAAGTCTCCTAGGATGAATGCATTGCATTCTATTTCCTCCTTTAATTCTGTTAGTATTTCTTTCACGTATGTCGCTGCTGCTGTATTGGGTGCATATATATTTATAATGGTTATATCGTCTTGTGGACTGACCCCTTTATCATTATGTAATGTCCTTCTTTATCTCATTACTTTCTTTGTTTTCAAGTCTATTTTGTCTGATACAAGTACTGCAACACCTGCTTTCTTCTCCCTATTGTTTGCATGAAATATCTTTTTCCATCCCTTGACTTTTAGTCTGTGAGTGTGTTTGGGTTTGAGGTGAGTCTCTTGTAAGCAGCATTTAGATGGGACTTGCATTTTTATACATTCTATTACTCAGTGTCTCTTGATTGGTGCATTCAGACCATTCACATTTAGGGTGAGTATTGAAAGATATGTACTTATTGCCACTGCAGGCTTTAGATTCGTGGTTACCAAAGGTTCAAGGTTAGCTTCTTTACCACCTAACCGTCTAACTTAACTCGCTTATTGAGCTATTATAAACACTGTCTGATGTTTCTTTATTTCTCTCCCTTCTTATTCCTCCTCCTCCATTCTTTACATGTTGGGTGTTTTATTCTATGCTCTTTTGTGTTTCCTTTGACTGCTTTTGTGAATAGTTTATATTTTGCCTTTAATTAGTATTTGGTTAGTCTGCTTTCTTTGCTGTGATTTTATTTTCTCTCATGACATCTGTTTAGCCTTAGGAGTGCTTCCATCTAGAGCAGTCCCTTTAAAATATCCTCTACAGGTGGTTTGTAGGAGGCAAATTCCCTCAACTTTTGCTTGTCTGGGAATTGTTTAATCCCTCCTTCATATTTAAATAATCATGCTGGATACAGTATTCTTGGTTCAAGGTCCTTCTGTTTCATTGCATTAAATATATCATGCCATTCTCTTCTGGCCTGTAAGGTTTCCTCTGAGAAGTCTGATGATAGCCTGATGGGTTTTCCTTTGTACGTGATGTTTTTTTCTCTCTCCGGCTGCCTTTAATGCTCCGTCCTTGTCTTTGATCTTTGCCATTTTAATTATTATATGTCTTGGCGTTGTCGTACTTGGGTCCCTTGTGTTGGGAGATCTGTGGGCTTCCATGGTCTGAGAGACTATTTCCTCCCCCAGTTTGAGGAAGTTTTCAGCAATTATTTCTTCAAAGACACTTTCTATACCTTTTTCTCTCTCTTCTTCATCTGGTACCCCTATAATGGGAATATTGTTGCATTTGGATTGGTCACACAGTTCTTTTAATATTTTTCTTTCATTCCTGGAGATCCTTTTCTCTCTCTCTGCCTCAGCTTCTCTGTATCCCTGTTCTCTGATTTCTATTCCATTAATGGTCTCTTGCACCTCATCCAGTCTGCTTTTAAGTCCTTCCAGAGATTGTTTTATTTTTGTATTCTTCCTTCTAACTTTATCCTTTAGCTCTTGCATATTTCTCTGCAGATCCATCAGCATGGTTATGACCTTTATTTTTAATTCTTTTTCAGGAAGATTGGTTGTATCTGTTTCCCCAAGCCCTCTCTCAGGTTTGTCTGGGTGATTCAGGACTGGACCAAATTCTTTTGCCTTTTCATGTTGATAGACCTAGTCGTAGGCAGGGGGCGTGTGTGTCAGCTGGGAGGACAAAGTCCCTTTCTGCTTGCTGGTCGCACTGCCCCTCTCCGCTGCCTGTGTCTGTTACCCGCACACCGGGAGCAGCGCTCCGGGAAGCCCAGAGCCCTGCGGGAGGAGGCAGCCGCACCAGGTTTGCTCTCCTGCGAGAATGGTGCCCCTTCACATCCTGCCCCGGCTTCCTCTGTCTGAGTCGGGCAGCTGCGCTCCACTGGCAGCCCGGGACCTGGCCAGGTCGGCTGTCCACCGGAAGGAGACTCTGGGCGGCTGCTCAGCCGCTTTGGCAGGGTCGTGCTTGTGGGGGAGTGGACGGAAGGCTGTTTATCACCGTGACGGGCTTCAGAGCAGCAGAGCCTCCCAAGGGGCTGGGGTGCCCAAAGCTCCTCAGGATTCCCAGCCTGCTGGGCTGAGTGTGCTGGGATGATGCTGTCCAGATGTGAGGCCCCTGTCTCTTTAAGGCTTTCAGAAAGCACTCACTTTTCTTTTGTCCCAGGGGAGCCAGCTGCAGGGACCACTCACAGGTTTCACTTTTCCTTTTCCCTAATATCCAGCACACCATGCAATGTGTGTCTGTGCTCCCGGTCCAGATCACTAGGGCTGGTTACTTACCAGTCCTGTGCTTCCACTCCCTCCCCGCTCCGACTCCTTTCCTCCCGCCGGTGAGCTGGAGTTGGGGGGGCGCTAAGGTCCCTCCCGGCCGTGGCTTTTATCTTACCCCCTTCGTGAGATGCTGAGTGCTTGCTGATGTAGATGAAGCCTGGCTGTTGTACTGTATCCTCTGGTCTCTCTTTTAGGCGTAGTTGTGTTTGTTGTGTTTTCAGAAACATACATGGTTTTGGGAGATTTCTGCTGCCCTACTCACGCCACCACCTTGGCTCTTCCCATCATTAGCTTGGATTTAAATGGCATCTTCCTTCCAAAGTACTATCAGAATTAAAGTTGTACCTTCTAATCCTCTGCCAAAATAATTTTCTGGTTGTCTGTCAGCAGAAATATTCCTCTAAGGATGTTTTAAAGAATGAAATCAAACCTTCTTGGATGAGCTTGTTTTGTTTCTAAGAAAATGACTTTCCAAGAAGCACATATGAAGCTGCAGTGACATACCTGCCCTCCAGCTGCACAGGCAGCCACTAAGCCATATTGGCCTCCTTCCTTCCGTAACCTGTTGGCAGCTGCCATGACCGGCCGACAGCCAGTGCCTCCAAACGGGTGGCCCAGAGACAGTGATCCACCCCAGTTGTTCAACACAGATCTTTGAGGGGCTGCAACAGATCCATCCTCCTAGACAAAAGGAAGGTAGCATTCTTGATGGAAGTTTCTCTTCCTACTGTGCAGCTGCTGAGTACAAGGAGGATCCTCTGTCCTCACTCTCCTGCTGCTAAAGATTCAGATTCTTACTCGTACTGCTGAAGCGTCAGTATAGGAAAGAGATTACAGAAAGAAATGGGTTACACCGTATTCAGAAGAGAAGGTGAATGAAGAAACTTCACTACCATACATTTACAGCACTATTTCCATAAGAAAACACTCTCTAGGCCTCAAACCATCTGTTTATAAAAAACATTTATTATTTGTGTACATTTGTATACACACACACATACACACAGGTGTGTATCGTGCACAAATGATGGCATTATGCACAGTGCTCCGCACTTTGCTTTTTATACTTAACGTATCTTCTAGATCATTTCCATATTAGTATGTAAAGATAGGTCTTATTATTTCTAGCAGATACCAAACATACCCCCAGTATATTTTTAGATTAATGACTTGTCCAAAATATAAACACCAAAACAATCTAAACAGAAGAGAACTAGTACTTCATTTAGTTTGAACCTAATAACCCAAGTCCATTATCAGCTTTTGGAGAGAATGGGCCTTACTTGGGGACAAAAAGTGGCAGAAAAGCCTAAGGAGAACTGTAGTTTGATTCTAGGGAATTTCTGTGCAGGTCTAGGATCATTCTGATTCCACACACTTGACATTGTACTGTGCCAAGGTTTGGATGAGCCCATCAACTCCAATTCTGCTACTTTCCAGAAGGCAAAAGCAGTGGATTAAACGCCCTTCACAATAACCATGGGCCCTGAATTCAGACTTCAGAAGAGGCCCAGAAACAATGTATTTATCTCAAGACAAGGAAAGGATATCCCTGTTGGAACTACACTACCCAGAGCCACACTACGTTTTCAAAATAGGGCTGGTTCAGTCTAACATTACACTAGGCTTGCTCATGAAAAAGGATGAAAAACAAATGTTATATTATTTGACTTTATTCATTTCATAAAAATGCTATCCATATATTAGTCTACTAACAGTATTACCTACTGGGTTACACAAAGACCACTTTTGAAAGTGCCTTAAAAGGAGTAAATAAACTATGTAGGGTGATTGGTATGTTCATTAACTCAATCATGGTAACCACTTCACAATGTATATACATATTAAATCTTCACGTTGCATACCTTTAAAGGAAATCACGTTGTACAATCTAAATATGTACAAGTTTTTATATATCAATAATACTTACTAAAAGCTGGCGGGGAAAACGGTGGGGGGAGGAAGGAAGGGAGGGAGGGCACAATCATTCCATACTTACAAATTGCCTCATAGTAAAAATGGAATGCGAATGCCATCCACCACGACAATATTCCTTATATTGGATTTGGCTAAGGTTTTCTTCGATTTGGTATGGACAGCTTTAAGATAAAATTCAAAGAACTATCAATTAAATATTTGAAGTTAGATGACCTTAAACATTTTTTAAAATAGGCATTCTAGGAAGAATCACATGATTCAATGCCAAGTTGGATTGCCATTTACAAAACCAATTCAATAAAAAAAGTTTCTTAAAGCTAAGAAACTGACTACCATTTACAAGTTCCCAAATTATATTTCAGGTAAACACATGACAATTACACCTAATACTAAGGGTATTTATGCCATTAACAAAGTTGTTTCTTCTGTCCATCAGTAGATGAATGGATAAAGAAGATACAGTACATATACACAATGGAATATTATTCAGCCACAAGAAGAAAACAAATCCTACCGTTTGCAGCAACATGGATGGAGCTAGAGGGTATTATGCTCAGTGAAAGAAGACAGGCGGAGAAAGACAAGTTGTCAAATTATTTCACTCATCTGTGGAGTATAATAACAAAGAAAAAACTGAAGGAACAAAACAGCAACAGACTCACAGAACCGGAGAATGGACTAACAGTTACCAAAGGGAAAGGGACTGGGGAGGATGGGTGGAAAGGGAGGGATAAGGGAAAAAAGTGGCATTACAATTACCACACAGAATGTATGGGGCAGGCACCAGGAAGGCAGTATAGCACATAGAAGACAAGTAGTGATTCTATAGCATTTTACTACGCTGATGGACAGTGACTGTAATGGGGTATGTGGTGGGGACTTCATAATCGGGGAAATCTCGCAACCACAATGTTATTCATGTAAGTATATATTAATGATACCAAAAAAATTAAAATAAATAGTTTTCAAATGTTTGACAATCTATAACATTGAATGCAACTTATCTGACACATAAGTCCGTCCTTCAGATTAGAAGTTGCCAATAGCTCATATTGTTTACTCTCCACATAGCTTAGTATTCTTGCCTGTCTATGCAGAAATAAAGGCCATTTGTTGGGTGACTATTGCCATTCTGTAAAAACCTACAATGCTTCTCATTTGTTTGACTCGATTTGTCACTATTTTCAAGCTAAGAGTCATGATAAAAACAGGGAACAAAGATCCTCCTGACAGCTTTAACAGAGATGTGTTAAAGGAGATAAAGGCACAGGATGGTAAGCGAGGAGACTGGGGCAAACTCAAGCATGTGGCTAAAGGCCAGGGTAAGGCAGTGTCAACGTGAAAGGAAAGGAAGGGACTAAGGCAAGAGATTTTATAAAGGAAGATGAGGTATCTTGGTGCCCAGTCAGAAATGGAAAGAAAGGAAACAAAATTATAAAGGAAGCTTAGAGACTAAGAAAACCTGGCTACTCTACACAGAATGAGAACTGTTTTTGGAAGAAAGGTGACTTTGTTTTTAAAAACGCTGATTTTGAGCTGACAGAGACATGTAGGTGGGTACGTCCATTTGACAGGTAGCTAGAGATGCAAAACTAGAGCACCCTTAAGAGAAGTGAGGTGTAGGTGAGAGAGCTACGAGATTTTGCAGTTTAGAATACAGAGAAAAGAACAGACATGTTTTGTAGTGCCTGCTCACCTACAATCCCTTCTAAAGGGGCTACCCTGATTGGAGTGCCTGCCACAGACACCTTATCCCTAAGCCCACAGCCAAAGCTGATTAGATTCAGGGTAGGCACTGGACAACCAAAAGTCAATCCCCAGAGTGGCCAATCAGTAACCCATGTCATCTACCTACAAGTGATAAGTAGTGCCAGTAGGAATCTAAAGAAGCGTAGAAGTACCATTTAATTGAAGCTGAGAAGATGTCATAATGAAGGAACAGGGGGATGGTAAACTGAAGTCATTTAGAAGCCAGAGTTATGGGGCAGCAAAACCTGAGCAAAGAAGCCACCAAGAAACAGAAAGGATATATAGAGAGAAGCAGAAAGGCCAGGAAGCAATATACCATGTGGCCAGGAGAGAAACAAAGTTGCTTAGCTCCGGGTACTTCCCCAGTCGTAGTACACTCAACGCATCTTTTTTTTTTAAGTTATGATTGATATACATTCCTATGAAGGTTTCACAAGAAAAATAATTTGGTTGCTACATTCACCCATATTATCAAGCCCCTCCATACCTCATTGCAGTTACCATCCATCAGTGTAAGATGCTACAGTCACTACTTGTCTTCTCTGTGCTACACTGTCTATGCCATGACCCCCAACACACACCATGTGAACTAATCATAATACCTCTCAATCCCCTCCTCCCTCTCTCCCCAACCCCTCACCTTTGGTAACCGCTAGTCCCTTCTTGGAGTCTGTGTGTCTGCTGCTGTTTTTTTCCTTCAGTTTTTCTTCGTTGTTAATATTTTATAAATGACGGAAATCATTTGGGGTCATTCTCTGCCTGACTTACTTCACTCAGCATAATACCCTCTAGCTCCATCCATGTTGTTGCAAATGGTAGGATTTGCTTCTTTCTTATGGCTGAATACTATTCCTTTGTGTATATTTACCACTTCTTCTTCATCCATTCATCTACTGATGGACACTTAGGTTGCTTCCATATCTTGACTATTGTAAACAGTGCTGCAATAAACATAGGGGTACATATGTCTCTTTGAATCTCAGATCTTCCTTTCTTCGTGTAAATTCCTAGGAGTGGAATTCCCAAGTCAAATGGTATTTCTATTTTTAGTGTTCTGAGGAATGTCCATATTGCTCTCCACAATGGTTGAACTACTTTACATTCCCACAAGCAGTGTAGGAGAGTTCCCCTTTCTCCACATTCTCGCCAGCATTTGTTGTTCCTAGTATTTCCATGCTGGCCATCCTAACTGGTGTGAGGTGATATCTCACTGTGGTTGTAATTTGCATTTCCCTAATAAATAGTGATGTGGAGCATCTTTTCATGTGACTTTTGGCCATCTGAATTTCTTCTTTGGAGAACTGTCTGTTCAGATCCTCTGCCCATTTTTCAATTGGGTTATTTGCTTTTGGGGTGTTGAGGTGTGTGAGTTCTGTATATATTTTGGATGTTAACCCCTCATCGGATAAGTCATTTACAAATATATTCTACCATACTGTAGGATTCCTTTTTGTCCTGCTGATGGTGTCCTTTGCTGTACAGAAGTTTTTCAGCTTGATATAGTCCCATTTGTTCATTTTTGCTTTTGTTTCCCTTGCCTGAGGACACGTGTTCAGGAAAAAGTTCTTCATATTTAAATTCAAGAGATTTTTGCCTGTTTTCTTCTAAGAGTTTTATGGTTTCATGACTTCACTCAAGGCCTTTTATCTTAACTTGAATGGGTCTGTTACTTATAATAAGAGACACTTAGCTTTGTGATTTCCCTACATGTCAAGGCTGAGAGAAGACGTGGGACAGAAGGTAAACCTGAGAGGCAGTAGAATCAGGAGAGAACAGTGCATGAGAGCAAAGGCAAGAGGGTATCAAAGAGTACAGGGTGGTCAAAAGTTTCAAAGCTCAAGGAGAAAGAGGTCTCAAAAAGGCCACTAAATTTGAAGACTGCAGATTAACCATGACTGACCTGGGAGAGAAACTCATCGCCAGGAAAGTCAGACGACATGCCAGCATGTCATTCTACTTTTAAAGAACTGAACACATGTCCCTTTTATACACTTCGAGATAAAATTCAAACTGTTAACTCTTCTAACAAATTCCCTGCTTTACCTACTTCCACTTAACTATACAGAAGTATTTCCCACTGCTCTTCAACATGTAACAGACGAGCAAGCTCCAGTCCCTCACAACCTTGCTCATTACAACCTCCTTGCCTTCATTCACGCACCCTCTCTTCTGATTGGCCCATTTTTCCATTTAATTTTTACCTGACCAACAAGGTTTTGTTCACATCCCACCTCCAAGTAAAGCCTTCCCTGATAATTACAGTGATATATAGTTCATGCACGTAAACATCTATGGCAATCTCTGGGTCAAAAATTCCTTCTTCCAAACAATTTAGCACATTATAAAGTAATTAAACTAAAGCTACAAGCCACATTTTAAAATAGTATTCATTATGTATTAAACAGTCACCCAAAAGACTCTCATTCTCCATCATATGAACATTGGTTCCTAACCACATCGGAATATTCTCACAGGCTCCTTTTCATATATTTATGGAGCTATGCGCACACAGTAGCAAGACATTGTAAGAATCTCAATTGCATATCTGGGTTCCAGTTCCTGCCTGCCAAAACTTTCTCATTTGCAAACATGGAAGCTGGACTAGATGACCTCAAATACTCCTCCTCCCAACTTCAAAACCTAAGAGTGTATGGGTGACTGATATAAATTATGCTTTTTATATATACACTTAAAATCAAAGCATATAAAAGATGTATCATGTATCATACCACTGTAGCATGTGTTACACCACATAAAACCATTCTATTCAATCAAAATTTCCATAAGACGCTTACATTTCCAGTTCATCCGATGACTGAAATATAATAAATCCTGTATCCCTCTATTCTAATTCCTTCATCCTAAGAGCTCTGCCAAGCAGGAATATTCACACGAGCTTCAGGAGGAATTAGTTCAAAAATTATTGCAACCGAAAACCTGTTTAGCGAGGGAGCACATGGCCGCTACCTCCCTTCAAATCAGCTGACATTCTTTGGTCTCACCATCGCCTTCTTCCACCACTATCATTATCAGTGTCAACACAAATCACCTGTAGGGTGTTAGCCACTAGGGATAAGAAAAGGTTTACAATATAGCTGGGGAAACAGACACACAAGATCAGATAAGGAACAGTATGCAGAAGAGTACTCTAAATGCTACATTAATGCTTTCCCTCGGTGGTATTCAGTATGACCTTCACCCAGCTGGCAAGAATCAGGTTTACTTTTGTGACTGCCAAGCAAAGGCCTGGATAAACACTAGAATTAGGGGAAAGGTGAAATGATGCAGAAAGGAATTATTCTTCAAACGGCTAATCCAAATCTACATTCTAGTTATCATTTAGAAGCCCACAGGAAATACATTTGTTATAGGACAACATGAAACTTTCGCAAGTTGGAATTAGGCAACAGATCTCTGAGAATATACTATTTGTAAAACAATATAAAAATATCATCTTGATATTGAGTTTACAGAGATTTCAAAAGTGCTTCTAGTTAACTCCGTAACTATTTTAAGTTAAGAAGACTAGAACTGTTATTCTGTTTCAGACAACAAAACCAAAGCACAGGGAAGTGACATGACCAGTTCAAGGCTATACTGCCCAGAAACAGGTAGAACTGGAACAGAGTAGAGGTCTTCTAAATCCTACTAAGGTGCTCTTTCTGTTAAGTCATGACCCAAGTAGGAACACCACAATAAAATCAAAACCAGAAGTCACAGGTCAACACAGGACCTGGGCGAGGAGAATAATAAACTTGTGAAGCAGGCCAGAGAAAATACATACCAACAGCATGTTCTGTCAACATAGGTAGTCAACAGTGAAGTCATGGAGTTTACCAGGGGACTAAATGAGCATAGAAAATCTACACATTTCCTTACCTTTTCATTTCATATTGACCAAACAACCTTCTTTTATTATCTACTTACCCACTCACCTCTTTTTCAGGAATGGATCCTCTGGTTTATCAGAGAAGAAGGTATTTATTAATAGAGAAGCCTATCAGTAATGCCAAGTTAGAAAGTTAATTTGTGGCTCCACAATACTCTAAAGAGTGTTTGTGAGCTAATCATCTCCCGACGGACAGCCAGTGGGTGAATAAACTGGTCAGCAAGGTTCATGAACATCCAACTCTATCTGGCTCCAAATTCCAGAAAGCAGACTCCTGTCAAAATCCTCCAGCCCAACCCAACACCATGTAATATCATTATGGCCTGGCCCTATGTTGTTTTAATTTGAAGGGAACAGTGATGTTCATGTTGCTCATAAAATAGGTGAATTAACAAACTAGTTTTGGTTTTTATTAAGAATTCATCAACCTAGAATCTAGAATCTAACATTTAAATCAGAAATGTTTATTTTACACAGTATTGTACCTGGGGCAGCTTGTAGCTGGGACGAACAGCTCTTAGAGCTGGAAGACAAAAATAAAGTGTTTACAAAATGCAATACAATTCTATATGTAAAACGCTTATAAATCCAAATCTAATCTTAAAAAAGAAAAACCAAATTAAATTTCCAAAATCTGTAGGCCCATTTTGACATACTGCAAAGACTTTTAAAAGTGTAAGTCAAGATGGAAGCCATTGTGAAATCTAAAAAGAGAAGATGAGAAATACATCCTGGATTATTTGAATGTGTAGCTTATTTTGTAATCTATGATCTCTGATAACCTCATCCATGGCTACAATAAAATACTTACAATTTAATCTATTACAACCATCTTTCTTCTAATATTATTATAACAATGTTGAAACCGCTTTCAGTATGAAACCACTATTCTATTACACCCTTCATAAGGGATGACAACACTAAGACATACAAGGACCGAGGGCTTTACCCAACGATCCACACCTAGTAAGAGGCGGAGCTGGGATTTGAGGCCAGACAGTCTAGCTCCAGAGTTTATGCTCTTCTCTAGGGCCAAAGAAGTTGAGAGATTGCTGAACATGAAAATGAAGCCACCAGTGTTAACTTCCTGATTTTGAAGATGGTATTGTGATTATGTAGAATGCCTAATGGAATGTTTGCATTTGAAGGGAATACACAGCAAAGTATTCAGGAATAGTTTCGTAAATCATCCACTTACTCTCAACAGCTGTAAGAAAAAGTTGTGTACTGTACCTGCTACTTTTTTTATAACCTTGGTGCTGTTCCAAAATAAGAAGAACTGTTCAAACCCCATACTAAAAAATGTTCAAAATATATTAACGACTGCCCTAAATTCCTAAAAATCAGTTCCCACAAATTAGTAGGTAAAAAAATGGACAAAAGATATGAACAGACTACAAACAGAAATGGAAATAAAAATGGCTTAGATACATGAAAAGATGTTCAAACTCATTCGTAAGAGAAATGCAAATTAAGAACACACAGAGATACAATATTTGAACTCTCAAACCACAGACTCAAAGGTTTGCTAGACGTGTGCTGAGAGTACACACAAACAGGCACTCTCATATCCTGCAGCTGAGTGTGTAAACTGGTGCAGCCTCTAGCGCGTGTAATTTAGCAACTGTCAAAACTACAACTGCACCTGACTTTTGATCCAACAATTCCACTTCCACGAATTTACTTCATAGATGTTATTTACACACATGGGACATGACCTTTGTTGTCACTATCTATAATAAGAAAAGATTACAACAACCAACAGAGAACTGGCTAAGTAAAAGGCTTCCAATGTATGACATAAACCACCCATGCTATAATCACCCGGTGAAATATTATAAAGCTATAAAAGATAAGTAAATTATATGCCAATGTGGAACCCTTTCAGATCTGTATTAAGTGAAGAAAGCAACATGCAAAATAGTGTGTAAGCTGCTATCATTGATGTTAATAAGAGAAAAAGTGATATATACATTTCCTTGTACCTGCACAAAATATTCCTGCAAGTAGAGATAAGATGTTAAAGGTTGCTGGAAGGAAGGGAACAGTTAAGGGGACAGGGCTACGGAAGATCTGTCAGTGTACATCTTTTACAATTTCTCAATTTAGGAACACATTTTAACTTGAAAAAAAAATGGTAACAATAAAATGGTGAGATTTGCCATTGAAGGCCGTGGTACCCAGCCTCCAAGATGGTCCCAATAATCTCTACTTTGGTATTCATACCCTTGCACAGTCACCTCCCACACTGTACCACAGTTGGTTTGTGTAAACAAACAAAATGTGTCAGCAGCGATTGTATGTCACTTAGACTACAGGAAATACTGCAGTTTCGGTCTTGGTCTCTCTCAGGTCCCTCACTCTGGGAGAAGGCAGCTGGCATGTCTGGAGCAGCCTTATGAAGAGGCCTGTGTCGTGAGGAACTGCTGTCTCCCGCCAGCAGCCACTTCAGTGAGCCTGGAAGAGAAACCGCTAGCATAGGAAGGCACCCAGGCAAACTTCCAGGTGACGGCAACCGTGGCCAACCATCTCACTGCAATCCTGCACGAAACTCGTCAGAACAACCGAGCCAAGTGGCTCCCATAAACTATAGAAGATAGTACATTTTTTATTGCTTTAAAATGTTACATTTCTGGATAATTTGTTACACAAATACAATAGATAAGAGAAAAGCCTTGTTTAACTTCTCTTGGGTCTTTATAGACTAAAAAGACCCCATGGCTAAAAAGGAAAACAAAATCATTGTTCTCCAAATATGTGGATTGGAAAGAGATGAACGAATCCACGCCTAGGGTTCACCAGCCTAGGGATACTCAAAGGCCTTTAGTCAGGGAGACAGAAAGTGGCCATGAGATGGGCACCACTGTCTCTAGAAACTACACAGGATGCCACAGGAGTCTGGGATACAAATTCCCTTAAGAAAATAAAGTTCATCCTGAAATAGAGTTCACGAAAATAGCTGAGAAAATGTTGATAAAGAAAAAGGGGGACCTTGCTCTAATAGTTATCAAAACTTGCTATAAAACACTAGTAATTACTGAAAACTACAAGTCACTCTTAAGAGAAATTAAAGGGGACACTAACAGATGGAAACTCATCCCATGCTCGTGGCTAGGAAGAATTAATATCGTCAAAATGGCCATCCTGCCCAAGCAATATACAGATTTGATGCAATCACTATGAAACTACCAGCAACAGTCTTCAATGAACTGGAACAAATAATTCGAAACTTCATATGGAAACACCAAAGACCCTGAATAACCAAAGCAATCCTGAGAAAGAACAATAAAGTAGGGGGGATCTCACTCCCCAATTTCAAGCTCTACTATAAAGCCATAGTAATCAAGACAATTTGGTACTGGCACAAGAGCAGAGCCACAGACCAATGGAACAGACTAGAGAATCCAGACATTAACCCAGACATATATGGTCAATTAATATTTGATAAAGGAGCCATGGACATACAATGGTGAAATGACAGTCTCTTCAACAGATGGTGCTGGCAAAACTGGACAGCTACATGTAGGAGAATGAAACTGGACCATTGTCTAACCCCATATACAAAAGTAAACTCAAAATGGATCAAAGACCTGAATTTAAGTCATGAAACCATTAAACTCTTGGAAGAAAACATAGGCAAAAACCTCTTAGACATAAACATGAGTGACCTCTTCTTGAACATATCTCCCCAGGCAAGGAAAAGAACAGCAAAAATGAAAAAGTGGGACTATATTAAGATGAAAAGCTTCTGTACAGCAAAAGACACCATCAATAGAACAAACAGGAACCCTACAGTATGGGAGAATATATTTGAAAATGACACATCCGATAAAGGCTTGATGTCCAGAATATATAAGGAGCTCTCACGCCTCAACAAACAAAAAACAAATAACCCAATTAAAAAATGGGCAGAGGAACTGAACAGACAGTTCTCCAAAAAAGAAATACAGATGGCCAACAGACACATGAAAAGATGCTCCACATCGCTAATTATCAGAGAAATGCAAATTAAAACTACAATGAGGTATCACCTCACACCAGTAAGGATGGCTGCCATCCAAAAGACAAACAACAACAAATGTTGGCAAGGCTGTGGAGAAAGGGGAACCCTCTTACAATGCTGGTGGGAATGTAAACTTGTTCAACCATTGTGGAAAGCAGTATGGAGGTACATCAAAATGCTCAAAACAGACCTACCATTTGACCCAGGAATTGCACTCCTAGGAATTTACCCTAAGAATGCAGCAATCAAGTATGAGAAAGACCAATGTACCCCTATGTTTATCGCAGCACTATTTACAATAGCCAAGAATTGGAAGCAACCTAAATGTCCATCGATAGATGAATGGATAAAGAAGATGTGGTACATATACACAATGGAATACTACTCAGCCATAAGAAAAGGGCAAATCCTACCATTTGCAGCAACATGGATGGAGCTGGAGGGTATTATGCTCAGTGAAACAAGCCAAGCGGAGAAAGAGAAATACCAAATGATTTCACTCATCTGTGGAATATAAGAACAAAGGAAAAACTGAAGGAACAAAACAGCAGCAGAATCACAGAACTCAAGAATGGACTAACAGGTACCAAAGGGAAAGGGACTGGGGAGGATGGGTGGGTGGGGAGGGATAAGGGGGGGAGAAGTAGGGGGGTATTAAGATTAGCATGCATGGGGGGGTAGGGGAAAAGGGAGCACTGTACAACACAGAGAAGGCAAGTAGTGATTCTACAACATTTTGCTATGCTGATGGACAGTGACTGTAAAGGGGTTTATAGGGGGGACCTGGTATAGGGGAGACCCTAGTAAACATAATATTCGTCATGTACGTGTAGATTAGTGATACCAAAAAAAAAAAAAAAAAAAGGGCAGTTCCTGTGTTGTAACCTCCAATGAGTTCTACACAAGAGTATAAAGGGCATATAAAAGTGTAGGCAAAGGGTCTGTTTGTGTTTATACAGAGGATCAAAGCCTAATTGGGCTACCCCAAAAATGAACTAAGATACGATATGAAAAAGAACTTCCAACATCAGCACTCTCTGGAAGACTCATGTCAGAAGATGATCATCAAAAAACCCCAACAAAGATCCACGCACTGCTACAGCTGTAGATGCACTCATCCCACCGGTTCCTGGACTTGCCATGGGAATGAGGAAGGAGATATCTAAGCTGGCCTGTGCATACAGTAAAACAACAAATTTGACTGGATCTATACTGTTGGAACTCAATCAAGAATTAGGAGAAGTGCAAATTGTAGCGCTCCAAAATCTTACAACTATAGACTATTTACTGTTAAAAGAACATAAGGGATGTGAACAGTCCCCAGGAATGGGTTGTTTTGTCTGATTTCTCTCAGACTGTTCAAGTTCATTTGGACAATATCCACCATATCATAGATAAGTTTTCACAAATGCCTAAGGTGCCTAACTGGTTTTCTTGGTTTCACTGGAGATGGCTGGTAATTACAGGTATGCTTTGGTTACGTAACTATACTCCTATTATGTTAATGTGTGTGCGCAATTTAAGTAGTAGCTTAAAACCTATACATGCTGAAGTTACTCTACAAGAAGATATGTCAAAGAAATAATCAATCTTCCCGTGTTTTCTGCCGCCTGCTACTTCTATGGCTTTTCTTCTTCCTTCCTAATTACAACCCTTAAATAGAATTCGTGCCTCATATCAAATTTACCGAGTATCATAATTCTTCCAAGTGGTAAAGATACCTCAAGACAAATGCTGGGCATAGAAGCTACAGAGCATAAATATGCAAAGAAATAAAAAGCTAACCATTTCAAACAATAAGGCTTCTCTCTCACTTACCAACTTTACATTTCCCTGTATGGCCCCGGAAGATGACTGGTTAGCCAGAGACGGGTAAGATTCCTCAAGGGAGGAACAACCTAAGACAGGCACAGTCGCAGGGGGGCCATCAGGTGAGAAATTGGGGATCAACAGAGGTGAGGCTTAGAACCTCACCCCCCTAGTTCTGAGAAATCTTCTGCAAACCTGGATGTTTTATTGCCCTTGTCTAGCTTGGATTAACACATAGTCTACAGGCACACACCTGATCATCTACATTTGTTCGCTTACAACACTAAACTATGTTTTCTACCTTTATCTTGTATCTACCTACCACTTCAGCATTTTATTAAAAATAATAATAATAAAGAGAGAAATGTGGTATCCACATATAAATCAAGTATAAAAATCAAATGAGTATTCATATTTGAACTGTTTATAGTTCATAATGCATGAGCAAAACCGAAGGTTTCTGTGATGGCTGCCCTTGTACTGTTCACCATTAAGAACTTATTCACTATGTGAGAATTTGTTCTCCATGTAAGAACTTGTTTGTTATGCCTCGGAAGATTGGAGACAGATGAAAATTAGGCTTGAGGTGGCTTAATGATTGTGCATTGAGCATTGACTCCCCTATATAGAATTTTATTGTTGTTAACAACCATTTGATCAATAAATATGAGAGATGCCCTCACAAAAAAAAAAAAAAAAAAGTATACACTTCCAATGGTAAAATGATAAGTAACCGGGATGTAATGAATATAGTCAAGATATTGTAACAGCTTGGTATGGTGATAGCTGGTACCTAGAATTGTCATGTATATAAATGTTGAATCACTATGTTGTACACCTGAAACTAATGTAATGTAATACTGTGTGTCAACTACCCTTCAATAAAAAAACAAATAATAAAAAAAAAGAAACATTAAAAATAAAAAAAACAAAAATAAAAATAAAAATAAAAAATACACAAATGTTTCAAACAATAAGGCTTCTCTCTCACTTACCAACTCTACATTTCCCTGTATGGCCCCGGAAGATGACTGGTTAGCCAGAGACGGGTAAGATTCCTCAAGGAAGGAACAACCTAAGACAGGCACAGTCGCAGGGGAGCCATCAGGTGAGAAATTGGGGATCAACAGAGGTGAGGCTTAGAACCTCACCCCCCTGTTCTGAGAGAAATCTTCTGCATACGTGGATGTTTTATTGCCCTGGTCTAGCTTGGATTAACACATAGTCTACAGGCACACACCTGATCATCTACATTTGTTCGCTTACAACACTAAACTATGTTTTCTACCTTTATCTTGTATCTACCTACCACTTCAGCATCTTATTAAAAATAATAATAATAAAGAGAGAAATGTGGTATCCACATATAAATCAAGTATAAAAACCAAATGAGTATTCATATTTGAACTGACTGTTTAGAGTTCATAATGCATGAGCAAAACCGAAAACTTCTGTGATGACTGCCCTTGTACTGTTCACCATGTAACTTATTCATTATGTAAGAATTTGTTCTACATGTAAGAACTTGTTTGTTATGCCTCAGAAGATTGGAGACTGACGAAAATTAGGCTTGGGGTGGATTAATGATTGTGCATTGAGCATTGACTCCCCTATACAGAATTTTATTGTCGTTAACAACCATTTGATCAATAAATATGAGAGATGCCCTCACAAAAAAAAAAAAAAAAAAAAAAAAAGGACAGACTTCCAATGGTAAAATAAATAAGTAACCGCGATGTAATGTATAGCATAAGGAATATAGTCAAGATATTGTAACAGCTTGGTAGGGTGATAGCTGGAACCTCGAATTATGTATATAAATGTTCTACCACTGTGTTGTACACTTGAAACTAATGTAATGTAATACTGTGCATCAACTACCCTTCAATAAAAAATAATTATTTAAAAAAAAAAAATACACAAATGGACATTAGGCAGTATTGTTGCCTAAGAAAGTCTTTAAAGTTAGTTTAAAATAAAAAAGAATACAAAATGTATCAGCAACTTAATTCTCTGGCTAATAAAATAAGTCTATTTAAAAAAAAAAAAGAAAGAAAAAGAATTAAGAGAAGTGCAAATTGTAGCGCTCCAAAATCTTACAACTATAGACTATTTACTGTTAAAAGAACATAAGGGATGTGAACAGTCTCCAGAAATGGGTTGTTTTAATTTGTCTGATTTCTCTCAGACTGTTCAAGTTCATTTGGACAATATCCACCATATCATAGATAAGTTTTCACAAATGCCTAAGGTGCCTAACTGGTTTTCTTGGTTTCACTGGAGATGGCTGGTAATTACAGATATGCTTTGGTTATGTAACTATACTCCTATTATGTTAATATGTGTGCGCAATTTAAGTAGTAGCTTAAAACCTATACATGCTGAAGTTACTCTACAAGAAGATATGTCAAAGAAATAATCAATCTTCCCATGTTTTCTGCCGCCTGCTACTTCTATAGCTTTTCTTCTTCCTTTCTAATTACAACCCTTAAATAGAATTCGTGCCTCATATCAAATTCACCGAGTATCATAATTCTTCCAAGTGGTAAAGATACCACAAGACAAATGCTGGGCATAGAAGCTACAGGGCATAAATATGCAAAGAAATAAAAAGCTAACCATTTCAAACAATAAGGCTTCTCACTTATCAACTTTACATTTCCCTGTATGGCCCCGGAAGATGACTGGTTAGCCAGAGACGGGTAAGATTCCTCAAGGGAGGAACAACCTAAGACAGGCACAGTCGCAGGGGAGTCATCAGGTGAGAAATTGGGGATCAACAGAGGTGAGGCTTAGAACCTCACCCCCCCGTTCTGAGAGAAATCTTCTGCATACGTGGATGTTTTATTGCCCTTGTCTAGCTTGGATTAACACATAGTCTACAGGCACACACCTGATCATCTACATTTGCTCTCTTACAACACTAAACTATGTTTTCTACCTTTATCTTGTATCTACCTACCACTTCAGCATTTTATTATTAAAAATAATAATAATAAAGAGAGAAATGTGGTATTCACCTATAAATCAAGTATAAAAATCAAATGAGTATTCATATTTGAACTGACTGTTTATAGTTCATAATGCATGAGCAAAACCGAAAGTTTCTGTGATGACTGCCCTTGTACTGTTCACTATGTAACTTATTCACTATGTAAGAATTTGATCTCCATGTAAGAACTTGTTTGTTATGCCTCGGAAGATTGGAGACAGACGAAAATTAGGCTTGGGGTGGCTTAATGATTGTGCATTGAGCATTGACTCCCCTATACAGAATTTTATTGTTGTTAACAACCATTTGATCAATAAATGTGAGAGATGCACTTAAAAAAGAAAAAAAAAACCACTAGTAATTAGATACGCAATTCCGGCACAGGAAGAAATTAATCGACAGAAGAGGATGTAGCAAGTTCAGAAACAGACTCATGTGAATTAAGTAGACAATAAAGATAGCACTTCAAGTAAGTGGGAGAATGATGAATTATGCAATAGATTTGCTGGGCAAATGGCTAACCATTTGGAAAGAAACGTAGGTACATAACCAATACAGTAGGTACAGATAAATTTGAGATGGATTTATCTAAATACATATTTTTTAACACAAAAATACTAGAAAACATCTGAAATTTTTATAATCTTGGGTGGGAAAAAGGCTCCCTACATATGACACAAAACCCAGGGGACATAGTGGAAAAGAATAACTAATGAATCTGCTTAAACAAACATTTAAAATATCTACACAGCAAAAGATACTAAAATAAAGTTAAAAACTAAACAATATATTAACAAAAAATATTTGTAACATGTAAAACAGACACAGGATTAATACCCATAATCCATAAAGAGCTCTGTACATTGCAGGAAAAAGAGGAACAATCTTTAATGGAATCAGATTTTTAGCCCAAAACCCACTTCAACCCATTATGTAGATTTACATAGGATTGAATCTAGTCCATGTGTGATTTACATAGGATTGAATCTAGTCCAATTTAAGAGTTTAAACCAATCAGAAAAATCTCATTCTCTTTGCCAAGGACACTGGTTCAGGTAACCTATCAGGCATGGATGGTATTGCCAGACCACTGGAATTGATTTCGGGGTGGTCTAGTCGGCCTGACATTGAAATCTTCTGCATGGAATTTTGGAACACAAATCTCTCCTTCTAAAGTCTTGCACAACCACAGCACTTTGCAAACATGAAAGCTGATCTAAAGATAGAGCTAATCCCAAAAGAGGACAGAGCAGAGAATTTCACAAAAAGAAACTAGAGCCCTGATTGAATCATATCTGAAACCCACCATCCTGTTGTGCTTTTCAGTTCTGTGAGTCATTAAATCTTGTGCAATAAGCCAATTTGCGTTGAATTTTCTGTTACTTGAAACTGAAAGGCTCCCTCCTAATACGTGACCAAAAGGAAAAAATAAAAAGAGAAATTCACGTTAGAAATTAAAATGTCGAACAAATTTTAAATGTGCAACCTCACTAACAATAAAAAAAATTTAAGTAAAACAAGACACCATTTTGGGATTATCAGATTGGCCAAAAAAAAATTTGGTTAATATACAACCCCAGTAAGAAGGCATCTATTTAGGTATCTGCATGGCAGTTGACAGAAGCGTAAACTGCCAAGATCTTTCTGAAAGACAATTTTCAGTTATCTATCAAAATCTGAATTGTTAATTTCTGAGACCAGTAATTAATTCCTCTTACCGGTCTTTAACCTATAAATACTCGCGGGGTATGTGTAACATACACAGATCTCTGGCCTATAGAAATACTCAAGGTGTTCATGGTAGTATTGTTTACATTACTAGAAAACAAACTAATATAAATGCACATCAGTAGGAAATGGTTAAATAAATTATAATACAACAAACCATGGAATACCGTGCAGCAGTTTGGAAAGAAAAATGAAACATAACGATATACATGTATATACTGACATGGAAGATGCCCATAATACATACAAAGTGAAAAATATATATTAAGATGCAGAATATGTATAGTGAGACTCATTTTATGAAAAAGAAAATAAAGTCCATAAAGTAAAGAGTCTTAGCTGCAAGGGATAATTTTATTCTGTTTCCTTAAAATTTTTATGTGCATTTAGTTTTTTATGTACAATATAATTCTAGTTTTATTTAAAATCTACATATATTAACATTTTATACATATAAAAATATTAAATGCATAAAAAAAGTCTGGAAAAATGTGAAGCTTAATGTTAATGAAAGTTATCTCTGGATGATGGAATTACAGGTGTATTTACTTTCTTTAGACTCTCCTGTGGTTTCCGAAAAAAATTATATAAAATATATATTCCTTTAATAATTCTTTTTAAAGTAGAGATTTCAAAACAAAGAGGGACTAGCAAATTACTCTATGGCAAGGTTGACCTTTACTGTCATTTGCTCTAAGCTTTAAGAAATAGACATTTTGACTCAAGGATTTGGGGGAGGGGGTGGGCATGGAAACTCTTAAGTAGCACGAGCTTGAGTAGGGTGCAGAACTACGGAAAGATGAAGTTGCAGTGACCTACGAAAAAAGGGGCTAGCCAAATAATGAAAGCAAGATGGAGTGTCTTTAACAGCTCATCTTTACAATATTAAGACACAATGTAATGGTTAAGAGTACAGACTCTAAAACCAGGC
This sequence comes from Manis pentadactyla, assembly GCF_030020395.1. Taxonomy (NCBI): domain Eukaryota; kingdom Metazoa; phylum Chordata; class Mammalia; order Pholidota; family Manidae; genus Manis; species Manis pentadactyla. The sequence goes on from NC_080020.1 coordinate 215,608,989, forward strand.
TGTCCAAAACCAAACCCTGGCTCCACCCTAGTTGTATGAGTTTAAGCTTAAGTTACTACTAAGACAGAGAAAGATTAAGTAACCGGGTAATTCAATTCATCTGTAAAATGTAAAAAATTCCAGTACCTACCTCATAGGATTTTTGTGAGGAATAACGACATTAATATCCTTAATGCACTCAGAACAGTTCCTGATACATAGTAAGGCTTATACATGTATTTACTATTCATAACCGCGGGTGGTGGTATAACTGTACATAGTTCCCCTCTGTGGAAGCCAAAGTAAGAAATGTAACATTTCTGTCCTGATGCAGTTTATGATTTTGCTAAGAGTACAGGGTACAAAAAAGTTATGAGCCAAAAGGGTCATCAAAATTAAGCGTTGGCAACAGACAACCCCTGGGCCTTGAGGTAACAATACTTTTTACATTTCAATCAGGTGCTGAGTAAGACAAAACAAAGACTTTATATAAGGCAGTGATCAAAGTGGGTTTGCAAAGCCTAAACTATTTAGCGGGCCCTTCAGAGAAGTTTGCCACCCCTGATCTAAATAATAAGTGTTATATGGAATTTGGAGCAGAAGAGAGCATTAGGTGGACAGGAGACAAGCTCTGAATTATAAAATTATTTTGAGTTGGAGGGCCTATGAAAGTCATAAAGAATCCTTTTTGGGAAGTGAAATCATCACTAGTCATCCAGTTTCTGTAAAGTGCTTACAGCAGTGGAGGACTCCCTATTTCACTGGAGCTTCAAACAGAAACTTCTCTTTCTTTCTGTACTTCTCATTTCAGTTTCGACTTCCTGCCATTTCCCTCTGGCCACTCTTGATTCCCCTCTCGCGGAACAGTCAATGTGGTGAGCAGTCAGACATATTCCTGGCTCTGCCACCCACAAGAAAAATAACATAAGCTCTCTGAGCCTCCCAAAGTTCAGCTAGAAAATGCGAGTAACAATTTGAGATCAGGAGGATTAAAAGGGATTGCGTGAAAGTGCCTAGAGGGCTCTCAACACTACTTCCTTTTGGAATCAAATGCCTTTACTGGAGGACTCGAGACTATCCTCCCACCACAAAAACAGCTACCATGCGGTGCGGAGCTCTAGACTAGAAGTTAGTAGGTGTAGGTTTAAGTCCTATTTCCACCACCTGTGATCATGGGTAAAATCACTCTGATTCAAGCGCCTCACCGAGGAAGTCAAGGGGGCACGTAAACCACAATCGCCAGTTACCTTTTGGTTCTTAGATCCTCTGGAGCATTGGTTCACCAAGCAGTAAATTGGAATATCTCAACTCCCCCCAAACTCAAGTCCCAAAAGATCACACGATTGAGTCCCACTCCCAGTAGCAGGAATGGGGTAAACCCACGTCGGTTCTAAATCTCTGTACTGCCAACCCGGCTACAGGAAAAGCAAGTGAACAACAAACACTGCCTACACAGACAAGGAAACAGTTGGTTACTCTGCGACGGTAAACTAAAAACACAGGTGATACGGCTGTGAGAGCTACACAGAAAGCTAGTCCAAGTCACAGCGCCGAATGCGTTGGTACTGGAGGACCCCACCGGAAGAGCTTTCTTCGGTTGTGTTCTCTCCAACTCCAGTCCCCGAGGAGGGGGATGGCCGCCGGCACCGCGAAAAAGGTGGGGACGGAAGCGCGACTCTCGCTGGGGGAAAGGCCAGGCGGAAAGCCGAGCGCAAGCACAGTCTCACCTCAAGAAGACTGCTCAGAGACCTGCTGCCACGCTAGGTTCAGACGCAAGTGACGGGACGCGTCCCGGCTAGGAGGCGGGTCTTGCCTAGCATTAGGTCCTACCTAAGTCCGCGGGCTTCGCGGGTCTCTCGGGCTGCCAAGCGCCCGCCTGACTGGAGAACACAATACTGTTTCCCTCTCCTCCGTGAGTCTACTTCCTCCCAGCGGAGAAAGAGTCCTTTGCACCGCATTAGCCGCAACGTAGGGCCGAGTTACGAGGCCGGTGGCAACTCGGAATCGAGGTTTTAGTCAGGCAGTACGCCGGGCGCCTAGCTGGGACCAGTCGGCTGGAGGAAAAGTCCTTTGCCCGCTGCCCCCACTCGAAGCCCTTTCTTCGTTCGTCCTTTTCATCTCAAGATGGTGGCATTCCGGGCAGTTGGCGGCCTCAGCCGCTTCAGTGAGTCCAGGGCGCTGAGCTCTTCAGGTGAGGCCCTGCGAAGGGCGCCGCGCAGCCCGGGTGGATTTCTTGCGGAAAGTGGGGCGGCCCCGGAGCCCCTTCGCTGCCGCCTCTCGTCCCTGCCCCGGGACGCGGCCTGGGATGGGGGAGGCGGGAGTGATGCTGTCCTGGGATGCGGGAGTGATGCTGTCCTGGGATCCGGGCTGCTGTGTCCTTGCGCTGGGACGGACTCTTTCTCTTTCACGACCCCGAGTCCTGCAGCGATTTCAGGCTCTGTGATCCCTAACGTATCTGGGTCCTGTCCACTTGATCTGGCACTTGGCGCAGATCTCCCTGTCGCACTTCTGTGTTCACGCCTGTTTTATTTACTTTCTTGATGGCCTTGGACTTACCACTACTAGATCAGGAGTTCCAGGAGGACTGGGACAACTCCAGTCTGTCACATACATTCCTCCACAGCACCTTGCCTGCAACAAAAGCCAGCTCAAAAACTTAGATTAACGAACCTTGCGAATTACGGCGCTCTTAGCTCTTTTCCCTCGAAACCATTTTTGTGCACGTTAACACGATTCAGTAGGAACCTCAACTTTTGCATTTCCAGTAATCCCATTGTGAACGCATAGTATATTAAATTTCAAGGGGAGGTTCTGCAACTTGATAAAAAATATTTTTTAGACGCAAAAACCTTTATGTTAAGGACAAAATTTTGCATAATGTTAAGAACTACTAATATTATTTCTGACGATGCGCATTTAGCTTGCATTAGATAGCTTTCAAGCTGGCAGTAAAGGGTTAAAGTGGGTGCTTGTGGAAAATCAAGCATTTTCCGCCTGTCTCAGATCTGCAAGGTAAATGGGACTTTTTATTGCACGCTGTACTTAAACCGGTTACTTAATTAGAAATTTAATTTGTAATATGCCTTTCTCCTGAACCGCTAGGATGGTACGCTGTTAGCTGGAGTCTCCCTTTTCTGTAAGGGATTAATTTTGGATGAACGAATGTTTATCTGTTTTCTTATTCCAACCGGTGTATTTAGTCTCCACAAGAAAGCGGTGTGTGTGTACCAATTATAATATTACAAAAATATTGAAATGTTTTACACATTGGGGCAAGGGATTAAGAAAAACGTTAACCGTATAGTTTTGTTTTGTTTTCCTGTTTTCCACACTTATGGTTTAATGCTTTAAAAAAGGTCAAATGTGTATTTTTACACTTGCCCCTGCATTTGTTTTAAGATACTTCTATGTGTTAGCAGTTGGTGTGACACTGAGCTGATAATCAGGTCCTGTGGTTTCTAGTCACTAACTATTTGTGTGACTTTGAACAAATATTTTATTCTAATTCTAACAGGGCTTTATTTTCCTCACCAGTAAAGTAAGTCATTGAGACTTTGGGTTTTCTTTGACATTAAAAATAGCATGACAGAGTAATTAAAAGCACTGAAGTTGGACTATGCCTTCTAGGTTTCAGTCTGGCTGTGCCTTTTACTCTCTGTTGACCTTGGGCAATTAATTTCTATGTATGTTTTCTCCTTTGTGAGATGGGGAATAATACCTTCTTGTGAGGTTTAAAGGAGTTATTTTAGGTGTACAGCAGTTTTTTCATGAAGTCAGTCAGCCATTGTTAAGTCTTCCCTGCCTTAAAGAAGCATGACTCTGAGTATTCTGGAAGTAATTTTTGCATTTTACATGTATAAGTAAAAGTGAGAAGCTTAGTTTTTCTATATTTTATTCTATAGAAATATATATACACACAAATAAAAATGTATATATATGTTTTGCATTGTGTTTTCACCAGTAGGAAAATATGCCTTAGTATAGTTATGGCCCCTTTTAATAATAGCAATTTGTAAATTTTGAAAGAAAGTCTGGAAAGTGAATGTAAAATACCTGTACACCTGAATTGCCATTTAGACTCAACTGAATAGTCCTTCACCCTGAAAATCTGTGCCAAGGCATTGCCAAGCATTTAATGAGATTATGACATTTACCAGTGGATGATTAAATTCTCTTGAAACTAGTTTGTGATTCTTGAAGTTGTAACCCATTCTGTCTCTGAGTGGGATATAGTTCTGAATATGACTGTCACATGAAAATCACCTACCTCAACGAAAATGTCTTGTTCTCCATTCCTACCCTACATCTAAATTCCTAATTATAAAAGTAGTAAAATAATTTCTCAGGAAATGAATTAGAGATTCATGCCTTAGTAGCTCAAGTAGATTAAAAAATTGTTTTAATTGAAACATAGTTAATACACAATCCTACATTGCTTTCAAATATAGAACACAGTGGTTCAGCAGTTACCCATGTTACTAAGCATCACCGCTCCTAATGCAATTACTGTCTGTCAACATACAGTGGTGTTACAGAACCATTGACTGTATTCCCCATGCTGGCTGTACATTTAAATTTGACTCTCAAATCCCTGAATCCTGTCCCTTCTCCCAGAATTGAATATTGGGAAAAGTTGTTGATTGTTACAACCAAAGTTGGAAGTTACATGTTCATATTTAAAATTTCTATCAGCATAACCCACCCCTCTCCACTGCTGTTGTCTTAGGTTATTAGGTGTCTTATTGAGTTACGTTATTCAAATGATTAAAAAGTAGGACAAAGGTTTCTCTACCTATTGCTGGCACAGTAGATGTAGCCTAAAGTTCACCCGGTGCTCTAACGTAAGCTCTTCTGATTAGGTAAAGCATCCTAAGGCTAGATTCCAACAGCAGAGCTTCCTTGTACTCCAACTTGGTTTTGTTGACTAGTTTAGGATTCTTTTCCAGATATGTTTGCACATTTACTAACTTTCTCGTCGTTTCTGTTTCTCTATTATTTAGAAGAAGTTTTGTGTAGATGTGGGTGTGGCAAAGGTCGTTTAGTGGGGTAGAGTTTAAAATTATTTTAACTAAGCTAATGAGAACCCACCTGTTGTCTCAAATATTTGGTCTTTAAAATTCCAACGCCTTCCTAAGCTCCCTCACCTGTTCCATTTTCTCTTTTGCTTAAGACCCTATCTTCTAACAGACCAATTTACATATTTTGTTTCTTGGTTTTTCTGTTCCTGCTCCATCCCTCCCACACTGTATTCCCAATCAGTCTATTCCTACTCTAATCCGCTTTACCCTGCTAGCAAGAATTGCCTATTCCCTGGCTCCCCTCCACTGGCGTTTCTACATTACAGGCAAACTGCTTTTTATGCCAGGCCTCTTTTTACTTCTTCATTATCTCTGCTAAAGAGGAACTAATTCTTCCCAGATGTTCTGTCCCCCTGTCAGCATAGAATATAAACTTTTTGTTTTCTTTGTTCATTCCAAGTTCAAACCTAGAACTGTACATGACATACTGTAGGTCACAACAAGTTTTTGTTCTTGGAGGAATGACTGTGAGTTGATGTTGGAAGAGATTACAGTTGCAGGAAACACCTGATACAGATCCAGCGATTAGAGAACAAAACAACAAATAACAAAAATCAAAATTTGGGCAGGGAAGGGAAAGGCCATTGTAGATCTCAAGATCAGGCTTTGAGGAAAGGTTGGAGTCATGACACAAATATAAAGAAAGAAGAATGATAAGTGTAGATGATACAAATTTCCAATGATGGAAAAGGGAAGAAGGGAAACATCTTTGGTGAAGTAGAGGCACTGGGGATTGAGGAGATAGCTGACTTCTATCTTAACTTACTTCTGTGTAGCACCTTGACTTAACAGCTACCTTTACCATCATGACATCACTTTTATTTCAGTCTTTATGACAATGCTAAAATGCACTAAGAGACTCATACATGGTCATACAAGTAGTAAATGATAATTTTGATTTTTCAGCCCAAATCTTTTGACTCTTAGGTCCTTTGTCTTTGCGCTAAGACAGGTTGACTTGGATTGCATAATGAAAAATGCAGTCAGGACTCGAGATCACCCACTTTGTTTCTGCTGCCATCTACATGGCTTTCTTTTTTTAATAATAGGTTGCTTTGCCTTTCAAACCAGTATAAATCTGCTGTTTCCTGTGCTTACTTTTCCCCTTTAAGAACTGCTTGACAGAGAGAAAGATGGAGGAAGAGTGAGCATTAGCTGCTACCGATGGGCCTCTCCTTCTCCACTCCACCATCAGTGGGTTCTCCAGATTAATGTTCTCACATGCCCGTTTGATTGCTGTCCACTTCAGTTACCTTTTTAAAAAGTACAGATTCTGAGGCCCAGCCACTTTGTTTCTGATTCTGCTGTTCCAGTTTTTCTGTCACTCAGGAATTTGTGGATGTATTTGAGCTTCCCCAACTGATTGCCATGCCCAGCACAGTCCTGCCACTTTTCAATACTGCCATGAGAGTCACAGTCTGGCTGGGTATGCTGGATATTCTCTTTGGTCCTACTTTGGTTGTACGGAATAATTCCCTGGTCCAGAAGGGTTCTTGCTTCTTGGTCAAGCACAGACCATCCTTAACTTGGAACTGGATGTGGTTCTAGGGTTTGTTTATAAATCACAGAGAAAGTCTTTTTAATTGAGTTGATGTTTTAAATTGTATTTGAAATACCACCATTATATAAAATAACCAAAGTGGTTTGATTTCTTGTCCATTGCCCTTGATTACGATTCCATGCTAAGGCAAAGTTGGAGGCTTGTTTGACATCCCTCAAAATATGGTCCAGATAAGGAAAGGTGGTAGATTTAGAGAATGAGACGGAAAGCACAGAGAGAGAAGGTGGTCACAGGTTGGTGAAAAGGTTTAGCCACTGATATTGCTAGGGAATTTAACTTTTTTTTTTTTTAATACTAGCACTCTTAAATTAGGCTGGCATTCCACATTCCTAAATTACGTTTTGGATTCCAAGACCGTTTCGCCCATATGGTAACCCCAATTCAGTATACATCAAGGAAAATTAGAAATAGAAAGTTTTAATGCTAGTAATTAAGAATTAAAATAATACTTGGGGAGAGCTAGTGTAATTAGAGAAGCTACATGAAGGAGCCACTGGATATTAGTTTTGGTTTTTTTTTATGAGATCTAATTGACATACTATATGTTATATTAGTTTCAGGTGTATAGCATAGTGATCTGACATTTGAATACACTGAAAAATGGTCACTGCAGTAAGTCTTGTCATAATCTCTCACCATACTAAGTTAATACAGTATTATTGACCATATTCCCAATGCTGTACATCACTTCCCTGTGACTGACTTATTTTATAACTAGAAGTTTGTACTTTAATCTGCATCACACATTTCACGCCTCCCTCTCCACTCCCCTCTGGCAAGCACTAGCATGTTCTCTATGAGTCTGGGTTTTGTTTGGTTTTGTTTATTTTTTGCATTCCACATATAATCAGGCAGTATTTGTCTTTCTCTGAGTATTTCACTACTAGTTCTTTATTGCCTGTGATACTAATTTAACCTACTTACGCCTTTTCAGAATTCAAAATAACGGTCATAACCATGCTGATGGACCTCCAGAGAAATATGCAAGAGCTAAGGAGGGATAATAGAGAAATTAAACAATCTCTGGAAGAACTTAAGAACAGAATGGACAAGAGGAAAGAGGCCTTTAATGGAATAGTGATCAGAGAACAGGAACGCAGAGAAGCTGACACAGAGAGAGATAAAAGGATCTCCAGGAATGAAAGAATATTAAGAGAACTGTGTGACCAATCGAAACGCAACAATATTCGCATTATAGGGGTACCAGAAGAAGAAGAGAGAGAAAAAGGGATAGAAAGTGTCTTTGAAGAAATAATTGCTGAAAACTTCCCCACACTGGGAAAGGAAATTGTCTCTCAGACCATGGAAGCCCACAGATCTCCCAACACAAGGGACCCCAGGAAGACAACACCGAGACATATAATAATTAAAATGGCAAAGATCAAAGACAAGGACAGAGTATTAAAGGCAGCCAGAGAGCGAAAAAAGGTCACGTACAAAGGAAAACCCATTAGGCTATCATCAGACTTCTCGGAGGAAACCTTACAGGCCAGAAGAGAATGGCATGATATATTTAATGCAATGAAACAGAAGGGCCTTGAACCAAGGATACTGTATCCAGCACGATTATCATTTAAGTATGAAGGAGGGATTAAACAATTCCCAGACAAGCAAAAGTTGAGGGAATTTGCCTCCCACAAGCCACCTCTACAGGGTATTTTAAAGGGACTGCTCTAGATGGAAGCACTCCTAAGGCCAAATAGATATCACCAGAGAAAATAAAATGACACCACAGAAAGCAGACCAACAAAATACGTAACTAAAGGCAAAAAATAAAATCAACTATTCACAAAAGCAGTCAAAGAAAACACAACAGAGTACAGAATAAAACACCTAACATATAAAGAATGGAGGAGGAGGATTAAGAAGGTGGAAAAATAATCATCAGGCTGTGTTTATAAAAGCTCAATAAGCGAGTTAAGATAGACAGATAGTAAAAAAGCTACCGTTGAACCTTTGGTAACCACAAATCTAAGTCGGCAATGGCAATAAGTACATATCTGAATAATCACCCTAAATGTGAATGGACTAAATGCACCAATCAAATGACACAGAGTAATAAAATGGATAAAAAAGCAAGGCCCATCTATATGCCGCTTACAAGAAACTCACTTCAAACCCAATGACAAGCACGGACTAAAAACCAAGGGATGGAAAATGATATTTCATTCAAACAATAGGGAGGAAAAAGCAGGTGTTGCAGTACTTACGTCAGAGAAAGTAGACTTCAAAACAAAGAAAGTAACAAGACATAAAGAAGGACATTACATAATGATAAAGGGGTCAGTACAACAAGACGATATAATCATTATAAATATATATGCACCCAATACAGGAGCAGCGACATGTGAACGAAATACTGACTGAATTAAAGGAAGAAATAGAATGCAATACATTCATTCTAGGAGACTTCAACACACCACTCACTCCAAGGGACAGATCCAGCAGACAGAAAATAAGTAAAGACACAGAGGCACTGAACAACACACTAGAACAGATGGACCTAACAGACATCTACAGAACTCTACACTCAATAGCAGTAGGATTAACATTCTTCTCATGTGCACATGGAACGTTTTCTGGAATAGACCACATACTAGGGCAGAAAAAGAGCCTAAGTTAATTCCAAAAGATTGAAATTCTACCAACCAAATTCTCACACCACAAAGGTAGAAAACTAGAAATAAATAGTACGAAGAAAACAAAAAGGCACAGAAACACATAGAGGCTCAACAACATGCTCCTAAATAATCAATGGATCAATGACCAAATTAAAATAGAGATCAAGCAATATATGGACACAAATGACAGCAACAGCACAAAGCCCCAACTTCCGTGGGACGCGGCGAAGGCAGTTCTAAGAGGAAAGTATATGGCAATCCAGGCCTATTTAAAGAAGGAAGAACAATCCCAAATGAATAGGCTAAAGTCACAATTATTGAAACTGGAAAAAGAAGAACAAATGAGGCCCAAAGTCAGCAGAAGGTAGACATAATAAAGATCAGAGAAGAAATAAAATTGAGAAAAATAAAACAATAGAAAAAAATCAATGAAACCAAGAGCTAGTTCTTTGAGAAAATAAACAAAATAGATAATTCCCTAGCCATACTTATTAAGAGAAAAAGAGAACCTACTCAAATCAACAGAATCAGAAATGAGAAAGGAAAAATCATGACGGACTCCACAAAAATTAAAAATTTATTAGAGAATACTAAAAAATGTATATGATAACAAGCTGGAAAACCTAGAAAAAGTGGACACCTTCCTTCAAAAATACAACCTTCTAGGACTGGCCAAGGAAGAAACAGAAAATCTAAACAGACCAACTACCAGCAACAAAATTGATCAGTAATCAAAAAACTACCCAAGAATAAAACCCCCGGGCCAGCTGGATCCACCTCTGAATTTTGTCAGACTTGTAGAGAAGACATAATACCCATTCTCCTTAAAGTTTTCCAAAAAAATAGAAGAGGAGGGAATACTCCCAAACTCGTTTTATGAAGCCAACATCACCCTAATGACAAAACCAGGCAAAGACCCCACCAAAAAAGAAAATTACAGACCAATATCCCTGTTGAACATAGATGCAAAAATACTCAACAGAATATTAGCAAACCGACTTCAAAAATACATCAAAGGGATCATACACCACGATCAAGTGGGATTCATCTCAGCGATTCAAGGATGGTACAACATTTGAAAATCCATCAACATCATCCACCACATCAATAAAAAGAAAACCACACGATCATCTCCATAGATGCTAAAAAAGCATTTGAACAAAATTAAACCTCCATTCATGATAAAAACTCTTAAAAAAATGGGTATAGAAGGCAAGTACAACATAATAAAGCCCATATATGAGAAACCCACAGCCAACATCATACTTTACGGTGAGCAGCTGAAAGCTTTTCCTCTAAGATTGGGAATAAGCAGGGATGCCCAATCTCCCCACTGTTATTCAACATAGTACTGGAGGTCCTAGCCACAGCAATCAGGCAAAATGAAATACAATGCATCCAGATTGGTAAAGAAGAAGTCAAACTGTCACTATTTGCAGATAACATGATATTGTACATAAAAAACCTTAAAGACTCCATGCCAAATCTACTAGAACAAATATCCAAATTCAGCAAAGTTGCAGGATACAAAATAAATATACAGACATCTGTTCCTTTCCTATACACTAATGATGTACTAACAGAAAGGGAAATCAGGAAAACAATTCCATTCACAATTACCTCAAAAAGAATAAAATACCTAGGAATAAACCTAACCAAGGAAGTGAAAGACCTATACTGTGAAAACTACAGGGCACTCTTAAGAGAAATTAAAGAGGACACTAACAAATGGATACTCATTCCATTCTCTTCACCAGATAGAATTAATATTGTCAAAATGACCATCCTGCCTAGACCAATATGCAAATTCAATGCAATGCCTATCAAAAAACCAACAACATTCTTCAACGAACAGGAACAAATAATTTTAAAATTCACATGGAACCACAAAAGACCCTGCTTCACCAAAGCAATCCTGAGAAGGAAGAATAAAATGGGGCATCTCACTTCCCAACTTCAAGCTATACTACAAAGCCAAATTTATCAAGACAATTTCGTGCTGGCACAAGAACGGACCCACGGACGAATGGAAAAGAATAGAGTCCAGATATTAACCCAGACATATACGGTCAATAAATATATGATAAAGCAGCCATGGACATACAGTGGGGAAATGACAGCCTCTTCAACAGCTGGTGTTGGCAAAACTGTACAGCTACATGTAAGAGAATGAAACTGGATCACTGTCTAACCTCTTACACAAAAGTGAATTCGAAATGGATCAAAGACCTGAATGTAAGTCATGAAACCATAAAAGTCTTACAAAAAAACATAGGCAAAAAGCTCTTGGACATGAACATGAGCAAGTTCTTCATGCACATATCTTCCTGCGCAAGGGGAAAAAAAGCAAAAATGAACAACTGGGAAAACATCAAACTGAAAAGCTTCTGTGAAGCAAAGAACACCAGCAATAGAAAAAAAAGGCATCCTATAGTATGGGAGAATATATTCATAAATCACAGATCCGATAAAGCGTTGACATCCAAAATATATAAACAACTCATGCACTTCAACAAACAAAAAGCAAATAATCCAGTCAAAAAAAGGTCAGACGAACTGAACAGACAGTTCTCCAAAGAAGAAATTCAGAAGGCGAACAGACACATGAAAAGATACCCCACATCACTAGTCATCAGTGAAATGCAAATTAAAACCACTATGAGATATGACCTCACACCAGTCAGGATGGCCAGCATCCAAAAGACAACAAAAAATGTTGTCAAGGATATAGAGAAAGGCAAACCCTCCTACACTGCTGGTGGGAATGTAAATTAGTTCAACCATTGTGGAAAGCAGTATCGAGGTTCCTCAAAAAACTCAAAACAGAAATACCATTTGACCCTGGAATTCCATTCCTAGGAATTTACCCTAAGAATGCAGTAGCCCCGATTGAAAAAGACATGTGCACCCCTATGTTTATCACAGCTCTATTTACAATAGCCAAGAATTGGAAGCAACCTAAGTGTCCATCAGTAGATGAATGGATAAAGATGTGCTACATATACACAGTGGAATGTTATTCAGCCATAAAAAGAAATCAAATCCTACCATTTGCAAAAACATGGATGGAGCTAGAGGGTATTATGCTCAGTGAAATAAACCAGGTGGAGAAAGACAAGTATCAAATGATTTCGCTCATCTGTGGAGTATAAGAACAAAGAACTGAAGGAGCAAAACAGCAGCAGACTCATAGAACCCAAGAATGGACTAACAGTTACCAAAGGGAAAGAGACCAGGGAGGATGGGTGGGAAGGGAGGGATAAGGGGGGTGGGGGAAGAAAGGGGGCATTACGATTAGCATGTATAATGTCTGGGGGGGTGTACGCGGAAGGCTGTACAGCACAGAGGACGGGTAGTGATTCTATGGCATCTTACTACACTGATGGACAGTGACTGCAATGGGGTATGTGGAGGGATCTTGGTGTTGGAGAGAGTCTATTAAACTTAATATTCCTCATGTAATTGTAGATTAATAATACCAAAATAAAAAAATTAAGCATATAAAAATTACTTGTTGCCTTATAGCAAATCACAAAAAACATAGCAGCTAAACTAATAGCCATTTATTTGCTCATAATTCTGTGGGTCAGCAATTTGGGCTGGGCTTAACTGGGCAGCTCTGCCAGTCTTGCTGGTCCTATTACTGTTCCAATAAGTCTTAAGTAGAAGCTGTAAGGCCTTTCAAGGCCTAGGCTCACAGTCACACAATGTCACTTCTGTCTTAATTCTACCAGACAAAGCAAATCACAAGGCCAGCCCAGATTCATGGAAAGGCAAACAGATTCCACCTCTTAGTGGATGGAGTGGCAAAGTTCCCTTGCATGGAGCCTGCACAGAAGGATGGGAGGAATTATTGCAACCGTATTTGCACAGAATCTACCACTTGAGATTAGATGCTAAAACTCAATGACAAGGGAATAAGCATACCTCTTTAGGAGGAGACTTGGAAACCAGTAAGTTACACTTGAATTGTTTTAAGGTATGGAGAAACAGAATGTCAAAACAAACTGAAGTGGTAAAAAACCCCATCACAAGGCCTTTTTCAGCCACCAAAGGCCATCTCTTAGGTCCAAACTTCCCTCTCACCCTTCAACCATCTTCAGTTTGGTTTCCAGCGGCATCGACTCCACTGGATTCTCTGCTTCCAGGCTGCTCCACTAAGTTGCGATACCAATTGACACTCTTAGGCTTCTTATTTGACTTCCTAGTTTACAGTACCTGGAATGTCTCCTTGGATCACCATACTCCCTCGATTGCTCTGAATTACTTTTGTTTTTCATCTCTAATTCCTCTTCTCAACACCGGTACACCCACACATACACGTGCTTGACCTCACAGGAATACAAGAGTATTCATAAATCCTCAATCACTTCAGGCTTTATTTATAGTTTCTATTCCTTGGTTCATGCCGGCTAACTCCCTCTGAGCCTTCAAGATTCTCATTAACTTTCATTTCTTCCAGGAAAACTTTTGCTCCCATTTCCACTTCCTCCAGTAACAGTCCACTCTGTTCCTCTGTACTCCCACAGCATCCTGTATATACATCTTTCCTCATACTCATACTTATCTGTTATGAAATTATCTTAACTCTTACTGGACTATAAGTGCCTTGAAGGTAAAGACCACATCTGGATACCCTACATCTGTACATAGCATAATGCCTCATACTCAATAAGCCCTCAGTAAGCTTTTGTTGAATTAAATTGAACTGTGAGGAAATTAAGAAATACATGTTGCTGGCACCAAGTGCTATAAAACTTCATATTCATTGATTAGTAATCCCACCTTGGGAGAGTATACTTCCAGGAAATAATCTAAAAGAAAAGAATGTTTGTTACAATGATTTGTAAGGAATCATATTTGTCACTGCAGAAGAAAGATGCAAGCAATCAAAATGCCCAATGAAATAAGGACCCAAATGGTAAACTGGTAAATCAACATGATAAAAGTTCAATACGTGCAGGTTTTCCAGGACAGCCTTGGGTGCAGATACCTCTCCTGGATGGCCCTGGCTCTTCCTGTTGTCTTCGAGACTGAAAAGCTGGTGATGCTGTACCTCCAGCAACAGCAGATGCTTGTAGGGCTCAACACAGCGCTTGGGACGAATGCCACGGGATCTACCTTCTCTGGACCAATCTAGAGTCTTACTGCTCTAGTTGAGCTGACTTGGTAAGACTTGAAATTCGCTAGTGTTTGAATTGCTGATTTTTTTATTATTTTTATTTTTATTTTACATTTGATGCATTGATCTATCTAAACCTGGTGAGAGCTCTCCCTCCTTTGTCTCAGAGTCCCAACCCTATCTGCCCTCCCCACTGCCCTCCCTTCAATCTTCCAGAGAGCTTCAAGGTAGACTTACTCCAGCTCTGGTCACCCCCAGCCCTTCACCAAGCTGCTCCCAATCAGATTTCCCCTCACTCTACTGTTGTAGGATTTAAACTTATGCCACTAGCAGGGAAGATCTCTGACCAGTAACAACTGTTTGGTTGTTATTTTAGAGTGAAGATCTTAAGGAGGGTCATGGGCACTTTATGAATCAGAGCGTATGCATTAGAGCTGCAATATAAAGCAGCCACTGTGGATTCCTGTGTGTTGGAGAGGAGGTGGGAGGGCCCACAGCAGGGTTAGCCACAGGATGGGACTGGGTGTCAGAGACGAGCTCATTTCCTCTATGCATTTTGACTGTTAAGACTGTGTGTTTTAAAAAATGAAAATCATAGAAAAAAAATTCAGTGCTCACTTTTTGTCTTTAAATATTAAGATGGTTCAAACTGGAAGAAAAAAAGGAGAAAACAACTGTTTCTAAATATGTACTATATACTGCATCCATAAACTTATCTTTTATCAGAAAAGGCATAAGGATGTGTCAATGCTCTCTTAATAGTCAAGACCAGGAAAGGTTCCTCATCCCTCTATTTAGCAGCAGCATCATCACTCATTTTAACTATAACATATAGAAAGTGATGTACCCAGTTTCCATGTACAACATCACGAATTAAAAGATGATTATCTTTTACTGGATGTGCTTCAGATCTTTTTTTTTTTGGTTTCAGCTAAAGCTCCAGCTCTACCCCATCTCTTTCCCTTTTTTCCCCAGAGTTAACCACTATTTGAAGTTATTATTATTCCTGTTCATATTTTTATACTTTTATTACAGATGTTCACATCCAGAATCAATACAGTATTATTTTGTGCACATGTGTGCAAGTGTGCATGTGTGTAATGGTATGCCACTATTCCAAACCTCTTAACATTTTTTTATACTTACATTGTTTTGAGTTTGATCCATATCAATATTCATAGCTAGTTCATTTTCATTTCTGCATGGTTTTCAAGCATGGAAGTCTACCGTAGAACTACCTACCGTTTGTTTAACCATTCTTCTGAAGGACAGTAAGTCATTTCCACTTCTTTGGCCATTCTTTGGTGGCGCGGTCCGGCCGCGCCGAGTTGAGCAGGTCCTGAAGTGCAGAAGAGTGGCGGAGAAAACAAAGAAAGAAAGAACTGGGAGGGCTGACGCTCCTGTGCGTCGCCAGCAAAGCTTTATTGGGTACCAGGGTATTTATACAGCAAAGGCATACATGATTTCAGAAAATAGCCTTATCCAATAAACAGTCAAGCACAGTATTGATGTCAGCGGCAGCCGGGCAAAGGTAGGCACAGCAGGGCTCCTTCAGTTGCTCCTGGAATGCGTGAACAGGATGTTCTTTGTTCTCCATTCCCGGCACATCAGCAAGTGGGGGAAGGGGCATAGCCCGCTCCCCACATCTCCCCCTTTTTTATTTTATAAGAGGGTGACAATGCCTGTTTTAGGTGTTCCTGGACGACTCATCTGGACTTACCCGTCATTGGTACCCACATTCCATCATGAGGGCGCTGTCTTAGGTTGCCAGAGGTCTCCAAGACACCCATCGTTGACTATCCTGTCCCCCTTCTCAATATTCGGCATCAGGGGGTGAGTTTTCAGCTGAGACATATGTAGCTCTGCACCAAGGTGCAGAAATGCTTTTAAACTCATTTGTAGGAAACAAGGCAAGAAGAACACAATGAGAAACATACACACAATGGCTGCACATAATAACAGAAAAAATGAGGCAAGACTTTAGAACTTATAATTTACAAGTGTGGGGTCCATCTGCAATTTCAAATGATGCAGGTCTCCTAAGGAATTCCGGATGAGTTTCCACATGCTGCAAAGGACACAAGGCCCTAGTAACAGCAACAAAAGCCATAAAATGCTTAGGGTTAAGAGAGGTGCGACAGGATGCCAGAGACTATTCAGGGGGGGTCCCTGAACACGTCTTTTATCTAATTTAATATATCAGATGCAGTTTTGGCTGCAAATAAGATATGATTTAAATAGTTCTGTGGTGGCCGGGGATATAACTCCCCCTTTTTTGTTTTTTCCAAATGAGCTTTAAGGGTGCCATGGGCACGTTTTACAGTGCTTTGCCTTGTGGATTATATGGTATCTTAGTTTTGTGGGAAATATGCATTACATGGCTGAGATCGAACATGTTAAAAGACAGACATAACTTTAATATATATATATAGGTTTTAACAAACTATTGTTAAATTGCTTACATACATTAACAGAATAGGAATACAGATACATAACAAAGGCAGACACAATTACTAGTTATCTCTAAGAAAATTAAAAAACTAGTTAGCTTAGGCATTTGTAAAAAGATATTGACAATATGAGGGATATCATCTAATTGATTTTGGGTAGTTTGAGAAAAATCAGACAAATTGAAACAGCACATTTTTGGAAATTGTTCACATCTTACATGCTCTCTTAACAGCAGACAGTCCACAGCAGCGCGATTCTGAAGCACCGCAGCTCACAATTCTCTAGTTCTTGGTTGAGTTCAGATAATACAGAAGCAGTCAAATTTGTTGTTTTGCTATATGCACAGGCCAGCTTAGATAGCTCTTTCTGCATTCCAATGACAAGTCTAGGAACTGGCAGGAGGAACGCAGCTGCAACTGCTACAACAGCAGGATCTCAAAGTTTCAAGTTTTCATGACAATCAGATGGCAGAGCTCGGAGAAGTCTCTTGCACTTATATTCAGATGGTCTATTAGAGCAGGAAGAATGCGTCCCATCTCACAAACAGCTTGATAGTGTGAAGAAAGGGCTTGACATGTTTTGTTATTACACAAAAATACCCAACCATTTGGAAGTCTATATCTAGAAGACTATTTTACAATGATTGAAGAATTACAGTAAGAGGGTACATGAGTACAATCAATACATACACAGTCAGTGATTATAGCCGTGCTAACAGGTAAATTTAATTGGGCATCAGGAGTAAGCGTCTTAGGGGGAAGAGTGACATTTCTGTAACATAAAACATTCAGTAATAAAGTTTAGCATTATACTTTGTGACAGTGCTTTCCAGGTAAATGTATATCAGGTAAATAAGCCAAATTAGTCAAGTACTTTCTTTGATGAGAAGAAATTCTACTGATATGTTCCAGGGGCCGTCTGGAAAATATCAGAGTTAATTGAGAGGTAAAAATACCTTTTTAAATTTTGGTTTTGGGAAGCTGTCAAAAGCTTTTAAGGCACTTGCCTAAATAGAATTGTAGTTATTAAATAACACTTATTATTTAGCCAGAATGATAATAAGAAAATTTAAAAGCAAATGCAGAAGGTTACATAGTTAACAACACTTAGCTTACAGTCCTTTTAATATTAAGATCTCATTTTCTTAAATACTCAGACAATTGATTGAGACTTTAAACAGAAGAAACTGTTTTAATAAACAAATAGAAAACTTTTTGCAATCTTTCAACATTAAAGGTAGATTAATAAACTCTTGTACTTTTAACAAACAAAAATTTTAGTCTAGCTATGTACTTGATATCAAGATTTCTATGCTTTAATTTCACATAGCATGATTATATCAATCTTTTATAAACCTTTTACAAATTTTATATTCAGTGTTTTCTTTCTTTGAACAAACAGCTGTACTTTAGAACAACAAAATAAATTTCTATTCTTTATACTTTCTCTTATTAAAACACATCTTTAACGTACTAAAATATTTTCCTTATTATATCAAGTAGTTTTCATTAGAACTTAAAACTATTTGATACTTTAACGTTCAGAGAACACTGAAAAATATACCATTGTAAACTGTTACACTAGCATTCTTCAGATTGATATATTTATGAACATATTTTATCATTTTTGGAAATGTGCCTTATAGCACAATTTCTCATTAAGTACAAAATATGTCTATATAGCTTAGCAATCTTTAAGAATATTGGTTACCACAAAAGTTCTCAAGCTGTTTGCAGATATGTACACTGTTATACATAAATACAGTATTAAAAAGTTTATTTGCTACACTTGTTTACTTATTTTTAGCAACCATGCTGAATTACTTACAAAACTTTTACCAAAGATTAGACAAAGTCAAGCTTTCCTTTAAGTGTTCTCTTGAAATATTTAACAGGTAACATCAACTTAAATGACTTTAAGTAAACTACGGCAGCTAATAACTATAAGGACATGTCCATATCAGTTAAGCTTAAATTAGCATTAATGCATAATATTTTTTTTTAATTTTTCTAGAAGTTTTAGAATGCCCAATTTTCACAAGCACTTGTTTTTTTGTGTTTTTTTTTTGAGAAAATTGATAGCTTTATTCTGTTGAATCTCCCTATCATAAACATGATGTATCTCTCTATTTGTTTAGGTCTTCCTTTATTTCTGTTATGAGCGTTTCACAATTTTCACATATGTATCCATGTATGCTTTATTATATGTATACCTAAATATTTTGTTCTTTTGGCTGGATTATAAATACTATTGTGCTTTTTACTTTTTATGTATTTATTTATTTTTGATAGGGCATCTCATATTTATTGATCATATGGTTGTTGACAACAATAAAATTCTGCATAGGGCACTCAGTGCACAATCATTAATCAACCCCATGCCTAATTCTCAACAGTCTCTAATCATCTGAAGCATAATGAACAAGTTTTTACATGGTGAACAAGTTCTTACATAGTGAATAAGTTCTTACATGGTGCACAGTGCAAGGGCAGTCATCACAGAAACTTTCGGTTTTGATCATGCATCATGAACTATAAACAATCAGGTCAATTATGATTATTCGCTTGATTTTTATCCTTGATTTATATGTGAGTCCCACATTTCTCCCTTATTATTATTATTTTTATTTTTAATAAAATGCTGAAGTGGTAGGTAGATGCAAGATAAAGGTAGAAAACATAGTTTAGTGTTGTAAGAAAGAAAATGTAGATAATCAGGTGTGTGCCTATAGGCTAAGTATTAATCCAAGCTAGACAAGGGCAACAAAACATCCACGGATGCAGAGGATTTCTCTCAAAACAGGGGGGGGTGAGGTTCTAAGCCTCACCTCTGTTGATCCCCAATTTCTCACCTGATGGCCCCCCTGCGACTGTGCCTGTCTTAGGTTGTTCCTCCCTTCAAGAATCTTACCCGTCTCTGGCTAACCAGTCATCTTCCGGGGCCATACAGGGAAATGTAAGGTTGGTAAGTGAGAGAGAAGCCTTATTGTTTGAAAAGGTTAGCTTTTTACTTCTTTGCATATTTATGCCCTGTGGCTTCTATGCCCAGCATTTGTCTTGAGGTATCTTTACCACTTGGAAGAATTATGATACTCGGTAAATTCGATATGAGGCACGAATTCTATTTAAGGGTTGTAATTAGGAAGGAAGAAGAAAAGCTATAGAAGTAGCAGACGGAAGAAAACATGGGAAGATTGATTATTTCTTTGACATATCTTCTTGTAGAGTAACTTCAGCATGTATAGGTTTTAAACTACTAATTAAATTGCGCACACACATTAACATAATAGGAATACAGTTACATAACCAAAGCAGACCTACAATTACCACCCATCTCCAGTGAAACCAAGAAAACCAGTTAGGCACCCTAAGCATTTGTGAAAACTTATCTATGATATGATGGATATTGTCTAACTGAATTTGAATAGTTTGAGAAAAATCAGACAATTTAAAACAACACATTCCTGGGAACTGTTCACATCCCATATGTTCTTTTAACAGTAGATAGTCTGTAGTCTCAAGATTTTGGAGCACTGCAACTTGCACTTCTCCTAATTCTTCATTGAATTCCAACAGTATAGATCCAGTCAAATTTGTTATTTTACTTTATGCACAGGCCAGCTTAGATATCTCCTTCTTCATTACAATGGAAATTCCAGGAGCCAGTGAGAAGAATGCAGCTACAACTGCAACAGCACCAGGATCTTTGTTGACGTTTTTTGATGATCATCTTCTGGAATGACTCTTCTAGAGTATGTTGATGTTAGAACTTCTTCGTATCGTGTCTTAGTTCGTTTTCTGGGTAGCCAAATTAGGCTTTGATCCTCTGTATAAACACAAACACACCCTTTGCCCACACTTTGATATGCCCGTTATACCCTTGTGAAGAACTTATTGGAGGTCACCACACAGGAACTGCCTTTTTTTTTTTTAAGAAAAAGGAATATATCAGAGAAATGTACTTCCATAGCTGATCATCTGACACCCTTTAAATAATCAAAATTAAGGATATTTAAAGCATGCATTAATCGTTGATTTACACTTAGTTTTATCCTATCAGGGAGTAATCCCCCTTTTTTTGTTATCATTAATCTACAATTACATGAAGAACATTATGTTTACTAGGCTCTCCCCTATACCAGGTCTGCCCTATAAACGCCTTTACAGTCACTGTCCATCAGCATAACAAAATGCTGTAGAATCACTACTTGTCTTCTCTGTGTTGTACAGCCCTCCCCTTTCTCCCACCCCCCCTTTATGCATGCTAATCTTAATACCCCCCGTCATCTCCCCCCCTTATCCCTCCCTACCCACCCTTCCTCCCCAGTCCCTTTCCCTTTGGTACCTGTTAGTCCATTCTTGGGTTCTGTGATTCTGCTGCTGTTTTGTTCCTTCAGTTTTTCCTTTGTTCTTATACTCCACAGATAAGTGAAATAATTTGACAACTTGTCTTTCTCCGCCTGTCTTCTTTCACTGAGCATAATACCCTCTAGCTCCATCCATGTTGTTGCAAATGGTAGGATTTGTTTTCTTCTTATGGCTGAGTAATATTCCATTCTGTATATGTACCACATCTTCTTTATCCAATCATCTACTGATGGACAGTTAGGTTGCTTCCAATTCTTGGCTATTGTAAATAGTGCTGCGATAAACATAGGGGTGCATCGGTCTTTTTCAAACTTGAGTGCTGCGTTCTTAGGGTAAATTCCTAGGAGTGGAATTCCTGGGTCAAATGGTAAGTTTATTTTGAGCATTTTGAGGAACCTCCATATTGCTTTCCACAATGGTTGAACTAACTTACATTCCCACCAGCAGTGTTTCCCCTTTCTCCACAGCCTCGCCAACATTTGTTGTTGTTTGTCTTTTGGATGGTCGCCATCCTTACTGGTGTGAGGTGATATCTCACTGTAGTTTTAATTTGCATTTCTCTGATAATTAGCGATGTGTAACATCTTTTCATGTGTTTGTTGGCCATCTGTATTTCTTTCTTGGAGAACTGTCTGTTCAGTTCCTCTGCCCATTTTTTAAGTGGATTGTTTGTTTTTTGTTTGTAAAGGTGGGTGAGTTCTTTATATATTTTGGACGTCAAGCCTTTATCGGATCTGTCATTTTCAAATATATTCTCCCATACTGTAGGGTTCCTTTTTGTTCTATTGATGGTGTCTTTTGCTGTACAGAAGCTTTTCAGCTTAATATAATCCCACTTGTTCATTTTTGCTGTTGTTTTCCTTGCCCGGGGAGATATGTTCAAGAAGAGGTCACTCATGTTTATGTCTGACAGGTTTTTGCCTATGTTTTTCTCTAAGAGTTTTATGGTTTCATGACTTACATTCAGGTCTTTGATCCATTTTGAATTCACTTTTGTGTATGGGGTTAGACAATGGTTCAGTTTCATTCTCCTACATGTAGCTGTCCAGTTTTGCCAGCACCATCTGTTGAAGAGACTGTCATTTCGCCATTGTATGTCCATGGCTCCTTTATCAAATATTAATTGACCATATATGTTTGGATTAATGTCTGGAGTCTCTAATCGGTTCCACTGGTCTGTGGCTCTGTTCTTGTGCCAGTACCAAATTGTCTTGATTAGTATGGCTTTGTAGTAGAGCTTGAAGATGGGGAGTGAGATCCCCCCTACTTTATTGTTCTTTCTCAGGATTGCTTTGGCTATTCGGGGTCTTTGGTGTTTCCATATGAATTTTTGAATTGTTTGTTCCAGTTTGTTGAAGAATGTTGCTGGTAATTTGATAGGGATTGGATCAAATCTGTATATTGCTTTGGGCAGAATGGCCATTTTGACGATATTAATTCTTCCTAGCCATGAGCATGGGATGAGTTTCCATTTGTTAGTGTCCCCTTTAATTTCTCTTAAGAGTGACTTGTAGTTTTCAGGGTATAGGTCTTTCACTTCGTTGGTTAGGTTTATTCCTAGGTATTTTATTCTTTTTGATGCAATTGTGAATGGAATTGTTTTCCTGATTTCTCTTTCTATTGGTTCATTGTTAGTGTATAGGAAAGCTACAGATTTCTGTGTGTTAATTTTGTATCCTGCAACTTTGTTGTATTCCGATATCAGTTCTAGTAGTTCTGGGGTGGAGTCTTTAGGGTTTTTTATGTACAGTATCATGTCATCTGCAAATACTAACGGTTTAACTTCTTCTTTACCAATCTGGATTCCTTGTATTTCTTTGTTTTGTCTGATTGCCGTGGCTAGGACCTCCAGTACTATGTTAAATAGCAGTGGGGAGAGTGGGCATCCCTGTCTAGTTCCCGATCTCAGAGGAAAAGCATTCAGCTTCTCACTGTTCAGTATAATGTTGGCTGTGGGTTTATGATATATGGCCTTTATTATGTTGAGGTACTTGCCCTCTATTCCCATTTTGCTGAGAGTTTTTATCATGAATGGATGTTGAACTTTGTCAAATGCTTTTTCAGCATCTATGGAGATGATCATGTGGTTTTTGTCTTTCTTTTTGTTGATGTGGTGGATGACGGTGATGGATTTTCGAGTGTTGTACCATCCTTGCATCCCTGGGATGAATCCCACTTGGTATGGTGTATGATCCTTTTGATATACTTTTGAATTCAGTTAGCTAATATTTTATTATTAAGTATTTTTGCATCTACATTCATCAGGGATATTGGTCTGTAGTTTTCTTTTTTGGTGGAGTCTTTGCCTGGTTTTGGTATTAGGGTGATGTTGGCTTCATAGAATGAGTTTGGGAGTATTCCCTCCTCTTCTATTTTTTGGAAAACTTTAAGGAGAATGGGTATTATGTCTTCTCTGTGTGTCTGATAAAATTCCGAGGTATATCCATCCGACCCGGAGGTTTTGTTCTTGGGTAATTTTTTGATTACCATTTCAACTTCTTTGCTCGTAATTGGTTTGTTTAACTTTTGTGTTTCTTCCTTGGTCAGTCTTGGAAGGTTGTATTTTTCTAGGAAGTTGTCCATTTCTTCTAGGTTTTCCAGCTTGTTGGCATATAGGTTTTCATAGTAGTCTTTAATAATTCTTTGTATTTCTGTGGAGTCTGTCATGATTTTTCCATTCTCTTTTCTGATTCTGTTGATTTGTGTTGATTCTCTTTTTCTCTTAATAAGTTTGGCTAAAGGCTTATCTATTTTGTTTATTTTCTCAAAGAACCAGATCTTGGTTTCATTGATTTTTGCTATTGTTTTATTCTTCTCAATTTTGTTTATTTCTTCTCTGATCTTTATTATATCTCTCCTGCTGACTTTAGGCCTCATTTGTTCTTCTTTTTCCAGTTTCGATAATTGTGATGTTAGACTATCCATTTGGGATTGTTCTTCTTTCTACAAGTGTGCCTGGATCGCTATATACTTTACTCTTAAGACTGCTTTTGCCGCGTCCCACAGAAGTTGGGGCTTTGTGTTGTTGTTGTCATTTGTTTCTATATATTCCTTGATCTCTATTTTGATTTGTTCATTGATCCATTGATTATTTAGGAGCATGTTGTTAAGCCTCCATGTGTTTTTGAGCCTTTTTGTTTTCTTCGTACAATTTATTTCTAGTTTTATACCTCTGTGGTCTGAAAAATTGGTTGGTAGAATTTCAATATTTTGGAATTTACTAAGGCTCTTTTTGTGGGATAGTATGTGGTCTATTCTGGATAATGTTCCATGTGCACTTGAGAAGAATGTATATCCTGTTGCTTTTGGATGTAGAGTTCTATAGATGTCTATTAGGTCCATCTGCTCTACTGTGTTGTTTAGTGCTTCCGTGTCCTTACTTATTTTCTGCCCGATGGATCTATCCTTTGGGGTGAGTGGTCTGTTGAAGTCTCCTTAAATGAATGCATTGCAGTCTATTTCCCCCTTTAGTTCTGTTAGTATTTGTTTCACATATGCTGGTGCTCCTGTGTTGGGTGTATATATGTATAGAATTGTTATATCGTCTTGTTGGACTGAGCCTTTTATCATTATGTAGTGTCCTTCTTTATCTCTAGTTACTTTCTTTGTTTTGAACTCTATTTTGTCTGAAATTAGCACTGCAACCCCTGCTTTCTTCTCTCTGTTGTTCGCCTCAAATATGTTTTTCCATCCCTTGACTTTTAGTCTGTGCATGTCTTTGGGTTTGAGGTCAGTTTCTTCTAAGCAGTATATAGATGGGTCTTGCTTTTTATCCATTCTGTTACTCTGTGTCTTTTGATTGGTGCATTAAGTCCATTTACATTTAGGGTGACTATTGAGACATATGTACTTATTGCCATTGCAGGCTTTAAATTCGTGGTTACTAAAGGCTCAAGGTTAGCCTCTTTAGTATCTTACTGCCTAACTTAGCTCGCTTATTGGGCTGTTATATACACTGTCTGGAGATTCTTTTCTTCTCTCTCTTCTTATTCCTCCTCCTCCTTTCTTCATATGTTGGGTGTTTTGTTCTGTGCTCTTTTTAGGAGTGCTCCCATCTAGAGCAGTCCCTGTAAGATGCCCTGTAGAGGTGGTTTGTGGGAAGCAAATTCCCTCAGCTTTTGCTTGTCTGGGAATTGTTTAATCCTGCCATCATATTTAAATGATAGTCATGCTGGATACAGTATCCTTGGTTCAAGCCCTTCTGTTTCATTGTATTAAATATATCATGCCATTCTCTTCTGGCCTGTAGGGTTTCTGTCAAGAAGTCTGATGTTAGCCTGATGGGTTTTCCTTTATAGGTGACCTTTTTCTCTCTAGCTGCCTTGAAAACTCTTTCCTTGTCCTTGATCTTTGCCTTTTTAATTATTATGTGTCTTGGTGTTTTCCTCCTTGGATCCTTTCTGTTGGGGGTTCTGTGTATTTCCATGGTCTGTTCGATTATTTCCTTCCCCAGTTTGGGGAAGTTTTCAGCAATTATTTCTTCAAAGACACTTTCTATCCCTTTTCCTCTCTCTTCTTCTTCTGGTACCCCTATAATACAGATATTTTTCCTATTGGATTGGTCACACAGTTCTCTTAATATTGTTTCATTACTGGAGATCCTTTTATCTCTCTCTGCGTCAACTTCTATGCGCTCCTGTTATCTGGTTTCTATTCCTTCAATGGCCTCTTGCATCTTATCCATTCTGCTTATAAGTCCTTCCAGAGTTTGCTTCCGTTCTGTAATCTCCTTCCTGGCATCTGTGATATCCCTCCGGACTTCATCCCATTGCTCTTGCATTTTTCTCTGCATCTCCGTCAGCATGTTTATGATTTTTATTTTGAATTCTTTTTCAGGAAGACTGGTTAGGTCTGTCTCCTTCTCTGCTGTTGCCTCTGTGATCTTGGTTTGCCTGTAATTTTGCCTTTTCATGGTGATAGAAATAGTTTGCAGAGCTGGAACAAGTGACGGCTGGAAGAACTTCCCTTCTTGTTGGTTTGTGGCCCTCCTCTCCTGGGAGAACAGTGACCTCTAGTGGCTTGTGCTGGGCAGCTGCTCGCAGGCAGGGCTTCTGCTTCCTGCCCGGGTGCTATTGAGTTTATCTCCGCTGTTGCTGTGGGTGTGGCCTGGCTCAGGCTCCTGCTCCAAAATGGTGGAGCCCCGTTGGAGGGGGAGCGGCCGGGAAGCTATTTATCTCCGTAAGTGGCCTCCGTGCTCCCTGCTGCCCAGGGGCTTAAAGTGCCCAGAGATTCCCAGCTTCCCTACCTCTGGGCTAAGTGTCCTGCCCTGCCCCTTTAAGACTTCCAAAAAGCACTCGCCAAAACAAAACAACAACAACAAAAAAATATGGCCGCTCGCATTTCTTTGTTCTCCTGCGCCTTCCTCAGGCACCCGCTCACGGGTCTTGCTGCCCTGTTTCCCTAGTATTGGGGTCCCTGTCCCTTTAAGACTTCCAAAAAGCACTCGCCAAGGAAAGAAAAAGAAAAAAAAAAATGACCGCTTGCGTTTTTTTGTTCTCCGGTGCCAGCCTCAGGCACCCGCCCACCGGTCTTGCTGCCCTGTTCTCCTAGTATCCAGGATCCCACACATGCACTGTGTCTGCGCTCTGTTTCAGATGGCTGGGGCTGGGTGCTCGGCAGTCCTGGGCTCCCTCTCCCTCCCGCTCTGACTCCTCTCCTCCCGCTGGGAGCTGGGGGGAGGGGCGCTCGTGTCAACAGGGCCGGGGCTTGTATCTTACCCCCTTGGAGGCGCTGGGTTCTCGCAGGTGTGGATGTGGTCTGGATGCTGTCCTGTGTCCTCTGTTCTCTATTCTAGGAAGGGTTGTATATTTTATATTTTCATGGATATATGTGGTTTTGGGAGGAGATTTCCGCTGCTCTACTCACACCGCCATCTTGGCTCCCACAAAAGCACTTGTTTTTAAATCAATTTTATTAATACCTTCCAGAGGTAGAAAATATTTTTTTGTTACACACTTAGACACACAAACATACAGACCAAGACATGATGAGTACAGTTAGAAACACTTTTCATATAAAAACATATACACAGACAAACTGACATAAAGATTTGAGTTTCTAATATTTAATGGTCTTCTTTATTCTTAGTTTATCTGATTAAAAGTACTTCAGTTTTCAAGAATACACTCAAGCAGTTTACATAACTGGGTTAAGGTTTAGACGGCCCCTGACTAACAGGGCCGATGAAGGCTCTGAACTGATAGGAACTGTGTGTGTCCAGGGGGCTGGAAATGAAATGCAAGTACAATTCTAGCTCCAGTCATTTAAAGCCAGGCTGTATTGCAGAAGATAAATTTCTTCTATCTCAGGGAGTTTAGTTTAAGACTTCTCAATTCTCAAAGATAATGATGAACTTAATAAGTAGAATAGATGTTCACTAAAAGAATTTAGAAAACTAGCTCCATATTGTAGTAGTTCATGGAACTTTTGACTATTTTCTTCCCTTGTGGCAAAATATATCTAGCTGCATAACATTATATTGCATACTTCTTTTAGGGGCCAAGCCTCTCTAATCAGAGAGTTTGTACTGGGGCCAGGTTTGTGTGCAGAAGATAAGATACTGTTAGGGTCCAGGACTCCGGGGTTTCCCCAGAGAACAAACCACATGGGCACGGAGATGTAAATCCAAGCAAAGTCTTTATTCAGCCAGCTAGCTGGGGCCGACAGCACCTCCCCTGACACGCAGGTCGAGTCCACGCTGTCGACCCCCCAAGCAACTTTAGGTATAGATTATATAGGATTTCCACAGCCATTGCACCAAAGCCCACACATTACCACAACCAATGAATTTGAAACACATCTCATACTTTAACCAATAAAGTTGAAACGGGGACCCGCCGCTTGCCTGACCTTTGCACGAGCATTCCTTAACGTCTTGTCACGAGTTTCGTCTCCCTTAGGGTATGGAAACTGGGTGGCTCTGGCTCTAGGGTGTTTCTTGCATTCCTTTACATTCCCCCCTTTTTCTTGTAACTATTTCAATCATGAAATTAGAGGTCATCTGTTTGGTAGTGCAATAGGGGAAAGGCACAATATGCTTCGAAAGATAATTTCTTTCTTTGATTTCTCTCTGGGACACTGGCACCTTGGTTCAGGTGCACATCAAAAGATTGCATGCCCAGCCTCTAAGGTGGGCTGAGACATTGTCTATTTGCTAAAGAATCTTGCTTTTTACTATGCCATCTACAGCTGGGTCTGAATTGCTCAGCTTGCAAAATTACTTAGATCTGAAGGAGGAAAGACAGCACACAGGCCTGAGCCTTTTAGCATGCTAAAGTGAATCTTATACAAATGATTAGCATAATAAAGATCCTGCCTTGTTTTCTTCAGAGGCTCTCACTTTATTCTGTCTAAGCTTATGGTCCCTGTCCTCATTCTCACCTCTACAGACAGATACTCTAGCTGCTGCTAGGGAAATGGGGCGACGA
Source organism: Manis pentadactyla (assembly GCF_030020395.1). Taxonomy (NCBI): domain Eukaryota; kingdom Metazoa; phylum Chordata; class Mammalia; order Pholidota; family Manidae; genus Manis; species Manis pentadactyla. The sequence continues at coordinate 215,637,595 of NC_080020.1, forward strand.
CCGCTCTGGCTGCTTCATGCTGAGAGGGGGCGCAGTAAAGGGTGCAGCTAGGTCTCCATCACTGGTCAGTTGAGAGGGCCTCAGAAGGCTGGCGCTTTTATTCTGGGTTTCATTTCTATTACTATTTGCAGTTTTGTGGCTTCTAGGCAAGATAAAACAAATTGTGTTATTCAGTTATGTAGCAACATCTGGAGTTGGATTTTCCATTCTGGAAGGAGGCTGCGTTATTGAAACAATACTTTTCTCTAAAATCACCCTCATTTTTATTAGAAGTAACCAGGTTAAGAAAATAATTAACAGCTGGCTTGATTATTTGCACAAGTGCAGCAAGAAGAGCAATTGATTACACAGGCTCTTTTAAATATGCTTTGCTGGAACTTTTTGTAAGGAATTTCAGATTGAACTTTTAAAGGCCTCTTGAGGCCAGACAGCTGAGCCAGACTTGCCATCAGTCTTTGCCTGCAGTACCTGTAAATTTGGATGAATTCCTCTCTTTTCGAGGTCTCTGCACTTGCCAGGAAGTGACCTTCTTTACTAACCTGGTAAGGCTGCTGAGAACTCTGTAAGCAAGGTACCAGGCCAGTTCTTCCAAGGGGCTTTGCTGGCTTTAAAAGTCAATCTTAGTTCCTTAAAGTTGTTTACATCTGAGTCCATGCACATGTCTCTCAGGTATGGCATTCCAGTCACAGCCCTGGCAGTATAACTAGTGTTCTTAACTAGTCTTCTCACAAGGAAAGCAGATTCTTATTGAACTCGTGCAAATAAACATACTGCCATGGAATACAAAAACAGTCACCGAAAGTTTTTAAACTCTATAGGGATCAGGTAGAGAGAAGGATGTCTCAATTCTGCTTATAAAGACAGCCATCTACTAAACTGTTGTCAGCTTAAGAGAACACACTCAAAACACTCTATCAGCAATATTTGAAACCAAAAAGACACAAAATCATTTTCTTTAGTTTATGTAATCTTATGTAACTAATACCTGTTCTGCTGAAATCTAGTTCTTTACCAGTCCAGGAACAATGAAACAGTGACTATAAATGACAAAAGACTTACAAATGACAATGGTCAAAGATCCGACGAGAGCCTACTGTAAGACAGTTGACATAAGGAAATTCTGATATTTCTGTAATACCAAACATTCAGTAACAAAGTCTAGCATCATTCTCTTTGACATTGCCTTCCCGGTAAATATATATATATATATATATATATATATATATATATCAGATAAATAAGCCAAATTAGTCAAATACTTTCTCTAATGAGACAAACAAACATAAAAGCACCTTTTTGCATTTAATTTTTTAGAACTGTCTATTATTACACGTTTATTGTCTATATACCCAGCACAGTAAATGAGATATCTTAAAAAGGTGGGGCAGCAGGGGAGACTGCTGCTGTCAGTTTTTAAAGACAATATATATGACCTTTGGCTTTCTAACCAGCCATTTCATTCATGGTGTCAATAGTGGGTTGTGGTGACATGGAAATGTATGCTGGATATTTGGATAGTTTAAATATTATATACAATCAGTAGCTTAATTTGCATAGCAGTTTATAAGATCATTTGCATTAAAAAATATGGAGAGGCCTCCATTTTTTTTTTTTTTTAAACATACAAACATATCTACAGCATATAAATTAAACAAGAAGACCTGGTGGTTCTCAAAACAGTCTATTATAACTTTTCTCAAAAGTGGTCGCGCGTTTGTCCATCTAAACCTTTACAGTGAAACCTGTTTTTCTGGGAGAAACATAATCTTGTCCAGATTCTACACAGTTTACTTTTTAAGAATAAATTTTGGTTTGTTAACTAAGTGCATTTAATCAGCTAAAAAAAGCTTTGTTACTATTCTGCTTAGGAGGATAAATTAAGGAAACAAATAATCAGTTAACAACTTTAATCATTTGTTGGTTAGAGAGATTTTTCCACTTATAAAAATATATGGAATAATTTAATTTCTCATGCCATGCAATCGTTTTCAATAACAAAATATTTCCAGCAACTCTCTGAGATTTTTAAGCATGAGAAACTGCTTTGATAAAACAACTAGAGAACTTTTTGCAATCTTTCAACATTAAGAGTAGACTAACAGTTTAAAAAACCTTTTTTTTTTTAACTGGAAACAAGATTCTAATTTTGCTGTGTACTTGATATCAAGACTCACTTGCTTTAATTTCACATAGCACGACTATATCTGTAAGAATATAGTAATTTATTCTTCATTTGCCCCATGGTCTCAAGCACATAAGCCGGTGAGAATTATGCCTGGGCTTGCCTGGGGCTTGACTGAGTTTATCTCGCCTTATCTCTAAACATCCTGACCTTCCCCCAAAGCAACAGGCTGAGCGGATCCGACACAACAAAAGGCACCACGCTGCTGCACCACACTGCTCTCTTTGTCTCTGTCTCTCTGTCCCCCTCTAAACAAACAGCTGCACTTTAGAACAAAGCCACTTTCTTTTATCAAAAAAACACATTCTTTAGCATGCAGACGAGTTTTCATTCTTTATACTTTCTCTTATTAAAACATACATCTTTTAGCATAGAGAACTGTTTTCCTTATTTAAGTAGTTTTTATTAGAACTTAAAATTATTTGATACTTTAACTTTCAGTGAACACTGAAAAACAGGCTACCGTAAACTGTTACACTAGCATTCTTCATCTATGAACATATATATATTATCATTTTTGGAAATGTGCTTTACAACACAATTTCTCATTAGGCACAAAATATGTCTATATAACTTAGCAAACTTTAAAAATTTTGGTTACTACAAAAATTCTCAGGCTGTTTGCAGATATATATATATATACCATTATACATTAATACAGTATTATTATTATTAAGATGTTTATTTGCTACACTTGTTTACTTATTTTTAGCAACCATGCCAGATTACTTAGAAAACTTTTACTAAACATTAGACAAAGTCAAGCTTTTCTTCAAGCATCTTCTTGAAATGTTTAACAGGTAACATCAACTTAAATGACTTTAAGTAAACTTTGGCAGCTGATAACCACAAGGACATGCCCGCCTCAGGCAAACTTAAATTAGCATTAATGCTTAACATTTTTTTTTTATATCAGATTTTTTTAGAATGCCCAATTTTCACAAGCGCTTGTCTTTAAATCAATTTCATTAATACCATCCAGAGGTAGAAAGATATTTTCATTTACACACTTAGGGGGTCGTCTGAGTCTGTCCCATTTCTTATGTCAACAAGACTAAGACAAACACGACAAACAACAAACAGCCGCCTACAGAGAAGAATCTGCCTTGGCCACGGAGGCAAAACTGAAACTGAGTTGAGGGCCTGTCAGACTGCAGCGGCAGCCGACTTTCCTCACAGATGAGGACCTCGTCTTCCAGACAGGGGTAAGGGACGTCTCCCAAGACTCTTGGCCAGTGACCTGCCAGCGCGTCCGCCTAAGTCAACGCCGACCCAGACACAGATTGGAGCTCCCACAGGCTTCATGCAGGTTTCAGGCTTGTTCGCGAACAAAAACACTGGGTGCGCTCACCATCTGGCAAGGCACTTTCTGATTAAACATAGAACATTCTTACAGGTTTGACAAGAGACACACAGACACAAACACAGTAATACCTGGCCAGGGCAAGCCTCCGATCCTTGGCTTGTCGTTCCTCCGGCGGGGGGGGCAGCAAGCGATCCCGGGCAAGCCCGACCTTTAGGAGTAGCGAGTCTGGCCCATAGTGAAAAATACGAGGAAGACAAAGGCGAGGGATAGAGATGCCACTTAAAACAAGATGACTGGTGTATGTGCTTGTGAACAGGTGCCTGTCGTTGCACAGTTTTTCTTCTGCGGGGGACGCGAATTTATCTGGGATTCGCGGCTGTGACCCCCTTATCCTGTCACAGGAGTCTTCTAGCGGCGGGCGCCCTAATGGCTCTTAGTTGCCCGACCCGTGCCCGCGGGGAATTATTTAGTGGCAGAAAGGAGGAACGAAAAGAACAGGAGAACTTCAGAATAGGGGAAACTTAAAATGAAAATTGCAGAAAGAAATACAAACCGAAAACAAAACACAATATAACAATCAACGATAACACTAAACACACACACCACATCTGATCACACTCGCTCGGACTGGTCCTTCTCTCACTCTGGTGCGCACCACACTCACCACTTTCAGGATCCTCAGAAACTCTCGTGACTCTCCCGAAAGGCGTCCACTCGGACTGCCACAGGGTGACAAGCTCGATCTTTTCCACCTTTTGGGCGCCAGGTTCCTGCCGATCAGACTTCCCTTCCTAAGGCCGAGTCACTCGGACCCTAGGGCCAGGATTGGTTACCTGGGCTTCACCCAGGGTCACTAACCTGGGGGCCGGGACTACCAACCCGGACTTCCTCACTCGGGATCACTAACCCGAGACCAGACACGGGATGGCGACTCCCACTTTATACTGGATTTATGCAGACATAAGGGCGACCCTCGAATTACACTGCCTCGTCCGGACAATCAGACCTTGCCTCCAGCTGTCATTTGTTCTCCAGGAAGCCGCTCGGATCCCGGACGAGCCCCCAAAAATGTTAGGGTCCAGGACTCCGGGGTTTCCCCAGAGAACAAACCACACGGACACGGAGATGTAAATCCAAGCAAAGTCTTTATTCAGCCAGCTAGCTGGGGCCGACAGCACCTCCCCTGACACGCAGGTCGAGTCCACGCTGTCGACCCCCCAAGCAACTTTAGGTATAGATTATATAGGATTTCCACAGCCATTGCACCAAAGCCCACACATTACCACAACCAATGAATTTGAAACACATCTCATACTTTAACCAATAAAGTTGAAACGGGGACCCGCCGCTTGCCTGACCTTTGCACGAGCACTCCTTAACGTCTTGTCACGAGTTTCGTCTCCCTTAGGGTATGGAAACTGGGTGGCTCTGGCTCTAGGATGTTTCTTGAATTCCTTTACAATACTTCTTTTTAGAGTGTAGGGATCAAACTGCTCTCAGCTTTCCTAGTTTTTTCTGCCCGAGCTTTAGTCATTCCTCAAGATAAATGCAGGGACTGTGTGACTTTTCGCTACTGGAGCTCTGATCTGAGTCACAAGCTTGTTTGGCTTCCCTGGGGCTGCTGAGGAGGAAATGCTTAGCTCCAGGATGACTGCCTCTAAGGAAAGCAGTTAATAGAATAGAGATATTTATATGTTGATCTGAGGGTTCAGCTTAATTACAGGCTCTATTTACATTACACAGGAGAAAGTAAGGCAGGCCTAAGACGACTGCTTTGAATGGGGAGCAAGGTAAAAAAGCAATCTTTAAGGTCACTGATAGCCATATTCCAGTCTTTTGGAATCATAGCCGGAAAACGGAGGCCTTGTTGTAAAGGTCCCATAGGTTTAAGAACCGCATTAATTTGCCTGAAGTCATGTAAGAGTCTCTAAGGTCCACAGGCCAAATGTGTCCACCGGATCCTTTTTTGGACCATGGCTAGAATAATACGATTGAAGTCCCTTTCCTACCTCGTTCCACAATTCTATGTCTATTGTCCCTTCATCCGGGAACCAAGGGCACACTTTCTCAATAAAATCTAAAAATCTTTCTAATTGGGGTTTCCCTACTTGAATTCCTCTGCTGGCTAACAACCTCTTTAGCCCACAAACATATAACTGTTTGCTCCCCACATGTCCCATATTGGACTCCCAGAAAAATCACTTACCACGTCCACGTTGCTTGCACGCTTCTTCTCTTGCGCGTCTTCTCTGGTTACCCTGGCCAAGGCTTTCTCTTCTCGACGTGGTGGCCCTCACCTTCTCCCTCTCCTTCAGGTCTCTGTTCGGGCGCCACTTGATGCGGTCCAGCCGCGCCGAGTCGAGCAGGTCCTGAAGTGCGGAAGGGGGGCGAAGAAAACAAAGACAGACGGAAAGAACTGGGAGGGCTGACACTCCTGCGCGTCGCCAGCAAAGCTTTATTGGGTACCAGGATATTTATACAGCAAAGACATACACGATTTCAGAAAATAGCCTTATCCAATAAACAGTCAAGCATAGTATTGATCTCAGCGGCAGGCAGGGGAGCAAAGGTCGGCACAGCAGGGCTCCTTCAGTTGCTCCTGGAATGTGTGAACAGGATGTTCTTTGTTCTCCATTCCCTCCACATCAGCAAGTGGGGGAAGGGGCATAGCCTGCTCCCCACACTTTGGTAAATTTCCTTTCTAAAATTTATTCTAAACTCAGAGACACAGAAAGAAACTATCTGAGAACCACATTCAAGTAAATAACAACTTCTTTGTGTATTTATTTTGTATGTGTGAGAGCAATATGAAAAGTTGTCATATTGTTTTTAAAAATAAGAACAGGAAACAAAACAATTTTTAAGTAAACAACGCAAAATCAATCAAACAGTTCGGCTTATTTTATGACCAGAAAGGGAGCCATGTGTACTTCAGTTTCTAAACTACACATTTCTCAATTTAAAAAAAATTTTTGCAACATGACTGCATGGCTGTGATAATCTGATATCAAAATGCTTTTACTTTTTCAATCAATCATTTATTTGCTTGCTTTTATATTTTTAATATAAGTACCAGCTGTTGCCCAAACACAGTGAGGTCTTAGTTGAATGCAAGCTCCACTTTGGTGGGATATATTCTTTAGCTCTGAGATAAAGGTCCACACTTATTCTACCCCAAATTTGGAGAGGGTGGTACCAACCCTCATTTTTGTTTCACCTGGTATCATATGATCCATTCACTTCCGCTTGACCATTGTGACCCACAAGTGGCCTCTGCCTATCTCATTATACCAGTTTAACTTGAGGAGGCTGATTTTACCTTTTAAGGATATTTTTTAAAGGAGTCACTTGAGTGTTCTAAGAATATTTGAGAATATTCTTAGGTATTTCTGCAATTCATTTAGGGACATGTTTAAAAAAAACAATAATAATTACAAGAGTGCTACCCACTTGCTACTAAGAGAACAGAGTTTTATGGGAATGGATATGATTGCCATTCTGTGATTCACTTATGAATTGTTTAAAAACACATGTAATAAAGATGGTTTATCTAAGAGTGCCATGTGCATGCTATTTTGAGAACAGTGTTAAGAGAACGGGTGTGATAACCATTCTGTAATGCACTAAGAGGTGTGTTTTAAAACACATGTAATAAAGAAAATTATAAGTGCTATGTGCATGCTACTTGGACAAGAGTATTATTTCAGGGAAACTTGAGTAATTTAAGAGAGAAGGAGCATAGGAAGAAAATTCCATGGAGTTTAAAGAGCTCCTAGGATCATCTTCCAGTTGTAAATGCATGGATCTGACACTAAGCAGCGTACCATAGACTTAGAATGGCACTAAAAGATAGACCATCACCCAGGTCACCGGCGGGCCACTGTGTGGCACATGTATGCAGTAGGAATAAAACTGCAAAGACTTTGAAAAGGGAACGGATGTTGAAAACATAATCCACAGTAGGTTGGTCAGAACTTACTACCTGAACCAAACCAGATCAGTTGCTTGCTAACAAAAATATCAACATTTTCCATGGAATTTAAACAAGATCCATAGTCTCATAACATAATATTCAAATATCCAGAATACAACCCAAAATGTTTTGGCATATGAGGAACCAGGAAATCTCAACTCATATGGGAAAAATAATCAATAGACATCAATGCTGAAATAATACAGAAGTTGGAATGATCAGAAAACAAAGCAACAATTAGGAAAGTGTCATAAATATGAACACTCTTCAATGAATGAAAAGATGAAAAGTCTCAGTACAGAAATAGAAAATATAAAGAACCAGATGGAAATATTAGAACTGAATAATACATACATAACCAAAAATTTTAAAATAATGGCATGATCTCTGTATTTGTTTCCTATTGCTGATATAACAAGTTACTACAAACAGACTAGCTTAAAAGAAATATAGTGTCTTAGAATTCTGAGGGCAGAAGTCTGAAATTAATCATATAAGGTGAAAATCAAGATAAATATAAAGTTGCTTTTTGTGTCTAGTATGAGGCAGGGGTCCAAATTTGTTCTTTTTCACATGGATATCCAGTTATGCTATTCCCCCACTGAATTGTCTTGGCACCTTTGTCAAAATCAATTAACCATAAATGTTAAGCTTTATTTCTCTATTGTCAATTCTATTATATTGATCTATACATTTGTCCTTATTCAAGTACTGTCTTACTTACTCTAGCTTTGTAGTAGTTTTGAAATTGGGAAGTCTAATTCCTCCAACTTCATTCTTTCTTTTTCAGATATTTTGGCTATTCTGGGTCCTTTGCATTTCCAAATGAATTTTAGAATCAGTTGGTCAATCTCTGCAAAAAAAGACAGCTGAGATTTGGATAGAGATGGTATTGAATCTGCAGATCAATTTGGGAAGTAATGCCATCTGAACAGTTTAAATCTTCTGCTCCACCAACATGAATGTCTTTCCACATATTTACATCCTCTCTAATGCCTTTCAACAGAATTTTTTCTTTACTTTTCAGTGTGCAAATCTCACTCTTCTTTTGTGTAATTTCTTCCTAAACATTTTATTCTTTCTGATGCTATTGTGAATAGAACTATTTTCTTAATTTTCAGATTGCACATTACTAGTGTATAAAAATAACAATTTTTGAATTCTGATCTTATGTCCTGCAATGTTTCAAACTTGTTTAATTAGCTCTTGATAGAATCCAGACCTGAGTACTGCCTTGTGAATAAGCCCACCCACCATCTCTGAGAGACCTAGGTTTCATCTTACTTAGGCTACAAGCATCTTCCAGAGGACACGTCAGCAAGCCACAAGCCACCTTTCCCCTGACCCCTCCCCTCAAAGAGCTCGCCAAAACCCTGGCCATAAAAAGCCTCTTGACCTGTTAGAGAACCTCTTTTCTTTGCTCTGCTGCCCAGGACAGAGGGGTGCCTCTCACGTTCAGCAATAAACCCCCTTGGACTGTTGAGTTCGCATCCCCTCTCTTCTTTCAGCCCTAAGGTTTTAGTGGATTCATTAGGATTTTCTAAATATAAGACCATGTCACCTGTGAGTAATTTTACATTTCCTTTCCCATCTGGATGCCTTTTAGTTCTTCTCTTGCCTAATGGACCCAGCTAGACCTTCCAGAACAATCTCTACAACCTGTTTTGGCTGCTCATAGACCTTCTTTGATTCCTTGTAGATCTCAACCACGTTCCAAATGGTGATATTTGCTAAATTAAGGACCTCTAGATAGATAGGTAGGTAGTCATGAGCTGACTTTCATAGAACTGCTTGATTCTTATGCACATACTTTTCATAACCACCTCTTTCATATTATGTTCATTTCTTCTCCTTAGGAAAGTGTTCTTGAAGAAGTGCCTTCCTTGTGGAATCAGATTCTATCTTATTTGTAATTCATTGCTGTTGCCAGAAAGTCTTATTAGTCTATATTTAAATTGACCTATCTTAACTCCATCAAGATTTCCTAGATTCAAAGTCAGAAGACCTGGCTGTAAGAAGGGCTCTGCCATCCACTAGCTATGTGATCTCCAGCAAGACAGTTTCCTTCTTAGCTCCTTATCCTCTTCTGCAAAGTGAGGCAGTTGATGTAGATACCTTAGCTGAAGTCCCTCCCCATTCTAACAATCTATCATATAAGAGTCCTAAAAACTTAATGAATGCCATGCCAGAGAGAAAGAGAATGAGAAGTTAAGATTCATATGGGATAAAGGTCTAAGCTACCTTTATTCTTTAGTAACCTATTAGTAGTTTACATAGTAAGGGGCTTTTAAAATAACCTGTTTGGATACACATAAGAGAAGGCCAGATTGCAAACCTTTGTTATCAAAGACCCTGCTGACATGGCCTGGAGGGCTCAAAGCACAAAGGAATGCAAAGCCAACTTCCTTTGCCCAGGGTACAACCTAGAAGCTCAGAGAAGCTGTCGGCAACAGCGAAAACTTACTGGTTTCAAAAAATCTTTATATGAGAGTGGGGCAAAGCCCAACAGCCTTATGGTTGATCTTGGTCTTGGGAGTAGCTAGGTGGAAGCCATAAGGACTGTTTGTCTGAACTCCACCCTAAGTCTGAGACCTGATTCAGCCTGCAGGTGCTTCCTGACAAAAAGCAACACTTGAGCAAACGAAGGCCTCGTCCAAAAATAGGAGTTGAGACTACTGAGTGTTAATATTTCTGTTAGTGTAAGATAAATTCTAACCAAAATAAGCAGGCAACGAAGGCAACAAAGGGCCTGGCAGTTTATTTGAGCGCAATCCCAGGCGATGTTCTGCAGGCTGGCTAGTTACAGGCAGGGGAAGTCGTGTGCAACTAGACACGTGGGGAGTTTTTAAAGAAGATAAGGGGAGGCAGAGCTTATATTTACAGTGGTGTGACGATTGGCTAGCCTAAGGCACATTCTTCAGGTTGGGAGGGGGAAACAGCTGGGGACTTTGACACGTCATCATTGTCTGACGAGGGAAGGGGCAGCAGCCAGGGACGTTGGCACATCATCAGTGCCTGACATGCTCACCCCTCCCTCCGGGGCCTCCAGCTTTACAGTTAGGAATTCTTTCCATTATGGAATACAACACTTAAAAGTATAGAAAAGGAAAGCATACCAAATCCTACCACTTATACTTAGAGCCACTGCGGGTCTCAATTCTGCCTCTGTCTTCTGCACTGCCTGCTCCTCGAGACTTTCTAGAGCAATGTCCAGGACCACTTCGTGCTTTGACTGACTCCCTTGGGTGGCTGTGGCAGATGCTCTTGTTGTCCCCTATGCCCTGGCCTATCTGAGACCCCTGCAGTTGCAATAGACACCTTCCAGATGCTGACAGCACCCCACCTCCGATACTTGAGCCTTCTGACTGGTTCTCAAACCTGATTCTTCACCATTTTCATGTTTTCTGAAATCAGTTATTTACAAAGTCCTTGCTGCCATGCATATATTTGCTCTGTGTGTCTGCTTTTCCTTAGCAGCTATCCTAGGAAGAGGGGATTGGAGGTGGTGGTGGACAGTGAAATGTATGGGGCTGGTTTTCTGCTCTAGGTACTCTGTGTATGTGTCAAGCATGTGAGTGCATGTGCATGCACAGAGTTCAATCAAATTTGCTTTTTCAATTCAAAAAATACATGCCCAACATTAGAAAAATAACCTTTCAAACAGCACACAAACCTATGTAGACCCTTAATCTCCTTCCCCAGAAGAAACATTTGCCAAGTTTCTGACATATTCTTCCAGAAATGTTCTACGTATAAAAAGCACAGGCACCCAATATAGATTCCCTTTTTTACATAAAGGGGATCAAAATATACACTTTAAACTTCACCATATATATTGGGGTTCCTCTGTGTCTTGGCAGCCCTTCTCTGGAAATTTGCACCACTGAGCTACTTTGCTTTTTATTTTTCCACAACAATGTTCTGTGGTCAGGAACTCCCATAATTTACTGAACCCATCCCTTTTGAATGGACATTTTGGTTGTTTAACTCATTCGCTATCACAAAGAACTCTGCCTTGAACGTCCTTCTACATAATTTTGTACGCACATACAAGTACACTTTGTCAACACTGCATATAATCAGTATCTTGTCTTTTTTTTTTTTTTTTTTATTTAAATAATTATTTTTTATTGAAGGGTAGTTGACGCACAGTATTACATTACATTAGTTTCAAGTGTACAACACAGTGGTAGAACATTTATATACATAATTCTAGGTTCCAGCTATCGCCCTACCAAGCTGTTACAATATCTTGACTATATTCCTTATGCTATACATTACATCCCGGTTACTTATTTATTTTACCATTGGAAGTCTGTCCTTTTTTTTTTTTTTTTTTTGTGAGGGCATCTCTCATACTCACTGATCAAATGGTTGCCAACGACAACAAAATTCTGCATAGGGGAGTCAATGCTCAATGCACAATCATCAATCCACCCCAAGCCTAATTTTCGTCAGTCTCCAATTTTCTGAGGCACAACAAACAAGTTCCCACATGTAGAACAAATTCTCACATAATGAATAAGTTACATAGTGAACAGTACAAGGGCAGCCACCACAGAAACCTTCGGTTTTGCTCACGCACCACAAACCCCAAACAATCAGTTCAAATATGAATACTCATTTGGTTTTTATACTTGATTTATATGTGGATACCACACTTCTCTCTTTATTATTATTATTTTTAATAAAATGCTGAAGTGGTAGGCAGATGCAAGACAAAGGTAGAAAACATAGTTCAGTGCTGCAAGAGAGCAAATGCAGACGACCAGGTGTGTGCCTGTAGACTATGTGTTAATCCAAGCTAGACCAGGGCAACAAAACATCCACACATGCAGAAGACCTCTCTCAGAACAGGGGGGGTGAGGCTCTGAGCCTCACCTCTGTTGATCCCCAATCTCTCACCTGACGGCCCCCCTGCGACTGTGCCCGTCCTAGGCTGTCCCTCCCCCGAGGAACCCCACCCGTCTCCAGCCAACCAGTCATCCTCCGGGGCCACACAGGGAAATGCGAAGTTGGCAAGCGAGAGGGAAGCCTTATTGTTTGAAAAGGTTAGCTTTTCACTTCCCTGCACACCCATGCCCTGTGGCCTCCACGCCCAGCACCCGTCCCAAGGCATCCCCACCACCTGGAGGAGCCACGACACTCGGCAAATCTGACATGAGGCACGAACTCCACTTAAGGGCCGCAACTAGGAAGGAAGAAGAAAAGCCACAGAAGCAGCAGGCGGAAGAAAACATGGGAAGATCGACCATCTCCTCGACAAATCCTCCTGCAGAGCAACTCCAGCATATACAGGTTTTAAGCTACCACTTAAATTGCACACACACATTAACATAACAGGAGCACAGTTACATAACCAAAGCATATCTGTAATTACCAGCCATCTCCAGTGAAACCAAGAAAACCATCAAGGCACCCTAGGCATTTGTGAAAACTTATCTATGATATGGTGGATACTGTCCAACTGAACCCGAACAGTCCGAGAGAAATCAGACAAATCAAAACAACCCATTCCTGGGGACTGTTCACATGCCACACGTTCCTTCAACAGTAAACAGTCCGCAGTTGTAAGAGTTTGGAGCGCTACAACTTGCACTTCCCCAAATTCTTGGTTGAGTTCCAACAGTATAGACCCAGTCAAATCTGCCGTCCCACTGCACGCACAGGCCAGCCCAGACATCTCCCCCCCACTCCCACGGCAAGTCCAGGAACCGGCGGGACGAGTGCATCCACAGCTGCAGCAGTGCGTGGATCCCTGCCGGGGTCCCCCGATGACCATCCTCTGGCATGAGTCCTCCAGAGAGTGCAGACGTTGGAAGCTCTCCCTCACACCGCATCTCAGTTCATTTTCGGGGTAGCCCAACCAGGCCTTGATCCTCCGTACAAACACAAACAGACCCCCCGCCCACACCTTTACATGCCCTTTATACCCTTGTGTAGAACTCGCTGGAGGCTACCACACAGGAACTGCCCCTTTCCTTTTTTTTTGCTTTGTTTTTGGTATCACTAATCCACACCTACATGACGAACACTACGTTCACTAGGCTCTCCCCTACACCAGGTCCCCCCTACAAACCCCTTTACAGTCACTGTCCATCAGCACAGCAAAATGCTGCAGAATCACCACCTGCCCTCTCCGCGCCGTACAGCCCTCCCCTTTCTCCCACCCCCCCATGCATGTTAATCTTAATACCCCCCTACTTCTCCCCCCCATCCCTCCCCACCCACCCATCCCCCCCAGTCCCCCCCCCCTTGGTACCTGCCAGTCCATTGTTGAGTTCTGCGACTCTGGTGCTGCCCCATTCCCCCAGTCTTTCCCCCGTTCCTACACTCCACAGATAAGTGAAATCACCCGGCACCTCTCCCTCTCCGCTTGGCCCGCCCCACCGAGCACAACACCCTCCAGCTCCATCCATGTTGCTGCAAATGATTGGATTTGCCCTTTTTTTATGGCTGAGTAGTATTCCATTGTGTATATGTACCACATCTTCTCCATCCATTCATCTATTGATGGACATTTAGGTCGCTTCCAATTCTTGGCTATTGTAAATAGTGCTGCAATAAACATAGGGGTGCATCTGTCTTTCTCAAACTTGATTGCTGCTTTGTTTTGAAGTCTATTTTGTCTGATATTAGTACTGCAACCCCTGCTTTCTTCTCACTGTTGTTTGCTTGAAATATGTTTTTCCATCCCTTGACTTTTAGTCTGTACATGTCTTTGGGTTTGAGGTGAGTTTCTTGTAAGCAGCATATAGATGGGTCTTGCTTTTTTATCCATTCTGTTACTCTGTGTCTTTTGATTGGTGCATTCAATCCATTAACATTTAGGGTGACTATTGAAAGATATGTACTTATTGCCATTGCAGGCTTTAAATTCGTGGTTACCAAAGGTTCAAGGTTAGCCTCTTTAGTATCTTACTGCCTAACTTAGCTCGCTTATTGAGCTGTTATATACACTATCTGGAGATTCTTTTCTTCTCTCCCTTCTTGTTCCTCCTCCTCGATTCTTCATATGTTGGGTGTTTTGTGCTGTGCTCTTTCTAGGAGTGCTCCCATCTAGAGCAGTCCCTGTAAGATGTTCTGTAGAGGTGGTTTGTGGAAAGCAAATTCCCTCAGCTTTTGTTTGTCTGGGAATTGTTTAATCCCACCGTCATATTTGAATGATAGTCGTGCTGGATACAGTATCCTTGGTTCAAGGCCCTTCTGTTTCATTGTATTAAATATATCATGCCATTCTCTTCTGGCCTGTAGGGTTTCTGTTGAGAAATCTGACGTTAGCCTGATGGGTTTCCCTTTATAGGTGACCTTTTTCTCTCTAGCTGCCTTTAACACTCTTTCCTTGTCCTTGATCTTTGCCATTTTAATTATTATGTGTCTTGGTGTTGCCCTCCTTGGATCCTTTCTGTTGGGGGTTCTGTGTATTTCCGTGGTCTGTTCGATTACTTCCTCCCCCAGTGTGGGGAAGTTTTCAGCAATTATTTCTTCTAAGATACTTTCCATCCCTTTTCCTCTCTCTTCTTCTTCTGGGACCCCTATAATACGGATATTGTTCCTTTTGGATTGGTCACACAGTTCTCTTAATATTGTTTCATTCCTGGAAATCCTTTTGTCTCTCTCTATGTCAGCTTCTATGCGTTCCTGTTCTCTGATTTCAATTCCATCAATGGCCTCTTGCATCCTATCCATTCTGCTTATAAACCCTTCCAGAGTTTGTTTCATTTCTGCGATCTCCTTTCTGGCATCTGTGATCTCCTTCCGGACTTCATCCCATTTCTCTTGCGTATTTCTCTGCATCTCTGTCAGCATGTTTATGATTCTTATTTTGAATTCTTTTTCAGGGAGACTGGTTAGGTCTGTCTCCTTCTCTGGTGTTGTCTCTGTGATCTTTGTCGGCCTGTAGCTTTGCCTTTTCATGGTGATAGGAATAGTCTGCAGAACTGGGACGAGTGACGGCTGGAAGGACTTCCTTTCTTGTTGGTTTGTGGCCCTCCTCTCCTGGGAGAACAGCGGCCTCTAGTGGCTTGTGCTGCGCAGCTGCGCGCAGACAGGGTTTCTGCTACCTGCCCGGCTGCTATGGAGTTAATCTCCGCTGTTGCTGTGGGCGTGGCCTGGCTCGGGCAGCTGCTCCAAAATGGTGGAGTCCCGTTGGAGCAGGAGCTGCTGGGAGGCTATTTATCTCCGTAAGGGGCCTCCCTGCTCCCTGCAACCCAGGGGTTAGGGTGCCCAGAGATCCCGGATTCCCTACCTCTGGATTAAGTGACCCGCCCTGCCCCTTTAAGACTTCCAAAAAGCACCCGCCAAAACAACGCCCACCAAAAAAAGAAAAAAACATTTTTTTTAATTAAAAAAAAAAAAAAGTTTTTAATTAAAAAAAAAGGTGGTCGTTCGTTTTTCTTTATTCTCCGGTGCCAGCCTCAGGCCTCTGCTCACCGGTCGGTCTTTCTGCCCTGTTTCCCTAGTATTGGGGTCCCTATCCCTTTAAGACTTCCAAAAAGCGCTCGCCAAAACAAAACAGCAAAAAAGCAAAAAAAAATGGTCGTGCGCTTTTCTTATGTCCTCTGTGGCCCAGCCTCCAGTGCCTGCTCACTGTTCTTGCTGCCCTGTTTTCCTAGTATCGAGCGCCCTGCGCTCTGGCCCGGATGGCTGGGGCTGGGTGTTCGGCAGTCCTGGGCTCCGTCTCCCTCCCGCTCTGCCTGCTCTTCTCCCGCCGGGAGCTGGGGGGAGGGGCGCTCGGCTCCCGCGGTGCCGGGGCTTGTATCTTACCCCCTTCGCGAGGCGCTGAGTTCTCTCAGGTGCGGATGTGGTCTGGATATTGTCCTGTGTCCTCTGGTCTTTATTCTAGGAAGTGTTGTCTTTGTTATATTTTCATAGATATATGTTGTTTTGGGAGGAGATTTCCGCTGCTCTACTCACGCCGCCATCTTCCGCCCCCTGCAGTATCTTGTCTTTTGATAATTGGTAGGTGACAGAGTATTTTCTTATTTCACTTTGTATTTCTCCAATACTAAGTTGGATATCTTCATGTTTATTAAACTATTGGTATTTTCATTCCTATTTTTTGACCATTTACTGTTTACTGATATGTAAGTTTAAAATTTCTGTTATGATTAGCCCTTTATTCTGTCACAGTGCTACAAGTATGTTTTCTTTTGCCTTTTACCCTTCTTTTTATTTCAAATTTAAGACTTTTTAGATAGTCTAATTTATTTCCTTTTCAGCTTCCCTGTCTACCTTGCTTGGCAAAGCCTTCCTCCTTTCAAAATTATTTTGTGAAATTACTTGATAATTTCTCCTGGTCTTCCAGATTCTCTGTTACATTTAAGACTCTTGCATATCTGGAGATTGTTTTAGGATAGCAATCAGCTCTGATGTCTTTTCTATCCCTGGGTCTGTGATCATGATTCAGATTCCTGGGCATACCAGGGATCTAGATTTCCCTGTCACATTCAATAAGTGACTGTATGTGGCTTAATGACACATTGCTGGTTGTGGCCCAGGACCCCTAAGTCCTCTTCTGCTCACTGAATTTCTGGTCCAGACGCAAGGAGGAAAATGGGCAGTTCACGCTCACTGGGGCATGTGGGTTCCATGTGACCTGAATGCTCGTGTGACTCAGTCACAGGCTATAGATGCGACCTGACTCACCTCCACTCTTCCCACACATCCCATCTGTGCTCTGCCAGCTGTTCTCAAGAAATTTGCATCATGCCACTGCAGAAGGCACTTGAGGACTGCTTCACTGAGCCATGGCCTGTCGGCTGCCTCCATGCTCCTCCTGGCCATGACTCTCCCCCAGGTGGGGTCACCAATTGCCCTTGCATCCCAACCTGTGAGTAAGACTGGAGTGAAGACAGGGGTGTTCAAGCGACGATGGCAGTGGTTTCGCAGTATGAAGGGCAGCAAGGTGTGGAATGAAAGGACAGGTAAAGGGGTAATGGCTAGAGGGAGAGGAAGTAATGCATAAAAAACAAAGAGGCTGGTATGTCATAAGATCTTGAGTGTTCCGACTTATTTTCTATGGTTTGGTGAACAGCTTTTGTTTCTTTTTTTGAGTCCCTGTGAACTCCAGGGCTGCCGGCCACAGTTTGGATAAAGGCTTTTCCAGTCTTGTATGCAATTTAAAAATTAAAAGAAAAACTTTTCCAAATTTGGGACCCATTGGTGTAGAGGACAGGAAAGAATCTGAAGACAGACATGCAGTCTAGATTAGTACTGTGTGATTTACATTTTCTATCAGGTGGGTCTATCTGTCTCCTGTCTATACCATATCCTTATCTATATCCATATCTCCATATCTGTTTTTAGATAGATACCCACATAGGCATGCAATTTTCAGAGAGGAAGTAGTGGTAAGGAAATAACGGGAATGGGAGGCTAAAGGAATGTGCTGCCTTCTGCTCACCCTCGTGGCAATTCCTATACGGGGAACCGAAGTCCCCAAGTCCCTGGGCCCCAGCCAGCTCTGCCCAGCCCTCCCCATGGAGCTCCGGACCCAGCTGCTTCAATTAGCCTAGAGGCCGGGGGACAGGTAAAGTCAGGAAGGAATTAAGCAAAACATATTGACTCTGCCGGGTGTGCCTGGTTCCTGGGTTCAGGGGAGATTTGCAGGCCCTGATGGAGCCCCTGGGGCTGCATCCCTGGCACCTACTACCAGAAGCCTAATGTCTCCCCTTCTGCTGTGTCCAGTTGATACCAGGCAGAAGAAGAGCTTCAAAGAGATGTAGTCATGCCAAATTGGCCATGCTGGGCCCTGAGCCACCTGGGGGAGAAGGTGTCCCTGGGAGAAACTTGGGGTCAGCCTCTCCCCAGAGGACTGTCCTCTGTGCTCTGTTCCAGGGACAGAGTCAGGCTGGAGGGGAATCTGGGAAGCGACTAGACCAAGAGAGTGGAGCAGGTGGTGAGAGGACAGACAGGAGGCGCGGAGCGGGAACGCGGTACTGGCGGGAATAAAGGACAGGAGGGATACAGGGGCAGCGGGGGATAGAGAGAGCACCAGACCTGGCACAGGCACAGGCCCAGCAGGTCCAGACACCAGTTCTCTAGTGTGAAGCTGTGAGAAAGCCATCCATCTCTGAGAACCTTGTCTATAAAATGGGGCTTGCTGGGAGGCTGGCAGTAGTCTGAGTGCACTGCAGCAGGGGAGGCCATTTCCCCCCTGAACCTTGCCGGTTCCTCGGCAGGCTATTCGGGGGTGAGGGTGTGGGGGTCTGCTCCAGCTTCCTGGCCGTGACCAGCCAGGTGTGCAAGGCAAATGTGGCCTTGCTGCCTCTCCTCTCCAGCTGTGCCCTCTGCTCTTATAGACGCAGTCCTGGTCTTGGTCCATGTAGAGCTGGACTTTTCAAATGAGGCCTGGCTACTGGCACTCTCCAGAACCCCGACTCTCCCCACCGCCTTGGCCTCTTCTCCCCCAAGAACTCTGACTAGCCGCAGCCTCACTACAGGTAGGGGGAAATTCTTCTGCCCCTGCCCCTCCACGGCTCTTACCCCACCTCTGGGAGGAAGTGGGGGTCAGAGAGAAGGGAACAAGGCTTCCCAGGTCTCCCACCCACTGCCCTCCACTGCCCTTTCCAGGCCAGCTCTCCTGAAGGCCCGAGAGTCCCTCCTATTTCCTGGAGCATCTGCACGGCCCAGTTCTCTCCTCCCTTCCCCACGCTACAGACCTTTCCTCTCCTGCTCCATGTCCCTGTTAGGCTGCAGGTATCAGGGGAAGGGGTGAGCCTGAAGGACAAGCTCAAGCCTAACCAAAGAGGCAAAGAGACCAACAGGTTCTGGTGTGACAACATTCCAGAGCCTGATCGGATAACCCTCCCAACTACAGCCCTTCCCCCAAGCTAAAGGATTAGTGGTAACTTTCCAGTACCTGGCTAAAGGCCAATGAGAGACCCCCACGTACCCTAGACGAGCCAATCCTCGCGCCAATGTACACCTTTGCTCTCCCTCCCCCTGCCTTCTTTAAAAACTTGCTGCCTGCCCTGCTGGGTGTGACTTCTCCTGCCTGTAATACCCAGGCCATGGAACATCACTCGCGGGTGCATTCATATAAACTACCTGACCCTTTGTTGCCTCTCTTCGCCTGCTTATTCCCGCTAAAATTATTCTTACAGTCACCACCTTTTAAACTTTGCCATTTTAATTATTATGTGTCTTGGTGTTGCCCTCCTTGGATCCCTTGTCATGGGAGTTCTGTGTACCTCTGTGGTCTGAGAGGCCATTTCTTCCTCTAGTTTGGGGAAATTTTCAGCAATTATTTCTTCAAAGACATTTTCTATCCCCTTTTCTCTCTCTACTTCTTCTGGAATGCCTATGATTCTTATATTATTCCTTTTAGATTGATCACTCAGCTCTCTTAAAATTCTTTCATTCCTGGAGATCCTTTTATCTCTCTCTGCATCAGCTTCTCTGCATTCCTGTTCTCTGTTTTCTAGTCCATTAATGGTCTCTTGCATCTCGTCCATTCTGTTTAGAAGTCCTTCCAGAGCTTGTTTTATTTCTGAATTCTACTTCCTTAGTTCTTGCATATTTCTCTGCAAGTCCATCAGCATGGTTATGACTTTTGTTTTGAATTCTTTTTCAGGTAGACTGGCTAAATCTATCTCCCCAGATTCCTTCTCAGGGGAAGATGTAGCAGATGCTGAAGCTGTCTGGGTTAGTCTTGTCTGGATCATATTTTTTTGCCTTTTCATGTTGACAGGTGCTATTGACTGTCAGCTGGGAGGGCCAAAATTTTCACTTCCTACTGGCCTTTCTTTACTGGGACAAATGCGACCCCTAGTGGCTTGTGTTGGGTAATTGCGTGTAGACTGGGTCTTTGTGTCTTGCCTGGCCGGAAGGGAGAAATTTCCCTTTCTGTGGGCGGAATTTGTCTCAGGCTGCTTCTCTGCTTTCGCAGCGCCCGGTGGGTAATGGATGGGGGGCTGCTTGACTGTTTGCCTCCGTGAGGGGTATCAGAGCTGTTGCCCAGGGGGTTAGTGCACCCGGTTTTCCCTGTAATTTCCAGCTGCTGTACTGTGACCTGGGTTGTTTCCGTCAAGCTGTTAAGTCCCTGTCCCTTTAAGACTTTCAAAAAGCCCCCGCTTTTCTTTGTCACAGGGGCATCAGCTTCAGCACCCGCTCAGAGGTCTTACTCCCTGTTCCCCCAGTATCCAGGGCCCCCTGGGCATGTACTGTGTCTGCGCTCTGGCCCGGATGGCTGGGGCTGGGTGTTCAGCAGTCCTGGGCTCCGTCTCCCTCCCGCTCTGCCTATTGTTCTCCCGCCGGGAGCTGGGGGGAGGGGCGCTCGGGTCCCGCCGGGCCGGGGCTTGTATCTTACCCCTTTCACCAGTCGCTGGGTTCTCGCTGGTGTAGCTGCAGTCTGGCCACTGTCCTGCGTCTTCTGGTCTCTCTTTCAGGGCTAGTTGTGTTTGTTGTATTTTCAAAAGTATATATGTTTTTGGGAGGAGATTCCCACTGTCCTACTCACGCCACCATGTTGGCTCCGCCTCCCACCTTTTAAACTTTGGCAGAGTACCCAGGGGCAGACGGTGGTGGGCTGGACTTCCCTAATCCCTCCCCTGATGACTTGCCCAGTAGGACCTCCGAAGCTTTGAATCCTGCCTGAGGAGGCAGTTCCTGATGGGGTGGGGGTGGGGTGACTGAGCCACCTGTGACTTTGGGGTTGTCCCAGATGCCCAATCCTACACCCTCTCAGGTGTAGGGAGTTGTAGGTCCTGCCTGCCTCATACAGCCTGCCCCCTACTCATCCCCTTCCCCCTGTCACAGAGTGTAACGTCCACCACGGCAGGGGGACCTCTTGTGCCTGCCTCTCTGGGTACCGGTGGAACACCAGTGTCTGCTCCCGTCACCGTCCCTGCCCATCCTCCCACAACCACCAGCCCTGCAGCTGTCTTGTCTTCAGCCATCCTGAAGCCGGGTACTGCCAGCTGCTGCCACCTGGTGAGGAAGGTTGGGGACTTGGAAACCAATAGCCCAAGCGAGAGAACCCCTCTCTGTGTTG
Organism: Manis pentadactyla; assembly: GCF_030020395.1. Classification (NCBI taxonomy): domain Eukaryota; kingdom Metazoa; phylum Chordata; class Mammalia; order Pholidota; family Manidae; genus Manis; species Manis pentadactyla. The sequence goes on from NC_080020.1 coordinate 215,659,052, forward strand.
TTTTCCCCTCTGACCCCTGTGTTCTGCCAGCTGGTACAAGCCCAGCAGCTCCACTGGGTGGGAGAAAATCACAGGACCCGAGCTCGGGACCTGAGTAGTGAGACGAATGGACAAGAAGACTCTGGACACATGTCGACACGGAGAGAAAGTGCTGTAGTGACACGGCTCTTGACCCCAGCGGTCCCATGTTACCCGGGGGGACAGGGAGGGATAGGCCAAAAAGGTTGCATTTGGTTCCCAGTGACAGATAGGGTCTTCCGGGATGGGCTGCAGTAGCCACCCTCACCCAGGAACAAAACAAAACAAACCAGGCTAGGAGGGCAGACGGGTGAGGAGAAACAGGCTCAGATGATGAGGAAGGGGTGACACTCAGCTGCCCGGAGGGCCGCTGTGCCTGCCAAGGGCCCCCTGTCTCCTGCCACCCTGCAGTCCCGGAACCCTGCTCCTGAACTCCTGGCTACAGATGCCTGGCAACACGCTGAACCTGACCTTCCTCACCAGCCATGAGACCACCGACCTGAACTGGCTCCTGTGGCGCACAGGGAACCCCAGCCCCGTCCTCCTGCAGCCAGGGTCCCGGGTGTCCCTGACCTCTCGTCCAGGCCAGGTGGTCCTCAGCATCTTCAACATCTCCCATGAGTGGGCAGGTAGCTGGGCAGCCCTTCCCTCCTCCTCCCTCTCTTCTCCTTCCCTCTACTTTTGTCTCCTCTTCCTTCCCTTTTCATCCTTCCATTTATTCTTTATGGGGAAACGAAGGCTTAGGGGCCCATTGATGTGAAAAATTATAATGAGAAAATGCTGAAAATCTGGGCTCAATTTTGCCTGAGAGCAGATGTGTTTTTTCAAGAGGCTGAACTGGAGAGGCTGGTGCAGGAAGGACCTCTACTGGCAGGAGAGAGGTTCACCTCAGAATCCAAGGCGACAGGCAACTAGTAAAAAAGGGTCAGGAGCTCCTACTCCAGATCTCTTCTTCCTTGCAGGAATCCTTTGGGGGCAGGGATCTTTCTTGCTGGGGTTCAGCAGAGGCTGGACCAAGAAGGCAGACCTTGGGCGTGGCTCGGGAAGCAGCAGATTGAGTGGCAGGGGTGGCGCCAGAGCAGCGGGAGGTGCAGCAGCTGTGTGTCTGCAGGCGAGTACCAGTGCTGCTTTGAGGCCCAGGGATTCAGGTGGGAGCTGTACCACGTGGTGAGAGTGCCCCTGCAGGCGACAGACGTGGCTCGGCTTCCAGACCAGCTGTCCATCTCCTGTGCCACGTCCCCTGGCTTCCAGCTGAGCTGCTGTGTTCCCAGCACACACCCGACCTACATGCTGTCCTGGAGCCCCGGAGAAGGCAGCAAAGGTGTGGAGAGGGGCCAGTGCTTGGGGGTCAGGAGCTGGCCTTCCAATTCACAGGAAACAGGCTGCCATTCACCCTGGAGTCTGGGACCAAGTCCAACTCTTTTTAGCCCATAGGGCAATCCCATCTCTGCTGATACAGAAATAACCATCGAGTACAGATAACTGTTTGCAAAATGTTCCATCCACACCGTCTCGCTGAACTCTCACAAGACACTCCAAGAGGGTCCTTTGGTGACAGTGTCCATTTCACAAATGAGGAAACTGTGGCTTCAAGTTCTGGGACTAGTCAGAGACTCCAGGGGTGCCATTCACCAAAACCCGGGTTCTTCGTCCCGTAGTCTGATGCCCATGTACTCAGCTCTTCCCCGCTGCTGCATCTGCTTCTGAAATTGCTAGAAAGACTGGAACAGCATCCCTGGGCCTGCTGGGATGTAGGTGTGTTCCAGGCTCCGTGACTGTCTTTTGTCTAACCTCACCCTCAGCTTCCTTACTCAACACGTCAGGCCACCAGTGTCTTGCGCTAGTCATTCTGCACTGCCCGGAAGCTGACACCACGTACACTTGTGACCTGCAGAGCCCAGGACTAACCCCTCTCAGGGTCCCTGTCTCTGTCACCATCATCCAGGGTATGTGGGACTTGGGGTCCAGCTGGCGACCTCCCACCTGCTTGTCCTGGGAACTACTCCTGGACATTCCCTGCACTGGGTAACAGGGTGGGGCTCCAGAGCCTGCCTGGATTTCTGCCCAAGGAACAGCCCAGGGTAGACTGTGGTCTCTGTGCCCTCCCTGATACCATTCTACAGATGGAGACACCACCTGCCCCAAGGACTCCTCAGGTATTGCCTGGAAGTCACCAAGGCTGGCAATGTGGCACAGGCCCCGTGTCCCGTGAACAGGACGGGCATGGTAACGAGGACCTGTGTGCCCAGCGGGGCCTGGGGACGCACCCAGAGCAGCTGCACAGACACGGGGCTCCTGGCCTTGCTTCATAGAGTCCGGGTAAAGCTTCCGGCCCTGCTGCCCACATGCCTTGCCCTCGGTGACCTACCCCTTCCTCACTCAGGACCCAGCTTTAGAATCATTTGCCCCTGAGACCCAGCGTGAAGGTTAGTCAGCGCCTCTGAACTGCAGCCTTGGGGAGAACCAGGAAAGAGGTGTGGGAGCCTTAGCATGGCTAGCTGTCTCCCCAGGGGGAGGGCGCTATTCCCAAACCTTAAACATCAAGTGTATGTCCCACTAACTCTGTTGCTAGTTCCTTCCACATGGTCAACCTTGCTTTGTACTTCTTGCTCCTCTGCGGTGGGGTGCTACATGGGGAGGAAGAGACTGGATGGGGTAGGAGGGTGCCCTCCCTTGTGAGGACTCACCCATGATTCCCTTCCTGCCACCTGTCTGTCTCAGCTGCTGTGGGCAGGCCAGGGCTGGCCTGCTGATGAGGTGCCACAGATCCTGGCACAGATGCAGGAGCAGGTGGTGGCGGTGGACTCGCCCTCAGACTTATTGGCGCTGCTGGGCACCATGACACTTGTGGCCAAGGTGGTGGTGAACGCCAGAGTACAGCTTAACTACAGTGCCGTGGAGGTGAGATCTCTGAGCCATTGTAGGAGGCACCTGGGCAGTGAGGCCAGCAGCTCTTCACCTCTGGGCACATCTGTCCCTTAGACATCACTGTGGGCTGTCACATGGCAGACCGTTTTAGAATCTGCTCTCCAAATCCTGGTCCATCTCTGCTCTTGGACGCCAGTGTCCAAGGCTTTGAAATGTGGAGAAGCCCTCATATGTAAAGAGGGAAACACATGTAAGGTGGGGGGGAAGGCAAGAAGAGGTGTGATGATAGGAGTTCAGAGGCATTCACATGCAGACATGTGGCTGTGACATGAGGCCCCTCATCTCGACCGCTCCATATGCAGGGAAGGTAGCTATATGGAGATACTGAAATGACACTTGGCTTTGCAGGACTCACCTAAATCAGTTCTCAGTATTGGCATCAGCCGGTGATTCAAAGCCTGCAGCCAGAATAATAAGTGGGGCAATGACACTACACACACTTCCTGTCTGGGAACATGTAACACATATGGGTTTACAGACATGCATGTGGCCCTTACTTCAGAACACTGTGCCCTCTACCTCTGGGCACTGTGCCTAGCTTAACAGACTTGTGGAGGTCACAGAACTGGAGGGGATCTCCTTAGGAATTGAGGGGAAGAAGGTTGTCAGATGCAGGGGCTTGATGTGCATCAGGAGACCACCTGCTTGAAGATGCCCAGCGGTTAGCTGATCAGCTCCCTGTTCCTCCTACCTAGAAAGTTTTCCTTCACAGGCCTGCCCACCTTGCCCCTGTCTCCCCACTGGACTGGGAAGGGTGGGTTTTGGGGTCTGTAGTTCCCAATGTTCCTGGCTAGGAAAGTAGGGCTCATTTCTCTGTTGGGTACCACAGCCTCTCCTGAGAACCACAGACAAGGTCCTAGACATGGACAGCAGTTCTCTGTGGACCCCAGTCCAGGCCCAGAGGCCCTTGCTGTGCTCAGGTCTTCTGCTGGCTCTGGAGACCCTGGCATGCAGCCTGTGCCCACAGGATCACCCCTTCTCCTTCAGCCTGTCCAAAGTGCAGCTGCAGACCCAGCTCCTGGGACCCACATTTCCTGCTGACTACAGAGTCTCCTTCTCCACTCAGTCCCCTCTGGAGGTACAGATTCCTGGGAGCTCACTGGCCCCACTGGGCCGTGTTGGAACCAACATCAGTATTACTCGCCTGATGCTGCAAAAACTAGACCGCCTTCTACCCTCAAACTATGGACAAGGGCTAGGGGACTCCTTCTATGCCACTCCTGGGCTGCTCTTCGCCATCTCCATCATGGCAGGTGGCCAGGCCTGCAATCAGGGAGAAGTCATCATAGACTTTGGGGACACAGATGGCACCCCCCACTGTGTCTTCTGGGACCATGATCTCTTCTGGGGCAAGGGGGGCTGGTCAGATGAAGGGTGCCAGGTGCAGGCAGCCAGTACCAGCCCCACCACTCAGTGCATCTGTTGGCACCTCACTGCCTTCTCCATCCTCATGTCCCAGTACACTGTTCCAGAAAACCCCACGCTGGAGCTGCTGACCCAGGTGGGCTTGGGAGCCTCCATTTTGGCACTGCTTGTGTGCCTGGGTGTGTACAGGTTGGCATGGAGAGTTGTGGTCCAGAACAAACTTGCCTACCTACGTCATGTGGCCCTGCTCAACATGGTGCTCTGCCTGCTGGGTGCAGACACCTGCTTCTTGGGAACCCCACTGCTGCCTCCAGGACCCCAAAGCCCACTCTGCCTGGCTGCTGCCTTCCTCTGCCATTTCCTCTACCTGGCCACTTTTTTCTGGATGCTGGCTCAGGCCCTGATGTTGGCCCACCAGCTGCTCTTTGTCTTCCATCAGCTGTCCAAGCACAGGGTGCTCTCCCTGATGGTGGTCCTTGGCTACCTGTGCCCCATGGGGTTTGCAGGTGTTGCCTTGGGCCTTTACTTACTCCGAGGACAATACCTGGGAGAGGGGGCATGCTGGCTGGATGGGAGGGGAGGGACACTCTACACCTTCGTGGGGCCAGTGCTGGCTATTGTGTCAACGGGCTGGTACTAACTATGGCTGTGCTGAAGTTACTGAGACCATTGCTGTCAGAAGGGCCCCAGGTGGAAAAGCACCATACTCTTCTGGGGGTGATCAAAGCCCTGCTCGTTCTCACACCCATCTTCGGCCTCACCTGGGGGCTGGGCCTGGCTACTTTGTTAGAAGAAGTCTCCATGGTCCCTCACTACATCTTCACGATTCTCAACACCTCCCAGGTGGGTGAAAACGTGGTGGCTGTGCTTTTCGCCCTTTTAGATGGTCTAAGTCACTGCCAGTCCCTTCTCAGGGGGGCATGGTGGTGGAGCAGAAACACAGGCTCGGGAACTTTAGAAAGCTCAGGCTTGGATCCCAGTTCTTCCACCGTTCAGCTAGGTAACTGTGGACAAACCTCTCTGAGCTTTGGTTTTCTTATCTGTAAAATAATACCTGGTTTTGTCAGAGAAGTCAGGGAACTGTCAGTACTGAATCCTACGATATTGCTGAGGTAATCCTAACGGTTAAGAAAAGCACCTAAAATGGATCCTGTGCACCAAATGATGTGGCCACAACTCGAGATGGGAAGCTTCAGGATGTGAATTAGACAAGGGGACAGAAGTCGAAGGGAGAGGGAAAGGGCTGACTTCAGTTGATTCCTTCCTCCTCTGCCTAACTTATCCCCATGTCCTTTCAGGGCGTCTTCATCTTGTTCTTCGGCTGCCTCATGGACAAGAAGGTGCGTCTGGCCACCTAACCTCTGCCTGACTTGTGGTGCCAAGGCTGGAACTTGGGCCAGCATAACCCAGGCATTTATTCCTGCTGCAGGTACAGGAGGCTTTACTCAAACGCTTGTGCCACACCCAACCTCCCAACTCCACCATCTCCCTGGTGAGTTCCTGGCTTTGAATCCCCAGTTCTCCCAAGAGCATGTCAGAAGCAGGTGTTCCAGAGCCTTCCTCAGAGGAGATGGGCACAGCTTAGAAGCCAAGAGTAGATTGGGGTTGTTTTCAGAATGAGCACTTCTCAGTGCTTTTCTCCAGTAGTGGAGAAAGCAGCCTCGTCAGGGCAGTCAGAATCAGGTTCCTGGGTTCCTCATCACAACCGGGACTCCTGGTAAGTCTCTTGTCCCTGGTTTCACCATCTGAAAATCTGCCTCCAGTTACCATCTGAAGGGAAATGGTAGGACTGGTGTGCACGGGAATCACTGTAGCTAAGAGCAAAGTACCTAGGTCACAATAGGAGGGCAGGTGATAATGGAAAACTGGATACAGCCTCTGCAAGAGCTGACAATATAATAGATGCCCTGCAACTGGGCCGCTCCACCCCTTCCTAGGCCACAAATGACACTGCATCCCAGAACACAGCAAAGAAAGAAGTGAAAATGCCAGGTGAGAATTAAGCTTTCTTGGGAGCAGTGTGAGCAGCACAGGGTGAGGAATGCAGCGAAGGTTTTCCTGGCAAAGATCTTGGCTGAGGTTCATCTTCATATACCTATCCCAGCCCAGATTGGGAAACAGACTATCAGGACAGACATTTCCAGGTGGGCTGGTGAAGGTGGAGGCCTCAGAGAGCAAATGGTATAGCATCTTCTATTGCTTTCCCAGGAACCTGGAGGAATTTCTCCTCCACCAACCCTTGACTCAGTTCACTAAAAATTCCTTTTCATATCATCAAATTTAATTACCCTGTAAAGCCCTTGTTTTGAAGGAACTGCAGTTGCTGGGCTTGGTGTCTGGAGGGGAGGGCAGCTGAGGCGGCGGGGCAGGGTCTCCTTTCACCAGCCCAGACCTTCAGGGTGAGCACTTCCCCGGGAGGCAGAAGCTCCAGACAAACCACATGCTGAGCCTGTTCCTCCAAGGGAGAGGAGGGAGTGTTTGAATCCACCAGAGTGGCCCTGGCCCCATGCTCCGAGCCCTTCCCGGCTCCCAAAGCTCAGGCTGCAGGAAAGACAGGCTGTGTTTCCATTAGTCATAATCCCTTCTTTTGGAACTCCCGGGTCCCCACCCCTAAATTACCCAAACAAGAACAGCATAAAAACCTACCTAAAGCTGCCTAAGGAATAAGCCTGCCTCTGCTATAAGAATAATGAACAGATAAGAAAATTCGAAACAAGTGCTAGTAAAACTGTCTCAACCAGTTTTTAACTACTCAACAGCTCATATTACAGATGTATTTGATCAAAAGCTTTCAACTATTCAGTGATTTCTTTTCTGATTATTTCTTCTTTATAGGTACAAAGAAAGGATGACTTAACTGACAGGAATTCTGATGTTCCAAACGGAGGCGAAGGACAGAAATTGGTTTGCTTCCTTTTAAAGTTTAGGAAAAGAAGTAATTATTAGATCCCTATTTCTTTAACCTTTAAAAAAATATTAACATAACATGAAAGTTTCATGGACGTAGTTATGTAGACCAAAAGTCACTGGTAAGAGCACATTTGTTAAGAATGTATTAGACATTTTAAAGTAGACAGAGAGCACTGCAGACTGCCCAGAATTCAGGAGAAAAGATGACAAACGCTGACAGTTAAAAGTAAAGGGACCAAGCTATGACTACACAAAGAGAAGAAATACTTAAGAAAAGCCTTTCGAGGACGCCAAGATGTCCAGCTAAATTAACTTACAGAATCCACAAGAGGATGACAACAGGATTCTAAAAACCTTTTAAATTAGATAAATGAAAAAATTCTGAGTGGGTCTTTGTTAATTACAAAATTCATGGATATTTTTATAAAACAGAATGGGAACACGTTGTTGAAATAAAGATGTGTTACCATATGCCACTGAAAACACTTCTCTTACAAAAGCTATACCTTCACTTAAACCATTTGTGTCAATATTTTAATTACACATAAACTGGACCAAGTATTTCTTTAAATGGTTTCAATCAAGAAGTTACCAACTCACCGGGCAACAGTACTGTTTCTATGCCTCCCTCGTACTTGTTCCAGCCCCGGTGTGTGCCAAGCAGCTGCTCAAACAGTGGGGACTGTGCCTTGGTGGTTTTCCTGATGACATAGTCACATCGCAATTTCACTTCCTTACTAATATTTAGTCTCAGTATTTTAAATTATAAAATTATTTTTGAACAATTCAAATAACACACTTGTAGTTTAGAAGCAGCATAGACTACTTTTCTGAGTATGTTTTTATAAAAATGTGTTCTCATTTTCCTTCTCAACTGTGAGCACATAATCAATGCATGCTCTGCTGCA